>NC_083097.1:71608778-71932945 GCF_949774975.1 Lagenorhynchus albirostris
CATTAGCACTCCACTGATATTCAATCTCTTCTTGCTCTGTGTACAGCCACAGGTGCTAGCTCTATTCAAACTGCAGAAGGACAAAACCCTCACTCTCATCTAGTAATGACAGTAAAGGAGTGGCCTAGAATGAGGAGGGGACTGCAGAAGGAAAGACATAGGCAAAGAGGAGGATCAGGGCCATAAAGAATATAGTTATTTGAACTCTGCCTTATTAAATCCTATAACCATGTATATTCATGAGCAATACCATACATTCGGAAAATATTAGGTCAAAATAGTTTTCCTCAGTCATCACATGGTTTGGGGCATGCAACCAGAAGGACATCCAGTCATAAAGGAAAGTTGTAAAGCGGCCCTTATATTCATACGGCAAGGGACAAGGAAGGAGGAATTTTAGAGTAATATTTCTATAAAATACCACTGTCATATAACTTAATGTCTCTGTTTTAAATTTTAGTTCCTCTTTAATTCTTAGAGGGCAATGATAAACTCTTTAGCATTTAAGATCCTCCCAATTTGACTCCAAACTATTTTTCCAGTTTTATCTCTTCCTGTCATGACAGCTACACAGTTCTACAACTCTCCTCTAAATATCCTTTTTATCTTTTCATCTTTCCTCTAGATTAATATTTCTTTAAAATATCACTTCCATATAACTTGATGTCTCTGTTTCAAATTTTAGTTTATTTCCTTATTCAAATTCCACTAAACCTTTCAAGATACGGTTCAAATTCTCCTTTGATGCCTTTTCTACTTACCCCAGCTGTATTTATGAAATAGGATAAGCCTCTCTTCAGTGATCTCACCTTCTTCTAACACCCTAAAACCCCGTAAACAATTTATTTATTTTTAGAAGGCTTATTTAGTTCCTACTGGTATAAAAGTACACACTTGTACAAGCAGTAAAAATATAGACTTCCAAGATTACAAGCTAGAGACATAAGACAAATTCATATTTGTCAACTATAAGTCACAACATAAATGGCATAGGTAAATTGTAAACAGGGTGCACTGGATGTCAGGGAAGGAAAACTGCATTTAGAGGGAGGCAATAGATATAATTTAACAGAAATACCTAGAGCATTTCTTGAGTTCACTGTCCCTTGAGGTACTTTAAATGTAGTGCAGTATGGGATTATATTTTCACCTTGCTTGCACTCCATCTCTGGTTTGTAAGGTTTTTTTTGGTGGGGGGAGGGTGGCGGAATGTGTATACTTTCTCAGTTAGTTTACCTCTAGCTGTAAGCAACAGGAAGCTCTGACTCAACTGGCTTAAGCAATAAGAAAAGTTTCAGAAACCTAAATTTAGGAAACTCAGACGCAGCACAGCATCAGTGTTGGTTAATAGATCATTAAGATCAGGTTCAAGGTAAGGATGTTCCCTTTCATCACTCCTCTTCAACACTATACTGGAAATTCTAGCTAATACAATAAGACAAGAAAAGGAAATAAAAGGTATACAGATTGGGAAGGAAGACATAAAACTCTCTTTGTTCACAGATCAAATGATTGTCTATGGAGAAAATCTGAAAGAATTGACAAAAATACTCCTGGAACTAATAAGGGATTATGGCAAGGTTGCAGGATTCAAGGTTAATATATAAAATCAATAATTTTCCTATATATCAGCAATCTAAAAGTAGAATTTGAAATTAAAAACTTAATATCATTTATATTAGCAATCCCCAAAATGAATACTTTGGTATAAATCTAATATGCATGAGATATATATGAAGAAAACTACAAAACGCTTATGAATGAAATAAAAAAAAACTAGATAAATGGATATATATTTCATGAAATGGATATATATTTCATGTTCATGTTTAGGAAGACTAAATACTGTAAAGATGTCAGTTCCTTCCGATATTATTTACAGATTCAATGCAATCCCAAATAAAATCCCAGCAAGGTATTTTGAAGATATCAACAAACTTATTTTGAAGTTTATATGGAGAGGCAAAAGACCCATAATAGCCAACTCATTTTTGAGGGAGAAGAACAATTGGAGGACAGATATTATCTGACTTCCACCCTTACTATAACACTACAGTAATCAAGACAGTGTGGTATTGGTGAAATATCAGACAAATAGATCAATGGAACAGAATAGTGAGCCCAGAAACAGATCCCCATAAATAAAGTCAACTGATCTTTGACAAAGCCGCAAAGGCAATACAATGGAGAAAAAACTATTAGAACAACAGAACTTCCTCATGCACAGACTTCACACCTTTCACAAAAATCAACTCAACATAGATCATGAACCTAAATGTAAAATTCAAAACTATTTAACTTCTAGAAGATAACACAGGAGAAAATCCAGATGATTTTGGGTTTGATTATGACTTTGCAGGTGCAACATCAAAGGCACAATTCATGAAAGGAAGAATTGATAACTTGGACCTCATTAAACTTTAAAACTTCTGCTCTCAGAAAGACAGTGTTAAGATAATAAGAAGCCACAAACTGGGAGAAAATATCTGCAAAAGACACATCTGATCAAGGACTGTTACCCAAAATATAAAAAGAACTCTTAAAACTCAACAATAGGAAAACAAACAATCCAATTAAAAAATGGATCAAAGACCACAGTAGTCACCTTACCAAAGAAGAAATACAAATTGCAAATAAGCACATAACAAGATACTCCACATCATATGTTGTCAGAGAAATGAAAATTAAAACAATAAGATATCACTATATGTCTATTAGAATGGCTAAAATCCAAAGCCCTGACAACACCAAATGCTGGTGAACATGTGCAGTAATAGGAATTCTCATTCATTGCTGGTAGGAATGCAAAATGGTACAGCGATGTAGGAAGACAGCTTGGTGGTTTCTTACAAAACTAAACATAATCTTAACACATTACCCAGCAATTGTGCTCCTTGTTATTTACCCAAAGGAGTTGAAAATTTATGTCTACACAAAAACCTGCACATGGATGTTAATAGTAGCTTTATTCATAACTGCCAAAACTTGAAAGTAACCAAGATGTTCTTCCTTACGTGAATGGATAAGTAAACTGTGGTACATTCAGACAATAGAATATTTTTAAGTCCTAAAAAGAAATAAGCTATCAAGCCATGAAAAGACATGGAGGAATCTTCAATGAAGAGTACTAAGAAAAAAGTGATTCTGAAAAGGTTGCATACTGTATGGATTCCAACTTTATGACCTTCTGGAAAAGGCAAAACCAGAGAAATGATAAAAGGTGGTTGCTAGAGGTTAAGGGGTTGGAAGGGATCTATAGGCAGGGCACAGAGTATTCTTAGGAGAGTGAAAATACACTGTACAGTACCATAATGATGGATACATGTCATTATACATTTGCCCCAACCTGTAGAATGTACAAAATCAAGGGTGAACCTTAATGTAAACTATGAACACTGGGTGATTATGATGTGTCAATGCAGGTTCATCAATTGTAACAAATGTATCACTCTAGTGGGGCATGCTGATAATTGAGGAGGCTATGTAGGTGTGGAGCAGAGGTATATGAAAAAACTCTGTACCTTCCGCTCAATTCTGCTGTGAACCTAAATCTGTTCCGAAAAAATAGTCTCATTTTTAAAAAGTCATTTATAGATTTTTTTAAAATATCAGTATCCAACTTTTGCAAGAGTGCCATGAAATGGATTATATGTTCTTTTATATGTTATTAAAACCTTCAGTGGATTTCACTGCATTTACAATAAGCTCAAACTCATTAATGTGGCCTGAACCGAAATGCTGGCCATTTCTTATCTCTCTTATCTCTATCCTTATCTGTTTTACTCCTCTGGAACATAAGCTCCATGAAAGCAGGAATCTGGCTTATCTTATTTACTGCTAAATTTCCAGTACCTCACATAGAGCAGACAAGCAACAAGTATTTGTTGAATATGTGAATATCTACTTTCTTGTTTCTCTAAAAACCTGTTTTAATGAGGATGGCAAATGTGAAGTTGAAACTGTTGTGTACAGAGACAAAAGGTATGAATTTTCTTGCAACATTAATTCTATAACATTTTTCATAGTCAATATTGTATTTCCAAAATCTTTTCCTACTACCTATCTCTGTTGAAATACAATAATATAAAAAGCATTTTAAAGTGAGCATATCTTAAAAAACAAATCTGGGAAACAGATTTGGTTTCAATAATATTTTTGCCCTTCTCATTTGGGAAACACTCTCATCTACAAAACAGAAAACAGAGAATCCTCATGAACTTATATGTGCTGCTTTTTGTATCTCAATGCATTTCTACCATGCCATGAGAGCATTAAATTTAAGAAAGTCATGCAGGACCTAGAGGAGGTACAGGTAACTAGTTAATGCAAGTGACCTCCACAATCTTCCACTATCCTATATCCACTCTGTCACAATTCAGCAGACCATGAATGATTCTATGTGTTCAAAAATATTGTCTAAATTGACCAATGTCTTAGTCTTGCAGAAAGCAGAGGCTGAAACAAAGGCTCGTGTCCTTCTATTTTATTAGGGAATGCAAACTGAGGGAACCATGAGTGAGTGAGAGGAGAATATGGCAGAGAAAAATTGATGACCTAATAATTGGGTATTTTATGGAATTGGTATGAAGTGCGAATGGTTGTTGAATATTGGAATATCCTTCTTGTTCACCATATAAGCGGAAAGTTTCTCTAGGTCAAGGGAAGGGGAAGATTTTATCTACCAGTTCCATTCTGCATTTGTCAAAGATTTGTTCTGCAGAGTGTTAATTTCCAGCCCCTAGTCCTCTGTTCTTCCCCTCCTCCCATCTGAACTTCTGGATTGTACTTGTGTAAATGCCAAGCAGATCCTCTGGGATCTTAAGCCTCAGGATCAACAAGGAAGCCCCAGAGCAGGAGGAAAAATCCTCGGTGTGATCATAAGAGGACATGGAGACAAGTGATGCCTGCATTCAATCTGTCAGAGCCAAAGCAGAACTGGTCATCTCAGCAATGCCTGAGACAGGACAAGTGGCCAAAACAATGAGACACATAAGGACTACAGATATCAAGTGTGTCTGGTACAACTACCCACTACACTCTCCAGTCCTGACTAAACAATCTTATTGTAAATCTAGGAAAAAGCCTTGATTGGTGGAATTCAGATTTAAAACAACATAATAGGGAACATCCACCTTTAGGGGAAAGTAATCTCAGTTTATGGACTGCCAGCTCTGTGAAAGTACTAAGCTGAGCATTCCTTCAAGCACCTTCCACATGCTAACTTTAGGGCAGGCAACGGCACACTCCTGTTCCAAGGTATTGGTTCCTCTGTTGAGCAGTACTCTCAAAGCTTCTAGGAATCAAAAAAAGTTTGGACTTTGGGGTGTGGAGAGGAAAAGGAAAAAAAAAAAATGAGGACACAGTAAAGCAGAAAGAAAAATGGGCAGAAGGAAGAAGTAAGTACTTCAAGGAGCCATAGAGACTGTCCCTAACTATTTTAGGAGCTATTCAGAGACATTTGTGCTACTGATAATTCAAGCTTTAACCTTGAAAAGAAGATGTAGACAAAAAAGAAAAGTGAATAATCATTTAGGAGACAGGGACAATTCAAATTAGTTATTGAATTCCAACAAGAGAACACAAGTAAACCTTAATTAAGATGATTTTGAAAACTTGATTAAAATCAAGTACCATAAAAGAATCACTAATAAATGTAACCAACAATATTATGTAAACAGGCCTAAGTCCCTTGCATAACCAACTCAGGATGGTGAAAGACAGGATCATATCTTGATGTTTTTTCACAAAACTCTAGAGCTGAAAGGAACTTTTGTAATCATGGGATCCCAAATCTTCAAATACAGAAGATGAGATTGTAAACTTGAGAGAGTGAATAAACTGCCCAAAGTCATACAGAAAGCTAATGGCCACACCAAGACCAGAACACAACTCCCAGCCTCAATGTCAATGCCTTTTCAATTACCTCAGGTGATTTAACTTTCTTAGGGGAAACACAAAGTAAACATTTTCCTCCACTCAAGAAAAAAATTAACTTAACGCACAGGGTGAAAACAGGGCTTTCAATTATTTTTAACTTATTTATATACAGGATTAACAATGTTTAGGCAAAAGTACATATGCAAAGAAATTCATGCTACTTTTTGATATTGGAGCACAAATTTTCTTAGTATTAACAAGAGATTTACTGACTTGATATGAAATTCTAACTAAAATCAAATCCACAAAGGACGGTTGGCACTCACTGCTTTGTTCCATCCTATTCGAAGGCTCCCATAAATGCTAAATCTATATCTATTCATAGAACAATGAACTGCCGGCTACTGCTCTAATGTATCACATTATCTACATTGACCAGATCGCTGCAGAATCTTGGCAAGGACTCCTTCTGTTAGGAAACTAATTCATTGTAGTCAGACACATATTTATGCTTTATTTATGTCTACTGGACAAAAGACTATTAAACAGAATGGATGTTAAGATTACATCATAAGGTCTGACAGAAGGTAGAACTTCAGAGTGAAAACTTTACCCTCCGTTTAAACTCAACCCATCACAGCTCCCTGTGATGAGCCCCGAATAGACACAGCCTGCTAGTTCAGTGATCATACCTGTTGGACAGGAGCAGAGGGTTAAAGACTTCAAGAAAAATCCTGTCCTCCTTTTAAAGAGGATAATAAACAACCTTATTTTGGTTTGTTTCAACACATTGGTAGTGTTTCTGCTGTTCTAAAATCTGCCTGTGCCGTGAGGGTCCTGTGAGGCAACCTGCCTGATTTGCATTGACTCCCCGGTGACCTCCCTGCAGGCAGAGCCCTGAGGACACCCTCATGGAAGCACAGGTAGAATTTAAAACACAGGTCATGCCTGTGTGATATTTTTAAATTGTCAGAGTTAGGAGACAAAGAAGCAAAATTATTACAAACATGATTCATTTTTTTCCCAAAGTGCCTCAAGGGTCTCCAGAAATATTTAGCAACACTTCCACTGCTTTTGTATTATTTAGATTTATTTTATTTAGAATAAAGTCATTTCTTTCCAACCCACAGGTCCGAGGTTTCTCATTATCCTCAGAGCAGTCACATGACAGATATTAATGGCTTCTCTGTGCTAAAGAATGTCAATTGTCACACTGCAGGGAGATTTTACACTGTGGTCAAAACATGCAGAAGAGAACTATGTCAGACAAACACGGCAAAAGGCTTGACCCTACTATTTCAACTAAAGATCCGGTACTCACAATTGAGAGTGATGTAGAAGGTGTGACGTGTCTGAGATATTAGGGAAAATATGAGTTATTTTTCTTCTGGTATTTGTGTGGTTCAAAAAAGAGCAGTGTGTATGGAGGAAGACATTATTTTGTAGTTGTGGTTACTGTTTTTATAGTTTGGGTAGTTCCTTAGGCTTTTTCTTCCTGAACTATATGCAAACGTATGCCTAAAAATACAAGATATTTTAGATGAGGGTTATTCTAACAAAGCACACATGGAAACTTTTTTTTTCCTTCAGAAATCAAATCTCTAACAAGGATCTGACAAATGTCCTCGTGAGTACAGAGAACAAGACTTGTTACTTTTATTTTATGGATGATAGAATCACAATAAACTCTAAATGAAACACTAAACGAATGCTTGTTAAAATCAACTGAGGCAAATCTAAAGTGTGAGTTTCACTTAACATCAATAGGAACACAGAAATAAGCTGCATGGCTTTGGGTAAATCTAAAATATCACCTGAGTTATCCCTTAGTCTAACTAAAAACTTTATCATTCACTCACCTATTTCTAAAACTCAGACAATTCTGAAAGTATATTCTACTTAAGTTAGATTCTTCCTGATTTAAGTTGAATAATTTAGTTTGATGAAAATTTCTTAAGCATTTACTGAGCTTTAATGATACAAAGATGAATAAGATAAAAACGTACATACAACTCACTTTAATATAAATCAAGTACTATTTAAAGGTATAAGCAAAATGTTTTAGGATCAGAGATGATGGAATGATCAGGAAAATTTTCATATAAAAAATGAGATTTTACCTGCATCTTAAAAAGTAAGTGGCTGCCCTGGGGGACCCCACTCTGTCCCAGTCTCTGCAAAGGACAGCATAATCCCACTCTTAAGAGCCCCTGTGTGCCCTGCCCCTGACAGAAGTTACCCATTGAGTTTTCAAGTAGGCCTTCCAAAGTAGGTATTTTAGGCCCATTTTAGAGCTGAGGCTGTCTTAGGCTCCGGTAAAATGACTTGCCCAAAATCACGCAGGGACTAAGGAACGAAGTGAGGCTTCAAATCTTGTCTGCAGAACTCCTAAACCTGCACCTGTCCTCTGCACCACAGTGAATGCCCTTCTTCACAGTCCCTTCCTTCCTCCTCCCAGTAACTTCTCTGAATTTAACAAATGTTAGTTTGGAGCCAACACCCATCCTTTCATAGATGTTATTAGCATCAGAAATATCTCTTGTAAGAAGAAAGGAGAGGAAGAAAGAAGATTCCACTAACTGCAATATTGTACTTACGATATTTTGGAGTGTTTATGATACTTGATACATCTTTTACTTAACCATCCCTCCGAACCTTTGTTGAAGGGGTGCTGCTATTCACCATCCATAAGACATTGTGCAAGTAACACAATCTTTCAGAGCTTCCTCTCCCTCCTTGAAACAGCAACATGCCTCAGAAGGTTATGAGCATTCAGAGATAATCCACATACAGTGCTACCACAGTACCTGGCATATCAGAAAAGTTCAATAATTGTTGGCCACTGTTTTATTATTGAGTGAATAATACCTCTTGCTAAACTCACTTTTCTTCATACTCATTAAAAAAAAAGTGAGTGTGGTTTCACCAGATGGAGGGAGTGCATGTGAAAGATCTCTTTAAGTAGCAGTAAGAGTGTGAAGGTGTGAAAGTGTATGGAGTACTTGGAAATATTTGGAAAAAGCAAGAGATTTCTAATACGGCATAAGAGGTATTATGTGGATGAGAAGCCAGAAAAATTGAACAGCTGTGAAGAGATATGATTTTATTCTATAAGCAAGGAGGAGACATCAAAGGTGTTTGCTCTATATTCATGGGTTTGTTTGTTTTAAACAAAGGTGTTACATAATCTAGCTCATCTTGGTCTTGGGAAAATAACCTTCATAGTACTGAAAAAGATAATTTTGAGAGGAGAGACAGTGGGTTGGAATGACCAGCCAGAATGACTTTTATGATATGGAGAGAATGGTTAAGAATGTGGACTAGGGGAGTTGTGTAAATAGAAAGGTTAGAAAGTAAAAGAGACTAATATAAAACTAGTTGGGTAGGAGAGGAGAATCAGAAATTTTTAAAAAGGTTTATAACATGGGCAACTATAGGTAGCAAGAAAATTAACCAAAAAAGTTAATGTAGAAACACAATTCAGAGAAATGAATGTGTTTGGTTTGGCATATCTTGAATTTGAGAGACATGAGGCAAAAAACTTGTGACAATTTTAACTACATGTATTTTTGTGCCTGTGAGAGTTTAGAATTGGAGATTTAGATTTGAGGGTCATGAACCCAAGTGATAGTGAAAGCATGGAGTGAGTGAGGTCCTTGGAGGGAGAGATGCAAAAAGTCAACACCTGCAGGGGCTGGGGCTGAGGGATGGCTGGTTCCTAACCACTGCATCAGGTCAGCCTCCCCAGCAGGCCTTGGCATACTCCATCTCCTTGGGCCATTACTGACTTCTCATCCCATTTCTCAGGCAAATCCCCACAGATTGTGTGACATTTAGTCTTTAATAAAAACATCAGGTTCTAATGAAGTTCATATCAATAAACTGAGAAAAAAATAGAAGGCAGAACACCCCTTTAGCAATTTGGTTCAATTTACTCCCTGAAAATTTTATTTATATATGCTCTTATTGTTACCACTGAATTAAGCATGTAAAATCTTTGCCTTTTTGAACTTTGATCATTAAATTATATATATTTTTCTACTGAAAATAAATAAAAACATTTCAGATCTTTTAAACAGTAATATCTTAAAGCTAGTATTTACTTACATCATTCTTATTTCAACATATACTATAGATAGTCCTCAAAACTGGTGAGAAATCTGTCTATATACTTAACTCCTTGGCACTACTTTCCTGTGTTCACTGTTGATACCTTCTTCAGAATTAGATTACCACTTTGGTGTAGCATGTATTACCGATAGAAGAAGCTGAACTGTGTTTGAGTTTTATTTCTCCTTGGCTTGGGAAATACTCAGTATTGATATTAACTTCAAAATTTCCTATCCCAGATATCCAGATGAAAATTTTGGGGAAAAATCAGTATAAAATCTTAAGCAATGTTTAATTAGGTCAATTTAATATATAATAATTAGTTATCCACCTCTAGTTGTTCTTTGTAATAGTGTTAAACATTGTGTTTGAACTCTAAATACTACCTTACCTTTGTGGGTGATATGGGGAAGCAGGAAAGCAAGGAGGTGATGCATACATAGATAACTGACAACAAAACGAAACAAAAAATGGAAGACTTTGTGGTTTGTGATATGTGTTTTAAGAGCGATAAAAGCTTTCTACAGCATTTCTTCTAATGAGAAAATTATATTCCAGACAAAGGGGCTAGCATAAATTAAGTCAGAAAGTTAAAAGACAGCATATAGTTTTAGGGGGAAACAAGAAATAAATCATACAAATCCTAGAAAAGTGTTTCTCAAAATGTATTTCCCTGGATACTGACAGACACATGACAAAATGGTTCCTAGGTGCATTATCTTACGCAACCCTTGATTTAAACAGTTTTATTTACAGTAACCTTCTCAGAACATTTGATATGCTCCAGTGAGAGAAGGGGAGGACTCAACCTTTCTCACAAGGGCATAAGGGAAAGTACTGGGGGCAGTGGACCCCGTTGGTTATCCACCCAAATCCTACACTTACCTTTGGAGAACTGACCTCAAGTTAGTGGAGCTGCTTTACCAGCAAAGACAGAGAACAAGTTCCTGGGCATTTATATTCCCACTCCTTTGCTGCCCCACCCAATGACTGATTGGTGCCGGAGCATGAGACTCCAGCTCCTGTGCTGACAGTAGCACCAACAGCAATGTGTAATTTACACTCTAGAGCACCACCACGGAATCAGACTGAGGTTGTGCCTGCCTGACGTTGTATCTCCACTTTGACTCTTCCCCTTCTGTGTCTTGCTCCCCTTCTCCCTTACTGGATTTTCCTGGGACCTCTGCCTTAATACATTCTATGCATACAAATTCTTGCCTCAGGGTCAGTTCCAGGAATAAAGCTGAAAAGATATCCAGGATAATACCACGAAGCGTCTGGACTGCCAGAACTAATGTCTGTAACTGAAATTTCTTGTTTTCTTCCAGGTATCTGGCACAGTTTAGACATTGTCCTTTTTGGCAGGTTAAATTCTAAACAGAAGCAGACATGCCCCTAACATTTGTGGAGTTCAAGGCAAGAGTATAAATAAGACCCACATACCATAAATTAACCTAAAACCTCTTAAATACAATATATCTGTTCTCCTATCTTTTCCATAGTTACTCAATATTGAAAAGTTGTTGTGGCTCGTGGGCTCTAGAGCGCAGGCTCAGTAGTTGTGGCGCACAGGCTTAGTTGCTCCGCAGCATGCGGGATCTTCCTGGACCAGGGATCGAACCCATGTTCCCTGCACTGGCAGGCAGATTCTTAATCACTGCGCCACCAGGTAACACACAGCCAAAAATAAATTAATTAATTAATTAATTTTTTTAAAAAGTTGTTCTCATTTGCTAATGAGAACATTAAAAGTTGTTCTCATTCCCTCTAGAATCACAAATTAAAATACAAAGAGAAGCAAGAAAATGAATGCTTGACCCAACTGGGAAACAATACTTTGTTATGTAAAAATGTCTTCTTACCTTAGGTAACCCCCACTCAAATCCTTTCACATCCTGCCTCACAGGCAGTGATACCACTCACAACCCTTCATATCATTTGGACACAGTTACCTTTCATTTAAAAATTAAAACGGCAACAAATGTGGAAAAGCATTTTCTTGGGACCTGAACTATGCTCACCATGAGAGTAAATGTTTAGGGACATCTACATATCCGTGCCAGTACTAAGTGCCCAATCCCAAGAAGCTGATGTGTCTGTGTTCCTCAGTAAAGTTTCTGTGTGTTTGTGTTTATAATCAGTGAAGCCTTCTAAAATATAGGGCCAAGCCCCACTTATCCGGGTATGAGGGCTATGCCAAACAGAAAGATGCTTTTTCAACTTTATTTTATGAGCACCATGTCAGTATTTTTTTTATGTGGACCATTTTTAAAGTCTTTATTGAATTTGTTACAATATTGCTTCTGTTTTCTGTTTTAGCTTTTTGGCCATGAGGCATGTGGGATCTTAGCTCCCCGACCAGGGATCAAACCCGCACTCCCTGCATTGGAAGGCAAAGTCTTAACCACTGGACTGCCAGGGAAGTCCCACCATGACAATAGAAAAATATGCTGAAGCAATTCTGTTTTATCATTTAAAAAGAAAAAGTGGCATCCATAAATAAAAAAAAAAGTCTAGATAGTGTTTTAACATAAGATGTAAACTGATATACATGATTTTGTAAGTTAAAATGCATTTACCAACTTTAACTCTTTCATATGAAAAAGGCTTATATTGAAATACATTCCAGAGTATGTAAGTCACACACAATTTCAATAAACCTATATTTACACATTGCAAACAACAAAAGAGTAGACATATTTTCCTTTTGCCTTCTATGAATTCATTACAGTAGATATCATATAATCCCAGGTGACCATGGTTTACCGAGTGATACTGAAAATAATTTCAAGAATATTCTTCAAGAGGTATTTATAGTGAAGAATAATCTAATTTAGTAATGCACAGTAAGGTTAAGTTAGTGTCCCTTAAAGGACATGTTTTATTCTAATAAAGAACATCATTTCAAGTAATATAGAATACAACTTACATGTTTTAATCCAAAAGTGTAAGCTATATGACAGAGTAGGAAAAGAATGTAACAAGGAATTTGGAGTCATGAGCTACCGCTCTAAAAGGGTCAGTAAAGCATTTAACCCTGACACTAACCCAGATACTTAATCTCTCCTTTTTGGCAAGACCACCATGCAAATTCATTTATTATTGCTATTATAGCATTGAATTGTGATAGCAAACACTTAATATTTGTTTGTTGAGTAAATAAATAAATGAATGATCATATCAATCTATTTGAACCTCTGCTTCCAGAATTGTAGAATGAGGAGGCTTACGGTACTACTGGATAATCTGTTGTATTTCTATACATTTGATTCAGGTTTAAGAATAACTCAATAAAAATAGGACCTTATTGTACTATCCCATCTAACATTTTGAGGTGGTTTGTATCTCCTTCAGTTTTCTAAACTGGCAGGTATCTAGACCCTAAATAAACTACCTGCAGTGCTATGGTTAACAGTAACTTGAGTGGGATGTGATAACAGAATCCTACATAATTAATCTGTATTTCCTTCACTATTTCTCAAATATTTGTTACACTGTAGTGCATTTACACTCCTGATTCAGAAGTTCCTGTTGTACTCCTACTGTGAAGAGAAAAACTGCACAAGGTATCTTGGGATTTTCAAAATGCTGTACATCTTGTGCCTGTACAGATCATAAGACTCCTTGTCTGCAACTGGCGTTACTTGCATGGAAAGGCATGAGTAAGTTATTCTCTGAAGTTTTAAAGAAACGTCAATATGCATGTGCTTGAAAGGAAATGAACCATGAATTATGGAACTTCTCAGTTTGTAGTCTTGCCCAGTCTTGGGTCTCAATTCCTTTTAAACTCTTTGCATTCCTGATATAAATGCCACGTGCTTGTTTCATTCACGGCCAAGCAAAGGTTTCCCACAACTTTACAATGGCTTGCACTGGCTTCAGTCATGATTGCCTGTGTCAGAGTAGAACTTAAAAAAATGTTTATGTAGATATGATGCAAGCCCAGGCACCATTCCTCATTTTCCTTTCAATGTGTTTTTCAAAATCCCTAACATAGTTCTCCCTGAAAGTCAGAAACATTTTTGACAATAACATGAAATTTTGTCTAACCTAATGTATCAGCTTTGAAATGAATTATGGAGCCATTTTAATAGCAGGTAGATGACCTGAGAACTCCAAAGCAATTTCCTACATATGGACTGTTTAACAGCACAAGACAGCAATACCTATGGTTGGCAGGATAACTGGTAATTATTGTTTTTAAGGTAATGTATCCTTGCCATTCCGTTGAAAGATGGAAACTTAGAAGAGTAAGGTTTAGACAATCATTTAAGAAGAATAAATAGAGTAATAAAACTCAATATAGTATTTATACATTGGCAAATGTGAAATGTTTTTAAAGTTTTCACTTTCCCTCATGGAGAAAAGTGTTTCTTTCTGCCTACACATATTTTTAAAGTTTACATAGGTTATCTCAAATATTTCAATAAATTTGCAACTTTGGAATAAGTTCAAACTTAATAAATGCCTAGCACTGTGGAATATATTAAGGTTATTCTTTAATAACTTTAATTCCCTTCAACATCTTAAAATTTAATTGGAAAGTAAAGATAAACAAAAATAAAACTATTAAGGGACAAATCAGAGGCAATAGATAACTGTTTTTGGTACCAGAATTTCACTTTAGAAGTTGTAGTTCTCTGAGACCTTGTGATAACTTATGAAAAGGTAAAAACCATTCTCATACAGTGTTGATGGGAGTCAAAGTGGTGTAATCACTGATTGATCGTGTTTTTTAAAATGGAACATACTTGTAACTGATGGCCTAGTTATTCTTCATCAGCAATTCTACCTCAAGATATGAACCCTAAAAAAATGGGTACATTTGTTCACCAAAGACATAAAAGACATGTACAAGAATATTCACAGCAGGTCTACTGGTAATAGACCCTCCAAATAGGAATATATATATACACACACACACACACATATACACATGCATATATGTGTGTGTGTGTCTCTGTGTGTGTATAGTTTTTGCATGATTCCATTTATCTATAGTTCAAACCCATGCAAAATTAACTTATGTTGTTAGCAATCAGAACACGAAGTAACTCTGAGGGGACTGTGATTACAAGGAAATATGAGGGGGGCCTCTAGGGTGCTAGTCAGTGTTAGGCTCTGGGCTACAAAGATAAATTCAATTTGTGATAATTCAATCATATAATTTGTACATTAGTTAACCTGCATATACGTTATACTGCATAATTTGTATATATGTTATACTATAAAGAAGGGAAATACAATAAAAAGTAAAGGCCAATGCAGTTGGCAGTAAATGGTGAATACTATTTTATTTCTATAAAAGGTGACTTGAGTGAAAGTAATATCTACTTCAATATATGCTTCAAAAAAATCTTTCCTTCAGGCTCTCATTGCATGTCCCTCTCTAGTTCTCAGCCCTTTCATGATGGAACCTTGTAAATGCCCATATTCCATGGCCAAGAAGTAGGGGAAGTGAGGAGAAGCAGGGTAACTCACCTTGCCACTACATTCAACTGCCTTTATCATGGGAGTAGCTTATATTTTCTTCTAGTGAAATATCCCCATCTGGTAACAATCTGCCTCTGAATACCGAGAAATCAAGTTCTTTATAACTTAACCTTGGATTCATGGTTTATTCTAATAGGGTCAGATGAATTTCAAATTATGTCTTGCCTGCCTAACAATGAAGATAACAGACAGAATGCTATCACTGGATGTTCCTTGTTAATTGACAAAGAAATTCAGCTCTAGTTCCTGAACAGAACTTTGATATGTAATTGGGGAACCCAAAACACTCCTCCAACTTTATTTATACTTATCTCAAGTATAAACTATTACATATGGGTAGGACAACTAATAAAAAATATGCACAAAGGATGTCCAAAGAAAAAGAAAGGTTCTGAAATGTTGTTTTTCAGAGAACACTGTAAAAGAGGAAATCCTAATAATTGACTTTTTAAAAATACGTAGTAAATTTGCCAAATGATATTTTATTCATGTAACAAATGTTTATCATGTACCTATTATGTATCAGTCAGAAAGAATCGTATGAACAAAACTTTGGCATGAGAATGAGAAAAAGTGAGACTAGCAAGAAAACTGCTTAAGGTGGGGTGAATTTAGGAAGGCCTCCAATGCGAAGAAGGACTGGCTAAATAATTTGTGGGGCCCAGTACAAAATGAAAATTTGGGGCACCTTGCTCAAAATTACTAAGAACTTCAAGACAGTGACGGCAGAGTATGAAACCTAACATAGGATCAGTGCAGGTCATGTGTGACTGCACAGACCACACATCCATGAAGCTGACCCCGGTGTTAAGCCTGTGGTTCATCTTAAAACCTATGCAAGTGTTCAAGTGATAGAGTAACTTGATAAAAGTGATGTCTTGACAAAATGAATCCACAAAGTTTGTAGATGATAAAATAAATCCAGGAGAGGGTAGATGAGGAGAATGGAAAGGGTAAGTAAGTGCACCAGGGATAATTAGGAATCTCAGCTGTAAGGACTAGGACCCTGAAGCAGGAAGCAGTTGTGAAAATGGACAGGGGCAAATGTGAAGGAATGAACGATGGATTCAATCTAAGGCTGAGAAAACAGACATCTTGAGTTAAATAATTTGATTTACTAGAATTGTACATGTGTGGCTATGCGTGTTTAGGAGGGTGAGTTAGATTTCCAAAGAAAAGAAGAGGATACAAAACTGAGCATTATTTGCTCAGGGGTCACTCAGAATGGAGGATCTTATGTCTGGAGCATGGTGTAAAACAGATTCAAGGAAAGCAGGATTGAGCAGGGCAGCTACGTAAGTGAAAAGAGAAAAGAAAGTTTAGAAGCAGCCATGAGTGGGAGATTGGGGAGGTAACTGTCCAAATGGGGATTCAGCAAAACTGCATAGAACTCCTGTAGGAGAGTTTTGTTATATTTTAACAAAACCTTTACTTTTGTCATACTATAGGCTCTACTGGACCCAACTTAGTTTTCAACTTTCTTTTTTGAACGGGATCGATATTACAATACTCATTCATTCTTCCAAAGAACAAAGATAAAATTTATTTATTTAAAAAATATAGGGGGGCTTCCCTGGTGGCGCAGTGGTTGGGAGTCCGCCTGCCGATGCAGGGGACGCAGGTTCGTGCCCTGGCCCGGGAGGATCCCGCGTGCCGCGGGGCGGCTGGGCCCGTGAGCCATGGCCGCTGGGCCCGCGCGTCCGGAGCCTGTGCTCCGCGGAGGGGGAGGCCAGGGCAGTGAGAGGCCCGTGTACCGCAAAAAAAAAAAAAAAAAAAAAAAAAAAAAATATATAGGGACTTCCCTGGTGGTGCAGTGGTTAAGAACAGGCCTGCCAATGCAGGGGACACGGGTTCGATCTCTGTTCCTGGAAGATCCCACGTGCTGTGGAGCAACTAAGCCCATGCACCACAACTACTGTGCTCTAGAGCCCGCAGGCCACAACTACTGAAGCCCGCATACCTAGAGCCCATGCTCCGCAACAAAAGAAGCCACTGCAATGAGAAACCCGTGCACTGCAGCAAACAGTAACCCCCACTTGCCGCAACTAGAGAAAGCCCGCGCACAGCGATGAAGACACAATGCAGCCAAAAATAAATAAATAAAAATAAATAAATAAAATTTAAAAATATATATACAGAATAAAACTTATTGGACAATTGGGCCCTTTTAACAAGATACATTATGAGATCTCAGTGATTTTATTTTCCTATACTTAGAAACATTTTGCTAGTTTATTAACCTAGTAATTATTTCATTATTATTTATCCATTATTCTCAATTACGCTTAAGAAAAGACTCAAGTAAAAAGAAAACAAAAGAATAACAGAATCAACTAGAAACAAGATGCCACAGAGGAATCAATCATCATTTCCGTTTTCTTACTAAATTACTCAAATATAGAATTATCTTTCAAAAAGCTGTGAAGAAAATGGAGATACCCACCTTTCTGGTATATTTTTAGCTTTCCTTGAACAAACTGAAAATTCAGAACTTTTCATTTTCTTTCCACAATGGCAAAGAGAAGGTTTACAGAGGAAGACACATCATCATTATTAGATGAATCAGAAGATGAATGCAAAGAGACAGCATTCTACACTATAATGGTGATAGTGAAATCAGAAGTGAGATCTCAGAATATGAGACTTTAAATAATAATGTCCTTAATGAACAACATATTTCTGAAGACAAAGAGGAAATAATAGCGTTCTTGTCATTCAACAGAAAGGACTTCATCATATAACACTTGCAACAAAACTCTGGATTATCTGGTTAAGCTAAGAAGATGTATGACAGCATGCTCTCATCATTTCTGATGTTTGAATCCAAAATTTACTTGACACAAAAAGGTCTGTTCTATTTAAATTTGTATTCAAATTTCCAATAAAGCTGTTTTTCACTTTTCTTCTAGTTTTCAGTATATTTTTATTTACATACTTTTATAAATAATAAAAAGGGTCAATTGGACACAGATGGTAAACTACAATTACTTTTTTTTTCCTGGTGGGTTAAGGACATTTATATTAAAAAAACATAATTCTTCAACGTTTGAGAGGAAGTCTGGTGTTTCTTTTAAAGTGACTGCCAGGTTTTGGTTTTGGAGGAGATTAAGGCAAACAAGCTGCAACTTTAATATGATTACATTTTGCAAAGCTAAGAATTTTGGAATGGGAAGAAAGATGATACTACTTAACATACATGGGGAAGAATGAAAGACTTAGTATTGGGTGGGCAGGGTCAAAACTGTGGATTTGATATTATATTTGACACATTAGTTGTAAGAGAAGTGTAATAGATTACTTGAGATTTTATTATTCCAAGTGGAAGATACGGAAGACACTGGAGATTTAACTAGTGGGCAAGGCTATCCATAGATACAAGGATCTCATCATAAAAGAGATGCTTGAAGTTGAGAGTGGCAGCTTTAAAAAGATTAGGCAGTGATGTGCTAGACCTGGTTTGTGAGAGCAATTGTTAAATTTTCAGAAATTTTGCAGCTAGCTGTTAAGCAGCCATTATTAAAAATTAAATTACATAAATTTATAATTAAATTAATTGTAAACAAAGGTAATAAGTACTCAAAATGTATCACTTTCTAATTATTTTATATTTTTCTGTTATCTATGCTTTTGAGGTTATTTATGCCTATTGTATGTGTATGGTGCAAATGACAATTATGTGTTCTTCCTAATTCTTCATTCAGTGATATCAAGTTGGTAGCTTGAAACTTAATTTTTACGATAGACTCTTGGTAAGATTTCCAAATTATTTGATAAGGTAATCCCTAATTAGAATGAAATCTTTATAGGAAAAGAGGATTCACATTACAATTAAACTGCTTTGTAAGAGTTTCTGGTTAGATTTAATGGTAAAAAGTGAGGCCTCCTATAAATGGTGATTGCAAATAAAAGCCTAGATGTATCTGCATTTCATTTGATTACTATTAAGGAGCCAATAGGTTATTTTCCTTTCATTAAGGGAGGTAATGCTCCTGAGGAATTAATGAGTTTCTTCATCAGTTCTTGGGGTGCTTATAAAGTTCCTCTGAAACAACTCATCAAATGGTCATTTATACCAGCTCTAGAACAAGTATGCGAGAGACCTACAGAAATCATGCTCTCCTCCTTTCCAGTTTGCCCTGGGTAAACAACAGAGCAGGCCCAGTTTAATCCAGACAGCATCAATCTTCAACCAACTTTCAAAATTAAGACTCTTCTTAAGAATAATCAGAAAAGGTCCCTCAGATTTACATGATAAAACACTGACTCCAGCACTTCATTGGCTTCTTCAAGAATTTCTTGTAAGCCTGAAAGTAAAGTATGTAACTTAAAACACACACACACACACACACACACACACACACACACACACACACACACACACACACACACACACACACACACACACCTTTCTTCATCCCAGTCAGCAAGGCAGGTGCCAGGACTGCTGTAACTGTGGCTTCTACAATATTGCCCCTCTCTCTCACTACCCCTACTGCCCCACTCCCTCCACCTCTCACCATCCCCCAACAAGCCAAAAAAAGTAAAAGCAAAAGAAGAAAGTGTCTCACCTGAGTGACTGTGAATTCCTGTGTTGGAATTTTTAGTATTTTACCAAAAAAGAAAGTTGGTCATTTTGAAAGTATATAAAATGCAATCCTATTTAGAGCAACGGTGAAATCAAACATTGTGTGCTCACTGCAAAGTTTGCAACATTTGACAAATTGTAATTCTGTTCTTCGCAAACTTCTAAACACTTCCTGCTAAGTGACAACAAGCTTCAGCAAGTTTCCACAAACCTTCTGCAGCTTCTTCATCTCACTATAAAGAACAGATGCCGTTTAGGGGCTGCTGTGAGCTCTTCTGTTCTCTGTACAACATGTACGCACACAGAAAGGAATTCACATTCTATGAAAATGTGATAGCCAAGGCCTCCAGAAAGCTTCAACAGTAAGTGCACAGCACCCCAACAGCTGGCCTAAATCAAGGGCTCCCTGTCAATCACAGAGAAATGTGACAGACTTGTGACTTCATGGCAAAAGTGACAAAATTTACAGTTTGAGAGAATCACATCAATGGCAAAATAATTTGTGTTGTTAAAATATACAGAGATGCTCCAAATTGTTTTCTAACAAGTTTAAAGTGAATGTATATTTTCATATTTAATATTAGAAAAACTGAAAAAGTAGGTAAATATAGTTCTAATCATTTTCATGTAAATCATTAGAACAAAGCATATATATTTGACACTATTTCTTACCATAAGGATTAATGCCGATAAATTCAAGTTATCAAAAAAGAATTAATGCATTCTGGGAAATTCAATAATTTTACTGTGTACTTGAGTTTCAAGTTTATTTTTTTAGTAAACTCAGTCCCCCTAAATATAAATCTACTCACAGAGTACAAAGGTAGATACTTGCCGGTACAAAAATTTATTTTACATTTTAAATGGATTTTTATTGTGCAATTTAAAATTTTATCCAATATCCTTATAAACAAAATTTCTTTCAGACTGTATTCTATTCAATACAACAAAAATTGTTCATAGTCTAAAACAGTGCTTCCCAGACATTCATATTCTTAAGATCTTGATCTTAAGATGCAACTGCGATACTAGTCAAAAATAACAACTACTAGGCCTCTCTCCGCTAGAAAGTCAAAGCAGCCAATCTGGATTGGGGGTCCCCAGGCAATAATTAGCATCAGACAAGTCTGACACACAGTGGTCTTAAAAAAGTTGAGTAAATTTTCTAAGACATTTATGTTAGTAGTATAAGCAAGATACTATGTTTTCTCACAAAACATGGTCCCCACAGTGACCACATAGTTCCTCATCCAAACCAGAAAGCTTCTAAGAATAACCATGGCACAATTAACAATTTCATGGAGACAAAGGTGAAAAACTGGACGGTCCTAGGAAAATAGGGATACTATGTAATCACCCTCTGTGACACTTAAATATCATTAAGTATATGTTTTAATTATTCAAAACAAACAAAAAAAACAGACCAGATGGAATGAAGTTAGAATGAATTTATAGAACTTTATAGCTGGAAGAGATTTTAGAATCATACAGTCTCACTTTGCTACTTTATAGATAAGAAACTTGAGGTCCAGAAAGCCAAAAGGATTTAATCAAATTCTTAATGAGAAATCAATTTCTAAACCTGGTAGATGAATCGGCCTGAGTAACTTGGTTTGGTAGTTCTGTTTGTCACTAATCATCTTCAAAAGATTATTCAGTACAATATTTTTTGTTTTGCTCTGGTTTTCATCATAAAGAGCTAACAAAACCTAAGCAGTGATTTAAGTTCCCAGCCAAGTAAGCTGGATTTTATTGTTGGGAGTCAGTCCCAGAAAGGATACAGATAATGGTGAGAAAATATAGAAAGGAGATGGTACAATTCGAGGCTGAGTACACAACAAGGGTTCAGTCAGAATCCCTTAGTTGGGGCGGGAAGAGCTGGGTATATTTTTAAATGTCCTCATGTGACTATGCTGTGCACACTGAAGATTAGCTCGAAGGGATTCTTTTCCTTTTTTTTAAGGCAATTGTATTCTAATCTTGTTTTAGAACCACCACTTCTCTGCTCCCTGCTCCCTGCTGAGGTTAAAGTTGATTCTTCCTTCAGGTTGCAGAGATAGAGATGGTGGCCTAAAATAATCCAAACCCCACACAGAGAACTCCTTGTCTACAAAGGATGTTGCAGGATGGACAGGCCTCAAGTGAGGCCAATCAGAGCCCAACAGACTCAATTCTAGGACTTGGATTTTGGCTACTGGGGACATTTCTTTTACTGGACAAGGGCATTGATAATAATACTAAGCATGTGTCACTCTAGAGGAAGCAAAGTCCAGAGATGAGCCCACGTGACATAGTGTGAACCCCGATTTAAGCTACGTTTAATACCAGAAAACTTTAAAGAGCCAATAAACACTATTTTGTTTAAGCCAGGAAGAGCCAGATTTCCTATCACTTATAACTTATCTGTAAATGTACCTATGTCACCTCACTAAGCATGAGGCTCAGGCTTTTGTCTGTATTGTGGTTGGCATAGGAGCAGGAACAGTCTTGAGTCTACAGACAGAATTCACCAGCTGACGGCAGGACTTAAATACACGTAGAGCAATGATTCTCAGCTTGGCTGCACATTATTATGTTTATCTACCAACCTTTTAAAATATACCCAGCCCCTCCCCTAAAAAATTCAAATTTAATTGATCTGGTATGGAGCCCATACCTCAGATGATTCTAGTATGAGGCCAAGTCTGAGAACCACGGTCTAGAGTCCCAAATCAATTCTGATAATTCCTTACTTCCTGGTGAGTCATGTGGCATCCTCTAGCACAGTGGAAAAGATCCTGGGCTTTGGGCTCACGTGGGCCCAAGTTTGAATCTTGCAATGCCTCTCACTAGAAAGTTTGCGTTAAGTCTCAAGCTCTTGAAACATGAAGTTGGTGATGGGGTTCAGGGCAGGCCTCCTCAAGATGGGCCACTTTGGCATGCAAATTATTTTGAGCTGAAAATAGTCAAGGCCCAAAATACTCAGGACGAACATTTGACCTTCCTCCTAACTGCCTAAAAGAATTTACACAGAGGACCTGTTCCAGAAAGGGAGCTATCACCACAGATAATAACAGCATAATATGAACCAGGTGTGATAGGCAGGGAAGAACTTAAGCAACGTCTACCTGTTATAATTCCTCTCTGTGTCCCACTGTTCCTTATGGCCCAGCAAACATTTGTTTACCAAACATTTGCTCTTTTTCGTCTTCCTGTGAACTGCCTTCCTCTCCTTTGAAGTCCTATTTAAATCTTAGTTTGCTGTCATATTGCTTTCTTAAATCATGAATACAAGGAAATCACAACTTTTCCCATTATAGAAACAAAAGTTAAAGTTAAATGAATTTGTGGGAGGTTTCACATAAACATGGGAAGCACACATTTAAAAATTGTTTCCCATTGGTGAATTCATACTTCTCAGATAACTGACAGCAATCACAGATCACCAATGACAGAAGTTACAAAACAACATTACCAAAGAAATCTAGTACATGAGAAGTTAAACTGACCTTTCCAAAGTAGCAGGGTCAGGCTGAAGGATAAAAAGTACATAACAAGAACACTCCCTGCAAATGAATAAGAAAAAGTCCAGGGTGCCTTCTCAACCCAGTTTTGGTAATCTGTCCAATTGAAAAAGTAAAAGTTAGGCTCATCCAGACATAACCATCCCTTACCCTATCTCCTTAGTGCTAGATACAGGGCATAGCTGAGCAAACTGACTCCTTTATGAGCAACAAAATACATACATGAAAATATATACACACACAGGAATAAATAAAAATTAAATAAATAATGGTCAACTCTACATAAAAATATAGTTGATGACATTTCCCTATAAGTCCATACTCTTAAGATTGAAACACTGAGTTGCAGCAGTTCTGTGTACTTGAAGGATATTTTTGAAGAGATCACCTAAACTAGAAGCAGACCTGTCACTGTCTCTCTTGTTAGCGCATCTGATAACCTACATAATTAGCAAAGGATCATGAAAGTAAATGCCATCTTAGGAAGTAAAAGTAGAAACTTGAAAATGGAATTTAAAAACATAGCAGGCCAATAATTATTCATCAAATACTCGTTGATTCTCCAATGTGAAATAAGACCAGGCATTAAACAACAAAGACATAATCATGACAGGTGAATTTTCTGAGATGTAGGTAAAAGGTAAGTTTGCTCTCCAGAAGGGGGGTGTCAGCTCCGGGATGAAGGTTAGTGACTTCTCCAGCTGCATTCACAGGAACTCTGGATGTGTCAGCCAGGGCTGCATACTCTGCACTCATCCTCAAGTCTCAGTTTTGAAATGTGTGAAAATTCCCAAATTAGACAGTGAGACTATGAACATTGTTCCTCCTTGTTTTTAATTATTAGAAATTGTAACTGACCTCTATAAGTGATGTCTGCTGTACTGCTTAAATAGCTGAGCTCTGATGCTAACTCCTTTCATTATTAATGAAGAAAGAGGTGTTTGCTTCAGTAACTCAAGTGTGACAGCAATGTCAACTATGAAAAAGAACATTTTCATCCCTGAAACAAAGAATAGTTTTTCCCCTCTGTATTTTTTTCCCACTCAAGCACCATGTGATCCACAACCACATGATCTACAAATCTGGTTTAGTTCACTCCTCTGAAAATCTCAGGGATTAGAAATATTCTTGTCCTTTTTTAATTACCTTGCTCATTTCCAAATTAAGTTTCTGTCTTTTTAATAATCAATTTGCATTCAAGTTCTGCATTCCTTCATGGCAATAAGCCAAGAACTAAAGAAAATATTGTGGGTTAAAAAGGATTTTAAGTGAAGCTAGGAAAGTCTGATTTATGTTTGTCCATTTTCTCATTTGTACTGCAAGAGGGGTTTTCCTTAATTTCATCAGTTGGTTCATCTTTCTTCCTTCCTATAAACTTTAGGTAAGACAGATGGAGATCTTGGGATTCTGCATTTTCTACATCAGCAAAAGTTGTAGTCTGTGCTATGAAAGGGGTGTGATTCTGTTTAATCACAGTGTTATATAACTCTGCAAATTCTCTAAGGTGTAATGATATTTAGAGGTAACAGTAAAAGCAGTACAATTCCACCAAGTGTTATACAGAGAAACCATACACACGGAAGGCTGAACTTTTTCAAACAGCTAATAGGAACAAAATGATTTTTTTTTTCTCCACAATATTTTCAGCAAAGAAAAATAGCTAGTTGAGATTTGGTCACAAACTTGAGATACTGTTATAATATACCTATTAAACTAACAAATAAATCCTGCATACTATTTATGGATTTTCAGTACTTTCATAGAATATACATTAAGTAGGAATGAAAAAGATTTGGATGGACTACTGTGCAATAGACATTTTTAGCTCTTATTTGAATGAAAAATATATTGACACATTTAGGGACTTGGCTAAATTCCTTGCAATATTTTTCTTTCAAAATGTTCATAAAGCCCACTTTCATTATGACATTAGTAATAATAGTAGTAGTAGCAGCAATAGTATTTAGGTAGTGTTTATAAAAGTAAACATTTCTCATAATAACTTTTTCTTTTTACTGTATGATATCACTTATATGTGGAATCTAAAAAATATAACAAAATGGTGACTATAACAAAGAAGCAGCAGACTCACAGATATAGAGAACAAAGTAGTGGTTACTAGCGGGGAGAGGGAAGTGGGGAGGGGCAATTTAGGGGTAGGGGATTAAGAGGTACAAACTTATGAATAAAATAAGCTACAAGGATACAACACGAGAACAACACAGCGAATACAGCAATTATTTTATAATAACAATTAATGGAGTATAACTTTAAAAACAGAATCACTATATTGTATGCCTATAACTTATATAATATTATACATCATCTATACTTCGATTTTAAAAAGTGCTTTATGAAATAGATAACTCAGAAATCTACTGTTACACAGATATGAAAATGATGTCACAGTGAAAATTTAATGATGTAGGCAGCATTTTATAAAGTTCTGACTTTATAAACTTTCACTAGAAACCCTGAAATACTATGACAGTCAAGTATACCAGCATGACTTACTACCAGATTTCAACTTATTAAATTATAGCAATTAAGACAGTGTGGTGTTGACACAGAGACAGACAATCAGACCACTGGGACAGATTGAAGAGTCTCTAAGTAAACTCACAAATATAACCACATAACTCATAAAAAAGATGGCACTACAAAGCAGTAGGGAAAGAACAGTATTATCAATAAATAGTACTAATTCATTTGTATATCTATACAAGGAAAAAGTAATTCTTGATCTCTACCTTATTCCATGAACAAAATTCACTTCCATATCATGCACTGAAATGACAAAGGCAAGACACAATAAGGAAACTAGAAAATAACAGAATATCTTTACCACTTTGAACAAAGATTTCTTTAAACGGGCTCAAAAGCCTTAACTGTAAAAAAGAGATAAAGAAAATTGAACTACTTTAAAATAAAGATCTGTAGAAGGTGGGATCAAAATGGTGGAGTAGGAAGACCCTAAGCTCACCTCCTCCCATGAATACACCAAAACTATAACTACACACAGAACAATTCTCTCTGAGAACAACCTGAAGAATAGCAGAATGGCTCTTCTACAATTAAGGATGTAAAGCAAAAAACACTCTGAGATGGGTAGGAGGGGAAGAGAAGCAATCTAGTCAGGACTCACATGCCCTACAGGTGACCCAGAAGAGAAGGGGGATACCATGAGCTTGGGGATCCTCCATAAAGAACAAGAGGTTCAAGCTCCACATTGGGAACCCCAGCCCTGAGATCCAGCATCAGGAAGATGAGCTCCCTTGGCTGGTGTTGGAAACCAGTGGGGCTTACAACCCCCACACAAGGACACACTTTCAAGACTGGGATAAGTAGCTTGTTACACCTAATGGCATAGAGACAAACAGAGAAAGCCAAACAAAATGATAAGACAGAGGAATATGTTCCAAACAAAAGATCAAGATAAAATCCAAGAAAAACAAATAAACAAACAAACCTAATGAAACAGAGATAAGTAATTTACCTGATAAAGGGTTCAAAGCAATGGCCATAAAGATACTCACCAAACTCAGGAAAAGAATAAAGGAACACAGTGAGAATTTCAACAAAGAATTAGAAAATTATAAAAAAAGAACCAATCAGAGCTGAAGAATACAATAACTGAAATAAAAATACACTAGAAGGAATCAACAGCAGACTAGGTGATACAAATGCATAAGCAACCTGGGAAACAGAATAGTGGAAATCACCCAATCTGAACGGTAATAGGAAAAAAAAAAATGTTTTCTTTTTAATGAGAATAGCTTAAGGGATCTCTGGGGCAACATCAAGTGAACTGACATGCACATTATAGTGGCCCCACCCAGAAGGAGAAAAGAAAGGAGCAGAAAGCATATTTGAGAAAATGATGGCTGAAAACTTTCCTAACCCAAAGAGATATCCAGATCCAGAAAGTACAGAGAGTCCCAAACAAGATGAATGCAAAGAAAGCCACACCAAGATATATCACAATTAAAATTCCAAAAGTTTAAGATAAAGAGAGAATTTTAAAAGCAGAAAGAGAAAAACAAAGAGTTATGTACAAGGGAACTCCCATAAAGCCATCAGCTGATTTTTCAGCAGAAACTTTGCAGGCCAGAAGGGTATGGCTTGATACATTTAAAGTGGTGAAAAGAAAAACAAAACAAAAAACTATAACTAAGAATACTCTACCTGGCAAGTTTAGCATTCAAAATTGAAGGAGAGATAAAGAGTGTCCCAGACAAGCAAAAACTGAGAGTTCATCACCACTAAACTGACCTCACAAAAAAATGTTAAAGGGTCTTCTTTAAGTGAAAAAGAAAAGGTCATAAAAAGAAATAAGAAAACATATGAAGGAAAAAAATATCGCTGGGGGCTTCCCTGGTGGCGCAGTGGTTGAGAGTCCACCTGCCAATGCAGAGGACACGGGTTCGTGCCCCGGTCCGGGAAGATCCCACATGCCGCGGAGCGGCTAGGCCCATAAGCCATGGCCGCTGAGCCAGCACGTCCGGAGCCTGTGCTCCGCAAAGAGAGAGGCCACAACAGTGAGAGGCCCACATAACGCAAAAGAAAAAAAAGTCCCTGGTAAAGGCAAATATATAGTAAAGTCAGTGGATCAACAATTTGAAAAAGGTAGTACAAAGGTTAGAAAACATAAGTCATAAAATCTTCTATAACTACAATAAAGAGTTAAGGAATACACACAAAGACGTAAAATATGACATCAGAAACATAAAATGTGAGGCAGGAGAGAAAAAGTTAAAGCTTTTAGAATGTGTTTGAACATAAATGACTGTTGGTTTAAAATAGATAGATAGGGACAGACAGATATAGATATATATGAATGTCATGGTAACCACAAACCACAAACCTACAATAGATACTCAAAAAACAAAGACAAAGGAGCCTAAATATAACACTAAAGAAAATAATCAAACCACAAGAGACTAAAAGAAAAAGAAAAGAAGAGAGAAGAAGTACAAAAATAACCAGAAAACAAGTAACAAAATGGCAAAAAGTACCTACCTATCAATAATCGCTTTAAATGTAAATAGACTAAATGCTCTAATCAAAACATACAGGGTGGCTAAATGGCTAAAAAATCAAGACCCATCTATGTGCTGCATACAAGAGATTCACTTCAGAGCTAAAGAAGTACACACAGACTGAACTAAAGAAATGAAAAAAGAGATTCCATGCAAAATGGAAACAAAAAGAAAGCTAGAGTAGCAATACTCATTTCAGGCAAAATGGACTTTAAAAAAATATCTACAACAAAAGTCAAATAAGGGCATTATATAATGAAAAAGGAGTCAATCCAAGAAGAAAATATAACATTCTTAACACTAATATATGCAACTAACAGAGGAGCACCTAAATATATAAAGCAAATCTTAGAAGACATAAAGGCAGACATTAACAGTAATACAATAATATCAGGGGACTTTAATACCTCAGTTACATCAATGGATAGATCTTCCAGACAAAAACTCTATAAGAAAATACTGGCCTCAAATGCCATAAATCACACCCACCTCCTAGAGAAATGGAAATAAAAACAAAAATAAACAAATGGGACCGAATGAAACTTAAAAGCTTTTGCACAGCAAAGGAAACCATAAAAAAGACGAAAAGACAACCCTCAGAATGGGAGAAAATATTTGCAAATGAAGCAACTGACAAAGGATTAATCGCAAAAATTTACAAGCAGCTCATGTGGCTCAATATCAAAAAAACAAACAACCCTATCCAAAAATGGGCAGAAGACCTAAATAGACATTTCTCCAAAGAAGACATACAGATGGCCAACAAACACATGAAAGAATGCTCAACATCACTAATCATTAGAGAAATGCAAATCAAAACTACAATGAGATATCATCTCACACCAGTCAGAATGGCCATCATCAAAAAATCTACAAACAATAAATGCTGGAGAGGGTACGGAGAAAAGGGAACCCTCTTGAATTGCTCGTGGGAATGCAAATCAATACAGCCACTGGAGAACAGTACTGGAGAACAGTACGGAGGTTCCTTAAAAAACTAAAAATAGAACTACCATACCACCCAGCAATCCCACTACTGGGCATATACCCTGAGAAAACCATAATTCAAAAAGAGTCATGTACCAAAATGTTCATTGCAGCTCTATTTACAATAGTCAGGACATGAAAGCAACCTACGTGTCCATCAACAGATGAATGGATAAAGAAGATGTGGCACATATATGCAATGGAATATTACTCAGCCATAAAAAGAAATGAAATTGAGTTATTTGTAGTGAGGTGGATGGACCTAGAGTCTGTCATACAGAGTGAAGTAAGTCAGAAAGAGAAAAACAAATACTGTATGCTAACACCTATATATGGAATCTAAGAAAAAAAAAAAAGGTCATGAGGAACCTAGGGGCAAGACAGGAATAAAGACACAGACCTACTAGAGAATGGACTTGAGGATATGGGGAGGGGGAAGGGTAAGGTGGGACAAAGTGAGAGAGTGGCATGGACATATATATACTACCAAACGTAAAATAGATAGCTAGTGAGAAGCAGCCGCATAGCACAGGGAGATCAGCTCAGTGCTTTGTGACCACCTAGAGGGGTGGGATAGGGAGGGTGGGAGGGAGGGAGATGCAAGAGGGAAGAGATATGGGAACACATATATAGGTATAGCTGATTCACTGTGTTATAAAGCAGAAACTAACACACCATTGTAAAGGAATTATAATCCAATAAAGATGTTAAGAAAAAGAAAAGAAAATACTGGCCTCAAATGATACATTAGAACAGATGGAACTATTAGATATCTACAGAACATTCCATCCAGAAACAGGAGAATAAACATTCTTTTCAAGCACACATGAAACACCCTCCAGGACAGATCACATGCTAGGCTACAAAACAAGTCTCAATAAATTTAAGAAAACTGAAATCATATCAAACATCTTTTCTGACTAAAACTGTATGAAATTAGAAGTACTGGAAGAAAACTGAAAAAAAAACCCACAAACACGTGGAAAATAAACAACATGCTACTAAAAAAACCAATGGGTCAACAACGAAATCAAAGAGGAAATTAAAAAATACCTTGCGATTATGAAATTATAGACACAAATTCCCAAAATCTATGAGACACAGAAAAAGTAGTTCTAAGAGGGAAATTTATAGCAATACAGGCCTACCTCAAGAAACAAGAAAATAGTCAAATATACAACAAATTTTCCACCTAAAGGAACTAGAAAAAGAGCAGCAAAGCCCAAAGTTAGTAGAAGAAAGGAAATAATAAATACCGAAGCAAAAATAAATGAAATAGAAACCCCAGAGAAGAAAAGATCAATGAAACTGAGCTATTTTTTTAAAAGATAAACAAAATTGATAAACCTTTAGCCAGACTCATCAAGAATATATGTGCAAACAATATGTCTGATAAGGACTTACTATCCAAAACATAAGACAAACTCACACAACTAAATACGAAAAAAAAAAATCGGATTAAAAAATGGGCACGGGAACTGAATAGGCATTTTTCCAAAGAATGCTTACAGATTGCCAACAGGCATATGAAAAGATGCTCAACATCACTAATCATCAGGGAAATGCAAGTAAAAACCACAATGAACAATCAACTCACACATGTCAGAATGGCTATCATCAAAAAGACAAGAAATAACACATGTTAGCAAGGGTGTAGGGAAAAGGGAATGCTAGTGCAACACTGGTGGGAATGTAAATTGATAGAGCCACTGTGGAAAACAGTATGGAAATTCCTCAAAATATTAAAAATAGGACATACACTCCATCAATTCCACTCCTGCGTATTTATCTGAAGAAAACAAAAACACTAATTTGAAAAGATATATGCACCCCAGTTCATACCAGCATTATTTTCAATAGCAAAAGCAATATAAGTGCCCATCAACAGATGAATGGATAAAAAAGATGTGGTATATATTTACAATGGAATATTATTCAACCATAAAAAGAATGAATTCTAGCCATTTGCAACAACATGTATAGACCTGGGAGGCATTATGCTTAGTAAAATTAGTCAGAGAAAGAAAAACACTGTATGATTTTACTTATATGTGGAATCTAAGAAACAAAACAAACAAATACAACAAAACAAATTGACTCACAGATACAGAGAACAAACTAGTGGTTACTGGAGGGAAGAAGGGTCACAGGAGAGGTGAAATAGGTGAAGGGGATTAAGAGGTACAAACTACCAGTTATAAAATAAATAAGTCACAGAAATGTAGTGTACAGCACAGGGAACATAGTCAGTATTTTATAATAATGTTGTATGGTGTGTAATCTATAAAAATGTGGAATCACTATGGTGTATGCTTCAAACTAATAGAATATTAAGTCAACTATACTTTAATTAACTTTTAAAATCCAAATACGCTATTGAGAGTGAAAATGCAAGCCACAGAGCAGGTGAAAACATTTGTAATACATATCAATGACAAAGGACTTGAACACAAAATACCTAAAATACTGTACAAATTAATATAAAAATACAAAAACTCAATTTAAATATTGGAAGTATACACTTCACAAGAGAGGATACCCAAACAGGAAAGGGTGCTCATTATCATCAGTCATGGAGGAAATGCAAATTTAACCCACGATGGAATGCCATTACACGCCACAAGAAAGCTAAAGTTAGAAGGATTGACAATTGTCATTGTTAGTAAGGATGTGGAGAAACTGGAAGTAGTATATTCCTCTTGGAAGTGTAAGCTGGTTCAACCATTCTGGAGAACTATTTAGTAGTTTTTACTTAAACTAAACATATGCATACTCTGTGACACACAGATTCCACTCCTGTGTCTATTCTACTTCTGGATACATATCTGGTACATTGAAAGACAAGTTTAAGAATGTTTATAACAGCATTATTAACAATAGCCAAAAGTGAAAACAACTGAAATGCTCATCAATAGTAAAATGGACAAATGTATTAGAATGTTCATAAATGGAAATTTATAGAGCAAAGAAAAAAGTAAACTAGTTCTATACACTAAAGCAAGGATGAACTTCACAAACATAATACTGTTCAAAAGTTGCCAGACATGTAAGTTCAAAACAGAAGAATCTATGATATTTGAAATCAGATAGTTGGTTACCTCTGAGAGAATGAAGGACTACAGGTGAGGAGGGACTGGTATATATTACCAGGAGACACTGATAGTATTTTCTTTCTTCGTCTGTGGGGTGGTTCCAAGGGTGTATCCCCATGGAAATTAGTGAAATTTTATCAAGGTGTATAATTTCTGCACTTTGCTGTAAATTACATGTCATTTAAAAAGTTCATTAAATTAAAATATGCAAATGAGATGTAAGTGAATTACCTAAAAACTAGAATATAAGATAAATTATGCCTAGCATAATTCAACCTCCCTTCAAGAGAAGTGGGAATTTATAAAGTAGCAAAAAAATATGCAGTGAGAATGAGACATCAACAGAATCATCGGTACTTGGGATCCTTCTACAAGAACTGATTCATGGGATCACCAGAGTAATGTGATACAAATCTGCTTATGGATTTTATTAGCCCTTATTGACCTCATGAAGCATGTTGGCATTGCTGGTAGGAATATCTCGATATCTTACTCAGGAGTAAGTTTTCACATAAATTGATATAATCTAATTCTTTCAACTTTACATATCATTGAAAATCCCTTTTTATTTTAAACCTTCCCCAATTCCCATCACTATCACAACTCACATCCATAATAAGTAGTGAGCAGTGTTATCAAGAAATGAGTATTTCTTTCCTTCAGGACTTTTTTCAATCTTCTCTTTGGGTCTTGATTATAGTCTCATATACCTCCTTAGTAAACTGCCACTTGAAATCCTCCCAAGACAGGGGTACACCAACATCTTGGAAACTAAACGAGATTTTAGCAATATTAATTAAGACTACAGTAATGATTCAAGGAAGAAATCACCTTGTAATCTTTCCTGGAGAATATGGGAAAGTAAAAAAATTCTAATTCTATATAATGATTTTCCAATAATAAAATGTTCTAAGATAAAGATAGCAAATAAATGGTACTTATGATATTAACAATACTCCTTCAATATGTCACAACAATTCTCTCTCACCAAACATGGTAAACATCATTCGTTTACAAGGACCCTTTTTTCCTGCTGAGTCTAAATATAATATAACCTCAGAGTTCTTCTCAATACTATGATCCAGGCAGCGTATGGCAATTGTTGGCAAATGAATTTAAAGCTTGAATCCCGAACTGTAGGAAAATTTTAGGAAAATTTAAGATTTACTAAGTAGGGTAGCCATTCTTTAAAAAAAAAAAAAATAGGTTGTTATAGGAGAGACTTAACAATATGATAAAATGTCACTTCCAGCAAATCCAAGGAGAGATCAATGCAGACCAAACAGCCCACATCTCTTCCATTTGAGAATCTCCCTCTTAGAGCATATCCAAAAATGTACTCTAGTTTCTCTTGTTCATACTGCTGCTACTTTAGCATTGTTTGCTTGGGGTTTCAATACCCATAAACTAGTACAGCTGACTTTAGTTTAATAATTTAGATCAATAACACCTTTGTGCAACCCAATTATTCTGGTCTGCATAATGCAAAATATACCGTTTATTGTTTAGGTTTTTTTTTTAATCACTGTTATTTTGCTACATTACCACTTTAAAATAAGCATTCCAAGTTGAAAAGAACTTTCAAGAGATTTTATCACAAATGATGAAAGCTGAATATATGCCCCCAAATAAGCTGTTCTTTTACTATGGTGACACGCAATGTTCATGGCACCTGATGCAGAGTCAGAATCTAATCTATATTTCTGAATGAATAAACAGTGAAAGACAAATCATTAAGAATTTATCCAGTTAGGATAGTATTCATCAGTCTCTGTGAAATGAGCATAAGATATATCCATTTGGCCAGGTACTTCCTCATAAAAATCTAACATAAAAAATATGCAATTACCCTTAAATTCATCTACACTTAATGTATGGAGAAATCTTTAAGATGTATTGGCGCCTAGAGAAAACCCTTGCTTTAGGAAAAGAAATAAAAAGTGCTCTAATTCCTTGTGCTAAATGATAGGTGGAATTCTGTGAAATTTGAATATTTTTATGACACTCATTCTAGAAATAACAAAAGCAGCTCAGTTTAACAAACTAATAAATATTTCTCAATGACCCTCTTTCTAGTTAAAATAGAATGGGAGTATTTTGCTTATAAGAATGTTGGTTCAAACTCCATTTAGATTTTCTTTAAATTCTCAGAAGGGTTCTCCTGCCATAGTCCAAATGACTTAGGTTAAATACTATGACTCACTGAGGGAACAATTCAGGAAAGACTATAAAAATGTGGTCTCCCTTAAAAGAGCATCTAGACCTGGCACTGTTAATAGAATCATCCTCAAGCAGGACGACTTCTCCTGTGCTCTGGGAACAACAGCCTTTCCCTCAAATTTTTAGGCCTCTAAGTTAGGTGCAACTTTCTCATTTCCTGTTCATTCTGACATCCAGCAGTATCCATTTGCCAATGGTATAATGACTCACCAAAATTTGCTTTACATTCAAATGTAAAATACATCTACTCAACATTCTACATCTATGTTTGCAGAAACTATGTAGTGCATACCCTCTCTGTGGAAATTACAAAGGAGCACACATTCCCACAAACAATTTATATTTTAGAGCCAGTTATGACAGGATGCCAAGTGAGGAGGCCAGACAAGGACTGAGAGGCAAAAGAGACTCCTATGACCTATGTCCACAGCTAAGGAAGGCTTAAGATAAAAAGTGGAACTTGCAGTGGGCTCTGATCAAGCATTCCTTGCTACTTATTCCTCAAAAAACTCCACGTGGGGGTTATTTATGTGACATAAAATGACCAGAGAATCTCTGTGGTTTCTAAAAACAGTTATGCGTTTCTCGTTCATGACTTGTGTTCACTGTGGGTCTGCTTTATTTCAGCCCTGGGTTCACAGAGCAGTCTCCTTGCACTCAGGGTGATAGAGCAGCTTCTGTCTGAAGCACTGCCTGTCCTTATGGCAGAGATAACACTGAGTCATGCAATGGGTCTGAAACCTCTGCAAAGAAGTGACTAGTCACTTCCGTTCACATTTTATTAGCTAATGCCAGTCACATGGCATTGCCTACATTGAACATTGCAGGTCAATGTATAGGCCTCCTCTAGGGAGGGAGTCCACAGGCAGAAACACTGAAAATAGTGAAAAGTGCTTAAATATTCCACATTAAGTCCAAGTAATCTCCACTCTTAATGCACGAGGTAGAGCAAGGTCAGGAATTTAGTCAATTCTATTACATGGGTAATGGAAAAAAGGAGAAGTGATAGTTATTGGGCACCTCCCAGGCTAAGTGCTTTAAATAATTAGTCCATAGAATCATCTCAACATAGGGTGGAATGGCATCTGCAGCCTGATTTTACAGAGAAAAAAAAAAAAAAAACAATGCTAATGAGTAATAATGTATGGTAAAGGCCATACATTACCAGACTGCAGGTGAATTTGACACTTTAAATCAGGTATACAGACAGCCATCCTTGTCATCAAAAGTATTTATTCAGAACTCATCTGTGTATGATAGGAACTGTGTAGACATAACTCCCTTACGGTTGACAATCTTAGAATCACACTTTGTGCAAACATACTTTAAAAGACGACAGAATAAAACACAAATACAATACCTGAGTCAATGGGAAAATGTTTACACTCCATAAAACAAGTTAAACATTTATGAAATTTATGCAGAAAGAATAAGAATAGGAAAAACAGGAAAAAATTCATTTATGTTACCATCATGTTAAAGTTCTGTATCATTAGAGGACAAAGGTAGGTGGAATCTCTATGAAAACTCGTATGATCTCAATATTTTTACTAGCTCAACAAAAGGAAAAGGAGTGGCATTTATGTCCTCAACTTTCCTTGTGCTGAGAATCCTAAAATAACAAGGTGTCTTTATAATCATGTGCAGGTTGATCCCCCAAACGACTTGGTAATTAGTAATTAGACATGTATGTCTCTACTTTTACAGTAGAATGAATACATTTAAAAAAAAAAACACTACAGTGATTCTCCCTCAGTAATGCTAATCACAGACAAACATTTTCACTTTTACTCCCTCTAGTTTCTCCCATCTTCACCACTTTTCTGTACATAATTCAGTCCACTCTTCTAGGCCTCACTTATCCACACAATGCTACAACATTTCTGGAATCCTGTTTATTACTTATATGTTTTGACTATCACATCCACATGTTTAACCACAGCCTAAGTAGTCTTACTCTTTCAACTTCTAGAATAGTAGCTTTTAAACTTTAGTGTCGCAAGCATAACCCAAGGCACTTGTAAGAAGAAAAAATGAAAGAAAGAAAATTTCCTCTTGTGTCCTTCCCCATTCTAATGCAATATATTCAATATAGAAAGGGGCCTAGGAATCAGCAGTTTAAATCAAGCCTCTACCCCCCACCCCCAGCCCGGGGAAATGTGATGACCCTCTTGGGCCACAAGAAGAAAGCTGTACGTGCCCCTCCACGTACTGCCCCATTTTTATGGATATTTCCAAAGATGTTCTATATCAAATTTTATTATCTCAGGCTAGAATTTATTTTCACTCCAAACTGTAGGAATGAATTACTGAAACCTCTTCTAAATTATACATTTTCAGGTTATTGTAACCCCTGAAGCTGTGAGAATGTGTATATTCAAGGTGAATTTTCAGACTCAAAAACGGAAAGAAAAGAAAAAGTTTCTGCCCTGCTGATTATGAAGAATATCAGCTGATGGAAAAGCAGTGAAAATACTCATGGAAATTCAGGACAACACCAAACAGTTTCAGATTGCAACTAAAAATTTGATTTGGTCAATATATAGTACAAAAATTTGACATAATTTCTGCTTAGAAAAGTAAAAAAAAAAAAAAACAGTTATAATGATCCCAATGTATATATTTTTTGAAACAAACAACAATTTGGCCTATTCCATTAACATCTGGGTAAGGGAACAAAGACCTTCCCAACCACAGCTCTGCATGCACTCTACCTCAAATCAAGTTTGGCCACCATTGACAGTCCCTTGAGCCTGCCCCAGTTCCATGTGCTTTCTTTCTTTCTCCCTTCCCGACTGTTCCCTTACTTCAGCATGTTCAAATCACAATTATCCTTTAAGACTCAGTTCCAATGCCACCAACCCCCTTATATCTTCTATATCCCTCCAGCCAGAAATAACCAATCCTTCCAATTTCCTCTGGTACTTTTTGTCTGCTCTGACATGATTACTCAGTCTTACCTTTAACTACAATTATTTCAATTCACAAATACCTTTTACCTATATAGCCAGAGACAAAGATTTATCTTTATATTACCTAGAATGCCTAGTAGAGGCAAATGTTCCAGTGTTTATAAAAAATTAGATCAGTGAAGAAAGAAAGCATACTAAAATACCTCAATAATCAGTAGCTTCTTTAACTGGATATAAATGAGGCAAAGGAAAAAATATCCTTAAGAAAACATCTTAATAAAAATGAATAAATATTTGAACTGTTTTAAATCAAATTATCTCAAGCTCAACACTACTGACATTTGGGGGCAAATAATTCTTTGTTGTGGGGTGAAATCCTGTGCACTGTCAGTTAAGCAAGTGTCTTGACCTCTACTCACTAGATGCCAGTCACACCTCCTCCCTCAGTTGTGACTACCAAAACTATCTCCAGACACTGTCAAATGACCCCTGGGGGGACAAAATCATCCCTGATGGAGAACAATTATTTTAAAGTAAAACTGTTTTCTTGGACTATATTAGAAAAAGCCATATATTAACCTGCTAGCCAAAGAGAATGGAGAAAAAGGCCATGATACAATAGAAACACTCCAATGGGAAGGACAACATATGTGACATAGAAAATAACTCTTAAAGCGCAGCCCTGAAGTTATAGGGAGGATGGGAAAGATGACAGAAAACTTGAGATAGGCAACTGCATTGCTTCACAGTGGTGCAAAAAGGTGGATATCAAAAATCCATGCCTGAAAATCTTGTCCCCAAACAAGCTTTTGAAATATTTTCTTCAGTTGCCAGAATTTAGGAAGAAATAGGTGATGACTACGATTAAACATGGGTCCATTAAGATCAGATAGTACCATGCTGACTTCATTTCCTTTTATGATCATATAAATAAATTGGAAAATACTGAATTTATATTGTAAGAAATTTTACAAAATCTTTTAAAAGGTGTTGCAGCAGAAATTAAATGGCCATCCACTTAGGAGCCTATCTTCAAAATAAAGGAAGCATCAGATGAAATAAGAGACTTTCCATCTCCAAGACTGTATAACTGTAGGTACTGCACCATACTCAGGTTACGCTCTCTTTTCTCCTTGATGAACTCATGGGGAAGAGATCTTGGTAGAGCAGTCTGAGGATCACAGAGGAAGAGAAACCCACTCAGCAAAAGCCCACAGCATAAGAAGCTGAAAGCAAGGATGCAGATCCATCACTTGACTTTAAGTCAAGAAGACAAAAATAGCACCTGTTTAGTTCCTTATTTATCTGGCATATAGTAGGTGCTCAATAATTATAACTAAAGGAATGAATGTCACAGGATCTAATTTAACTCTAATTGAGTCTAATGGTGCTCTCCTAGCAGATGAATATGTACTAAATACTATTTATCCCTTCCATGCATGCTATAACCTCAGTGTAGGAAAGAAAGTAGGGCTGATTGGCTTCCTTCTTTGATGCAGGAGAGAGGAAGACTCAAGAACAGACATCCATAACTAATACAGTCTGTTAGCACTCGCTGAGGGTCATGCTTACGTGTCCTCACATTTTCAAGGCAGAGGAAGGGGGTGGGAAGCCTAGCATGACAATCAATACCAGAATTACAGCTCCATGATAAGAAATGCTGTCAACATGGTAATGACTTGTTTAAACATTTATTAAATCACTTCACAACAGATAGTAACACATGAAGTGTTATCCTCACATTTCACAGTGACATCACTTCTAAGCAGAAAAAATGCTAGCCAAACTGTTTTTAAAAATCTTCATCAAGATATTATGTAGTTTTGAGGGGCTTAATTATTCTTATTTGTTCACAAACAACTTTTTACAAACAAATTTGGCAACCAAATGCACGCATGGATGCATTATTATTGCTAAAAAAATAAATGTCTAAAATCAGGAAATTCAATATTGGAATATCCACAACACAACAATTTTCACCTTCTCTATGCATTTTTCAGCCCTCCTCTATTTCAGTTTGACTTTCTGTGATCATGGATTATAACAAAAGTTACTATTAATGACAGAATCACAATTTAGAATTTATAAAATTGTGTGAATTCAATGTTCAATCTTATGTTTCTTTTTTCATCAGTTTAAAAACTTTCACTCCAAAGAAAATAACAAAGAAAAGGAAGGAATATTTTTTTAAAACACACTCTTATTGGTCATTTCTAAAATGCTACCCATTCTCCTAGTAAATATAGATATATAAAGATATATATACATACATATAAACACTTTTCACATAGAATATTGCTGGATTGGCCTAGTTACCTTTTCAGAATAGGTCAAAGAAAGTTATTGACAGTATAACATTTTTACGTCTATTTATTACCTGAACCATTTATTTTTGTATTAATTGGGATACAGGTTATGCTGTAGAAACAAAGAGGCCATAAAGTTCAATGGTTTAAGAAAGAAATCAAGATCTATATAGGCAGTTCCAAGCTAGTGTGGTATCTCCACGAAGCTGGAGACCCAAACCCTTCCTTAATGTTGCTTTACCACTCATTAGAACATTGTCTGTCTGCAGTTGAAGAGGCTTCACCGCTACATCCACTACATCCTCATTGCAGCATGGCAAAGTTGGGGGGTGGTGTGTAAAACAGAGCGTGCTTTCTTTAAAGGCACTACTTAAAAGTTGTTCAAATCACATCCCTTTCACCAGATCCTGGTCACATAACCACTCTCAACTGCGAGACAGCCTTGATTTTGAGTGGTCGTGTGCCCAGCTATAGTCTGGAGATTCTATTACTAAAGAAAAAGGAGAAGTAGATATTGGGACATCTACAAGGCTTTGCTACACTTTGAACTATTTTTAGTATTTGAGCCAAGTTCAGTCTTACTGTTACTGTAAGATGCAGAAAATACTTTGACTTTCATTAGCCAAAACACCTGATTCCAAACATGATGGAGCAGCCCACTGCAGGGAGACACTGAATAGGCTTTTGTTTTAATTTCCTGATAGATCATTCTCAGAGTGGCACATCCTGATCTCAGATCCAAGAAGGTCTGACAGAACAAAGTCTGGGTGCCCACCATTCATGCTGCAGAGAAATGAGAGCAAGCTACAAAAGGAGGCATGATTTTATGCTGAAGTTAATTCTGGAGAAGAGAATTTCCTTCCCTTTGCCTGACTGAGCATGAATCATACAGACTGAGAGCAAGGAAAGGGATATAAATGATTAAAAAACTCACCTCTTTCTCTGGATTCTGAGTGTGTGATAGCTGAAGCTCACATACCTCTTAGTGGCCAATGGGATGGCATCTACATGGTCTGATTCCAAGTTTGGGCCTTTTTCCATTGCACCAAAGTGCCTTCAACATGGCAAGCTGTATCAATAAAAAAACAATGAGAATGTTCGGGTTATTATATTAAAAATCCAAACAATTCAGTAGGGGGAGAAGTAAGAGTAAAAATCCAGTGAACCTGTCAAGATTTTTATTCACAACAAAGGCTTATACTTCTCTGCATAGAAGTTCCCTGAGGATAGGATTGTTGTACATTTTGTCTACTTCTATTCCCGTCACATAGTAGGCACTAAATAAATATTCATGAAATTAATGAACAGAATAGTCTTGTACAACCAACAGTCTCAACCTGAAGCTCAGACTCTGAAAACCCTGTTCTTATACTGGTTCTTGGAGCAGCTCTCCCTGGAAGCAGGGGCAGCAGTGTGCAAGAGCCTCAATCATTGTACTGCCTCCCAGTCATCGCTCAGGAGCAAGGGTACAGCTGGGTCCCTTTTCCATATGAGCAGCATGGAGCAATCTAACCACAAACTTATGCAATCACTTCAGAGTTTCTCTCCAGGGAACATTTTCCTCGTACTGTCTAAAGATGTTTTATTTTCCCTGTTGCCTTCTTTCTCCCATTTTTTTCCATTTCTCTTTAGAAATCATAATCAGCCTTTTTCATTTACAACACCCAGAGATTTAAAAAACAGAAAATCCCCTAGAAATAATGAGTAACTCAACACTGCGAAATTCTCTAGGTAATTCAGCAGTCCCCTGATCATGCATTATATCCTAACTACCCAACTGTAAAATTCCCAATTCACCAGAGAAGCTCATGATGAACCAGAAAAAGCCAGTTGTAAAAGTACTGTAGAGCTACCTCTATTCAGGAAAGAAAATGAAAGAGGGGCAAAACAGAAAAAGACAAGCACTGTGCACTAATACTGCTGTTGTAATAATAATAACTCAATACTGTTGGCATTTTGCAGTTTACACAATCCCATGGTACACATAATTAAAATGAGGCTCAGTATTCTTAAGTGGGTTGTTTTATATTATGTAACTGATACATCTTGGAACGTACAGCCAGACTGAAGTCCTTTGAGTCTAAATGTTATGTTCTTGTCAATACATCATGCTACTTTCTAAAAGATTAACATGAATTCTGAAATCATAGAAGAATCTTACATCTTCTGGAAGGTCAGAGGATCTGCTGAATATAACAATGGTACTGTAGCCTGGTAATTTATCTTGATCACTTCAGACATGTGTTACAAGTAATTTATTAACAATAATAAGGTGTTATAGTTTAGGAGTGGCTACTTTTTAACAACTTAGAGCAGATATACCTGTCACACACACACTTGTATCACAATATGCTTTTTTGGGTGGATATCGAATCTGTGCAGTAATGGCTATCAGGCCAGCATATGCACAGAACCTTACTTTCACCGATGACAGTGGGCCTCGAAGGGGTGAGGAGAGCATTTTTGTATGTAGCATGTGGGAATCTCTGGTTCAAAATAAGAAACCTGGAGCTACAAACTTTATTTTCATTCTGTTTTACTGACCGGAATGCAAATTTGTGCCACTCAATCATAAGTGGCAACAACAAAGATCTGGAGCTAGAAGAGATCTGGGGCCATTACTGGAAAAGAAACCAAAGATAATCCTCTTTGTATATAAACGCCAACATATTGCCTTTGGCAAGGTCCATTATTATGACTGAAGGAGTATGGAAAACTTGGAAACAATTCAAAGAACAGGGCTCACCTCCCATTAGCCAGAACAAATGTTATTTCTCTGAGGTTGTCTATGTCAACATTATGTAATTTTAATTGACTGTTCCTCCCCTCAGTGTTCTGTGTACACACTCACACTATAGTAGTTATTTCTACATAATTATTCATTGCATTTTTGTCTCTTCCCCAAATGTAAAAATTCCTCGAGGGCAGGAAATATTTTATTCATTGTTATACACCCATAATAGGTGTTCAAAAATGCCGATTTAATAAAAATGGTTGATTAGGATTGCAAAGTAGAACCTGTGTTCTTTTTTTTTGTTCTTTTTTAAAGCAGTGGGAATTTCTTAATCTGAGGAATGGTCACAATAAGACTATTTAATGAATGACTGGTAAGGCAGATACATACAGTGATTAAATTTTTGCTAGAAAGCACTGGTTCATATGAGGCTTCATAGGACTTCAAGTTTTACTCAGAATTTCAAGGAAAACCACTGGAGGATTTTACACAGAGGATTACTATGGCTAACATGTTGAAAATAATTTGTAGGGGGGACAAAGGCAAAAACAGGAAGACCAGGTAGGAGGAAGTTATAGCAATAATCCAGGCAAGAGATTATGTTGGCTTTAAGGATGGTAGTGGTGAAGGATATAAGGAGGGGGTCAAATTCTAGATTTTTTCTGTAATGTATAAAGTAGTCAACAGGAACTCCATATAGATTGGTTTACAAAAGCAATCGAAGATGAATGCCAAGTTTTTGGCTAAACTAATAAGAAGGATGGAATCCTTCAAGCCTTGAAACTAGATCACGTTCCTGATGGAAGGCGTATAGATAAAGAAGCAAAGAGGTATAATGTAGGAAATACCAAGCACCTTGATATTCAGAAGTGGCCAGAGAGGTATAACTAGAACCAAGAGAGAGTGCTGTTCTTGAAATCATGTGAAGTAATGATTTTTAAGAAGGAAAGAGGAGGAAGGTCTCAGTGACCCGTTTAAAAAAAAAATTCTGTCAAATGAGATGAGGATTTAGCAAAATGGCAAACACCGGTAAACTTAATAAGAGTTACATGTGATGGAGAGATGGGGTTAAAAGCCTTTTGATATGCGAACAAAAGAGAATGGAAGGAGAGGACCTAGATACAGTGGGTACCAACAACTCTTTTTTAAAAACTTTAACTGAAATATTGTTGATTTACAGTGCTGTGCTAGTTTCAGGTGTATGGCAAAGTGATTCAGTTATACATATATATATTCTTTTTAGATTCTTTTTCATTATAGATTATTACAAGATACTGAATATAGTTCCCTGTGCTATACAGTAGGTGCTTATTGGTTAACTATCTTATATAGTGTGTCTATTTCAATCCTAAACTCCTAATTAATCTCTCCTCCTCCTTTCCCCTTTGGTAACCATAAGTTTGTTTTCTATGTCTGTGAGACTATTTCTGGCTTGTAAATAAGTTCATTTGTGTCATTTTTTTACATTGCACATATTAACCTATGTCATATGATATTTGTCTTTCTCTGACTTACTTCACTTAGTATGATAATCTCTAGGCCCATCCATGTTGCTGCAAATGTCATTATTTTGTTCTTTTTTGTGGCTGAGTAATATTCCATTGTGTATATATACCACACCTTCTTTACCCATTTATCTGTTGATGGACACTTAGGTTGCTTCCATGTCTTGGCTATTGTAAACAGTGCTGCTATGAACATTGGGGTGCATGTATCTTTTCAAATTATAGTTTTCTCAGGTCTATGCTCAGGAGTGGGATCACTGGATCATATGGTAACTCTATTTTTATTTTTTTAAGGAATGTCCATACTTTTCTCCACAGTGGCTGCACCAATTTACATTCCCACCAACAGTGTAGGAGGATTCTTTTTTCTCCACATCCTCTGCAGCATTTATCGTTTGTAGCCTTTTTGATGATGGCCATTCTGACTGGTGTGAGGTGATACCTCATTGTAGTTTTGATTTGCATTTCTCTAATAATTAGCGATGTTGAGCATCTTTTCATGTGTTTGTTGGCCATCTGTATGTCTTCCTTGGAGAAATGTCTATTTAGATCTTCTGCCCATTTTTGATTGGGTTGTTTGCTTTTTGATATTGAGTTGTGTGAGCTGTTTGTATATTTTGGAAATTAATTCCTTATCTATCACATCATTTGCAAATATTGCTGCCATTCCATAGGCTGTCTTTTCATTTTGTTTATGGTTTCCTTTGCTGTGCAAAAGCTTTTACGTTTAATTAGGTCACATTTGTTTATTTTTATTTCCATTACTTTAGGAGGTGGATCCAAAAAAATATTGCTGTTATTTATGTCAAAGAGTGTTCTGCCTATGTGTTCCTCTAGGAACACTATGTTTTACCATATCCAGTCCTACATTTAGGTCTTCAATCCATTTTGAGTTTATTTTTGTATATGGTGTTAGAGAATGTTCTAATTTCATTCTTTACATGTAGTTGTCCAGTTTTCCCAGCACCACTTGTTGAAGAGACTGTCTTTTCTCCATTGCATATTCTTGCCTCCTCTGTTGTAGATTAATTGACCAAAGCTCTGTGGGTTTTACTCTGGGCTTTCTATCCTGTTCCACTGATCTATACCATGTGTGTTTGTGCTAGTACCATACTGTTTTGATGACTATGACTTTGTAGGATAGTCTGAAGTCAGGGAGTCTGATTCCTCCAGCTTCATTATTCTTTCTCAGGATTACTTTGGCTATTCAGGGTCTTTTGTGTTTCCATATAAATTTTAAAATCTTTCGTTCTAGTTCTGTGAAAAATCTCATTGGTAATTTGATAGTGATTGCATTGAATCTGTAGATTGGCTTGGGTCATTTTAACAATATTGTGTCTCTAATCCAAGAACACGGTATATCTCTCTATCTGTTTGTGTCATCTTCTATTTCTTTCACCAGTGTCATAGTTTTCAGAGTACAGGTCTTTTGCCTCCTTAGGTAGGTTTACTCCTAGGTATTATATTCTTTTTGATGCAGTGATAAATGGGATTGTTTCCTTAATTTCTCTTTCTGATATTTCGTTGTTAGTGTATAGAAATGCAACAGATTTCTGTATATTAATTTTGTATCCTGCAACTTTAACAAATTCATTGATGAGGTCTAGTAGTTTTCTGGTGGTGTCTTTAGGATTTTCTATGTATAGTATCATGTCATCTGCGAACAGTGACAGTTTTTCTACTTCCTTTCCAGTTTGGATTCCTTTCCTTTTCCTTATCTGATGACCATGGCTAGGACTTCCAAAACTATGTTGAGTAAAAGTGGCGAGAGTGGGCATCCTTGTCTTGTTCCTGATCTTAGAGGAAATGCCTTTTAGCTTTTTACTGTTGAGTATGATGTTAGTTGTGGGGTTGTCATATATGACCTTTATTATGTTGAGGTATGCTCCCTCTATGTCCACTTTCTGGAGAGAGTTTTTTATCATAAATCAATCTTGGATTTTATCAAAAAGCTTTTCCTACATCTATTGAGATGATCCTGTGGCTTTTATTCTTCAGTTTATTAACTGGTGTATGACATTGATTGATGTGTGTATATTAAAAAATCCCTGCATCCCTGGGTTAAATCCCACTTGATCATGGTGTATGACCTTTTAATGCATTGTTGGAGTCAGTTTGCTAGTATTTTGTTGAGGATCTTTTCATCTATGTTCATCAGTGGTATTGGCCAGTAATTTTCTTTTTTTGTAATATCTTTGTCTGGTTTTGGTATCAGGGTGATGGTGGCCTCATAGAATGAGTTCTGAAGTGTTCCTTACTCTGCAATTTTTTGGAATAGTTTCAGAAGGATTAGTGTTAACTCTTCTCAGAATGTTTGGTAGAATTTACCTGTGAAGCCACCTGGTCCTGGACATTTGTTTGTTGGGAGTTTTTAAATGACTGATTCATTTTCATGACTGGTAATTGGTCTGTTCATATTCTCTATTTCTTCCTAGTTCAGTCATGGGAGATTGTACTTTTCTAAGGATTTGTCCATTTCTCCTAGGTTGTTCATTTTACTGGCATCTAGTTGTTTGTAGCAGTCTTTTATGATCCTTTGTATTTCTGTGGTGTTGGTTGTAAGTTCTCCTTTTTCATTTCTGATTTTATTGTTTGGTGCCCTGTCTCTTTTTTTCTTGGTGAGTCTGGCTAAAGGTTTATCAATTTTATTTATCTTTTCAAAGAACTAGCTTTTAGTTTCATTGATCTTTTCTATTGTTTTTCATCTTTATTTCATTTATTTCTGCTCTGATCTTTATGTTTTCTTTCCTTCTAGTAACTTTGGGTTTTGTTTGTTCTTCATTCTCCAATTGTTTTAGGTGTAAGGTTAGGTTGTTTATTTGAGGTTTCTCTTGTTTTCTGAGGTAAGTTTGTATTGCTATAAACTTCCCTCTGAGAACTGCTTTTGCTGAATCCCATAGGTTTTTGGATCATCATGTTTTCGTTTTCATTTTCTCTTTTTCAATTTTTTGATTTTCTCTTTGATTTCTTCCATGATCCATTGGTTGTTTAGTAGCATATTGTTTAGCCTCCATGTGTTTGTTTGTTTTTGCAGGTTTTTTTCATAGTTGACTTCTAATCTCATAGCATTGTGGTTGGAAAAGATGCTTGGTATGATTTCAATTTTCTTAAATTTACCAAGGCCCAGCATGTGATCTAACCTGGAGAATGTTCCATGTGCATGTGATCAACAACTCTTTTGAAGGATTATGCTGTGAAAAAGGAGAGCAGAGACATGAAGAGGAAACTAGAAAGGACATGAAATCACAAAAATACTTTTTTTAAAATATGGACTTTTTTTTAGGGCAGTTTTAGGTTCACAACAAAATTGAGCAGAAGGTATAGAAAGGTCCCATTTCTCCCCTACCTCCCACATATGCATAGCCTCTTCCATTATCAAAATCCCCCATCAGAGTGGTAGAATTTGTCACAACTGATGAACATATATTGACACACTGTTATCATTCAATGTTCATAGTTTACATTAGGGTTCACTCTTGGTGTTGTACATTGTGTGGGCTTAGACAAATGTATCCTCCATGATGACATGCATCCTTCATTATAGTGTCATATATAGTAGTTTCTCTGTCCAAAGAGCCCTTTGTGCTCTACCTATTCTTCCCTCAATCCTTCCTAATCCCTGGCAACCACTGATCTTTTTACAGTCTCCATAGTTTTGCCTTTTCTAGAAGGTCATACAGTTGGAATTATATAGTATGTAGCCTTTTCAGAATGGCTTTTTTCACCTAGTAATATGCACTTAAATTCCCTCTATTTCTTTTTATGAGTGATAGCACATATCTTTTTGGAGCTAAAGAATATTCCGTTGCTTGGATGTACCACAGTTTATTTACCCTTTCACCTACTGAAGGACATCTTGACAATTATGAATAAAGCTACTGTAAATATCCACGTTCAGGTTTTTGTATGGACATAAGTTTTCAACTTGTCTGGGTCAATACCAAGGAGCAGGATTACTGGATTTCTAGTAAGAGTATGTTTAGTTTTCCAAGAAACCACAAAGCTCTATTCCAAAGTGACTGCACCATTTTGCATTCCCACCAGCAATGAATGAGCATTCCTGCTCCTGCACATCCTTACTAGCATTTGGTGTTCTCGGTGCTTTGGATTTTGTCTATTCTAATATGTATATAGTGGTATCTCATTATTGTTTTAATTTTCATTTCCCTGATAACATATGATGACATATATGCTTATTTGTAATTTGTACTTATCCTTTGGTGAGGTGACTACTAAGGTCTTTGATCTATTTTTAACTGGATGGTTTGTTTTCCTATTGTTGAGTATTAAGAGTTCTTTGTATATTTTGGATAATAGTCCCTTATCAAATGTGTTTTTTGTAAATATTTTCTCCCATTTTGTGGCTTCTCTTTTCATTATCTTGATACTGTCTTTCTTAGAGCAGAAGTTTTAATGAGATTGAGATTATAAATTCTTTCTTTTATGGACTGTGCCTTTGATGTTGCATCTAAAAAATCATCAAACCCAAGATCATCTGGAATTTCTCCTATGTTATCTTCTAGGAATTTGATAGTTTTGTGTTTTACATTTAAGTCTGTGATCTATTTTGAGTTAAGTTTTGTGAAGGGTGTAAGGTCTGCATCTACATTCATTTTTTTGGCATGTGGATGTCAGTTGTTCCAGCATCATTTGTTGAAAAGACTATTTTCTCTCCATTGTATTGCCTTTGCTCCTTTGTCAAAGATCAGATGACTATATTTTTTGAGGTCTACTTCTGAATAGTCTATTCTGAAATGGTCATGAAATTTAAAGTGAAATGGGTCAGCATAAACTTCCCCAGACAAGTTCAGCTGCTTAGATATAGATACAAAGTAAGCAAAGTTTAAAAACTACTACACCACATACATGCTGTGTGATCATAGAAGACTTACTTAGTTTCTCCAAGCTTATACTTTCTGATTTATTTTTACAGGTGTGTTGTAAGACTCAAATGAGATAATATATGTATACTGTAGTGATTAAGAGCTCAATCACTAGATTTAGTCTGATTGGGTTTAAATCCTGACTCCTCTGTTAGTAAAAGAGAGGGGAACAAGGGAAATGAGGGCATATGCAAAGTAATGTTTATAAATACAAACCATAGAATCTGAGCTGGGTAAAGAGGGAGGTGAGAATATGAAATGGAGTAAGGGAGGACAGCGAAAATGTGATTGGATCAGCTTGGGGAGTTTTGTTATCAGCTGGAAAGACAGGAGGTGGTCAGAAATTAGAATACCTAAAACTGATAATACAGTGGGAATGCATTAATTGATATGATCTTGGAAATAAATGTCTGATGTAAGGTAGAAAAATAGAGTAATGAAGAAGAGGTCAAGAAGCTGAAAGTCTGAGTTATCATCTCTGTGGATACTGAAGTCACTAAGAGGTATGACAGGGAGTAGTGTTGATAAGAATGAAAAGTGGAGGTTAAAATACTCAGGAATGAGGTTTCTGTAAGTAACTGCAAAAAGGAAGGAAGTGTGGATTATCTCATAGCTGGACCTTCAAAGGTAGGGAGGGGTTAAGGAGGAATGAGGGAATAAGAAGCAAGAAAGAGAATACATTACCTGGGAGCATAGTAGTTCAAGAGGTGCTATTATGGGGAAAAAAAGGAAGGGAACAAAGGCAGCCCCCACTTGATAGAGTGCAGAGCATGTTTAAACCATCTAGCTTCTTAAGACTCAACAGTCATATTCTTAGGTCGTAAACTAGCTGCTCAACTCTGCCACACTCTGTAGGAAAGCAGGCTGCATCATCATCCACCTCTACATTACCCTGTATCCTTATAAGAGTCTGCATCAAACAAAATATCAACCCATGTAATAATAAGGTCCAAAAAAATTGTGGAGACACAGCCATAGTGGCAGCCTAAAAAAAATATTTAGAGTAGTCAACCAAATAAGTATCTAGAAAGTAAGTATCAATGGTGAGATAAATATGAATCACCATTTGCTTTTAAACAGTTTTATATTTTCTTGATTCTTCCAATTGTTTTGGATCTATGTAGGACTCATTCAAGGAAAAACAGATTTTGTTTTCTCCGTGATATGTGTGAATACATACATATGGAATATTTATTATCGGGATATATATATATACATGTGTCTACTTTTAATATCTTATTTTTGAATGTAAAAATCTATATAAATCAAAATAAAGGGTAGATTTTGAACAAAACTTAAAGGAAACAGCATTTATTTTTATACAGACATGATGACTACCCTGAGATATAATTGTTCTCAATGTAAGCATGGTCGGAGTTCAAAAAAAAATTCAATTTTACAATATCCTAAACATTTGCAGCTCTAGTTAAGGAAAAGCATTTAGAATGTACAGTTGCTGCATTGCCCTTTTAAAACAACCTCTCTAACACAGGCATTTTAAATAAAATTGGAATTTCAGGGATCCAATGTATACCCCCAAATACATGAATTCCACATCTCTCCCAAAATTAGTATAGGTTATTAAGTTTTCCTATAGCTACCATATCTTGGGAAGATCTCAGAGAAACTAGGAAATTATGAATCATAATTTTTAAAAAAATCATATTTAAGGCAAAATATCCATTACAAAAAAAGTATTTTTATGACAATTTTAAATAAAGACAAGACACAACTCTCCACTTGCATGATCCTGTCTCACTCACCTCACCCTAATCTCAGCCCCCAGCCCAATAAAGCTTTATTTACAAGAACAGGTACTGGCCCACAGGTCATTTTGCCAATTTAATTTCTTAAAACATTGCACTAAAATAAGATTTAACTTGATTACTGAGTTTTAGACACTCTTAAATTTTGTGCTGTAGGTCATTCCCGTGTGTCAAAAGTCTCTGAAAGTGAATGATTACTGCATTTCTACTCCCATATTCCTCACAAAGCCTGCCTCACTTTACAAAGAGACACAGACACCTAATACTTATATATACACCTTAAAGTAATAAGCAGTTACCCATTTCAATTCATTTCAGCCCAAGAAGTATTTCCTGGGGGTCTTTCAACTCTTCTCAAGCCAGCTGCCTAGTTTGCCTTCACAGTACTCCAGCAGTGAAGTTTCCTGTAGCAAACAGGCAGCTGGAGAGGACTGACAATTATAACTGGCAACTATCATAATGGTATTAAAATTATATAAAACTACAATGAACAACCTTGGTAAGTTTTTAAAATATCCTTTGAAACTATTTCACATCTGGAATGGCTAAATTGAGATGATCATCACAGGAAAATTAAGTCACCAAAAATAATGCGATAATAAACTATTACAACATACAGCATTTTATATCAACGATGTTAAGCTAATGGTAGAAGTGCAAAAGTCTCAACTCCGTCACCATTCAGTCTGGAATAAATAAAAACTTATGACAGAACAAATTAAGGAGTGAAAAATTGAATACCATAATTAGTAGTGAGAAAAATTAGTAAATTAGTAGTGAGTAAAAATTAGTAATTATTGAAGAAACCACATGTTTAATGTATTAACTGTAGCTACTAAAACTATATTATATTATTTTGTCAGATATGTAATGAGTGAAATTTTTTCACAGTAGACGCTACTTCCTAGGAGGAAGATTAAATTTTTGGGAAGCCTCATTGTTTAGGCCACAGTTAACTGTACATTAGTTTTGTATTATGGTTTGTACACAGGGAGGTCTAATTCAGTTGTTAAAGTAGGTTTTTAGAAGAGCTTGATGAGGTGTCAAAAAACAATATTTAGCAACTGGTAATTGCAGGGCACTGAAAAAATCTGGAGCCTCTATGCCTCCCAGGATCATGTGAGATTTTTAACGATAGACATGGGAAAATTAGGGTGTCCCTCACAGATACCAGAATCCTCTGACAATAAAGACTTACACCCACACTCAGAAGTCCTCAGAATAACAGGTTATTTCCAGAGTATTTTCAGGAATACCAGCATTTGCTAGATGAGGCAAGTCCATTCATGACTATGGAAATCCTTAAAAAAAACCCTGGGGGCTTCCCTGGTGGCACAGTGGTTGAGAGTCCGCCTGCCGATGCAGGGGACATGGGTTCGTGCCCCGGTCTGGGAAGATCTCACATGCCACGGAGCGGCTGGGCCCGTGAGCCATGGCCGCTGAGCCTGCGTGTCCAGAGCCTGTGCTCCGCAATGGGAGAGGCCACAACAGTGAGAGGCCCGTGTACTGCAAAAAAAAAAAAAAAAACCTGGAATGCAGACCCACCTAAATTATTAAGGAGTTTTCTAACCTTTCATGGCATAATACCAGGAATACTCTTATTCATTCATTTATTAATTACTTACAAAAATATTAAATACCCACACTGTAATGATCATTGGGATATACTTCCACTTACGTGCCTTATATTTTATTAGGGAAGATATTAAATATATACATATAAACATATATGCATATGAAACTAACTCAAAGTTGGGTCAAATGCTATGAAAGAAATTCACAAGTAGCCAAAAATATTACTGGGGACAGGAATCTCCTTTACAAAACTAGGGAAGCCCTCTCTGAGGAGGTACATTAGCAACAACCCGAAAGAAAAGGAACCAGCCTTGAGAAGTGTGTTGGAAAAGAACATTCCAGGGATGGCAAGTTACAATATGTGCAGAAGAATTTTCTGGAGCAGAACAGAATTTGGCATATTCAAAAAACAGACAGAAATCTATAATAGCTGTAATATATTGGGGAGGGCAGTACCTGTCTCACACTCACACACACATACATGCATACACACTCCAATCTCCCTGAAACACACAGCATGCAAAATTATAATCAGGTGGATACAGAGCTATAGAAACTATCAATAATTAGCATTCAGAATCATAACCTTATTAAGGTTAGTTTGAATACCATAATATTTACCTATTTTAAGTATCAGTTCAATGATTTTTAATAAATATATAATTGTGCAACCATCACTTAACTAGTTAAAACTTTTTATCAGTCCAAAAAGTTACCTCATGTCCTTGGCAGTTAATCTCTACTACTATCTCCTGCCTCATGCAGCTAGTGATCTGCATTTTTCTTCACAGGTTTTCTTTTTCTAGAAATTTCATGTAAATTTAATTATGCAATATGTAGTCTTTGTTCTGGCTTCTTTTACTTAGTATAACCTCTGTTGTTTCACGCATCAGTAGTAGTTTGTTACTTTTTATTTCTGAATTGTAGTCCATTGCACAGGTATACGACATTTTCTTTACTCATTTGCCAGTTGATAGACATTTGGATTGTTTCCAATTTGGGACTATTATGCATAAGCTGCTATAAACATTGGTCAACAAGTCTTTACATGAACACAAGTTTGGGGTAGATACCTAGAAGTGAAATTGCTTGGTCAAATGGCACTCTATGATTAACTTTTTAAGAAGTGTCACACTGTTTGAGTCATATGTTTTTAAGTCCTTGCTCACAGACCACTTTTGGAGGATAACAATGATGAGATACCCTGCTGGAATACTTGATGAAACCTGTAGCCATACTCATCTCTTTCCAGTCTCACACTGTAATATCACAAGGAACCTGGATATGAAAATAACAACTATTGCTATTTACAAATGGGAAAGTTCAAGCGAGTGAAAACAAAATAGGCAGCCTATGAAAGGTTCATGTGGACATTACCCAAATAATAATTTTTAATGATTCTCACAGTTCACTACATTACACTGAGACTGTCATAGAGAAAATTCTATTCTAATTATTGGAACTAAGGTTTGTATAGCTCCACCCAGCTTGGAAAGGTACTTTGTGCTAATCAGAAATATGCATCCACCATGAGATCAAAAGTATAAGATTCTCTGGGCTTCCCTGGTGGCGCAGTGGTTGGGAGTCCGCCTGCCGATGCGGGGGACGCGGGTTCGTGCCCCGGTCCGGGAGGATCCCACATGCCGCGGAGCGGCTGGGCCCGTGAGCCATGGCCGCTGAGCCTGTGCGTCCGGAGCCTGTGCTCTGCAACGGGAGAGGCCACGACAGTGAGAGGCCCGCATACCGCAAAAAAAAAAAAAAAAAAAAAAAAAAAAAAGTATAAGATTCTCTATTCTACTAATAAGAATCATTTCCATGACATTAAGTTATTTCTATCTGCCCATCACCTACATCTGAAAAAATGGACTTTCCCATGGTATCTGCAGAATTTAAAAGCTAAGTGAAAAGCAAAACGGGGTTAGTAAAGGGTGGCAAAACTAATGAAGACAATGTGCAATGACTTTCTATATGAGGCAGAAACATGCACAACGCATAGAGAGAAAGAAACTAAAAATATCTGATGTTGTTATAAAGGAAAGCAGAGCCAAAAGCAATTTGTCTGTGCTTCTTTCCCATCTGTGTGGCTCCTTCAGTTAAACAGCCAATGTAGTCAAATCTGATTTGCTTTCCTGTTACAAAAGTTGTGGCTTAACTGGAGCTGTGCTGGAATGTCTAGATAAAGACATCTTTACATAAATACTGTATACACATCTATGTTTTACGCATATGCTTTCTACATGTGATTTTTGTACACACACCCTGTCTTCTCATCTTCAGGTAATATATTAGCCAATGAAAAACATTTAAAGGGAAGCCTTTCTTCCAAGGCTGTGAGAACTGTTCTTTCTCCTAAACTTGACTGTAACATTAGAAAAGCTACAGAGATAGTTATAACCCTGTTCTCAAAACAGAAAAGAAAGTGGTTGTCTCCTGTATAGTCAGGACTGGAAGAAATAAACTGAAAACTTTAAAAATATCCCTAGGCAGGTAGGAGGTATGTGTACTGCAGTCCTTGTCCATCAGACTGGGGACTAAAAGGCTAAGTGGTTTGCCTCTTATTAAGTGCTTCCCATGAGGAGTCAAACATGACATCCAGCTAGCCTTTCCTTCAGACTAGTGCTCTAACCAGCTGACCACTCTAGCTATAAACATTTGCCCTGGCTGTATTTTCCCACTCCTGGATGATTGTCTGCCTGGCAACAAGATGACAGAAGCACTAAGCCAAAATATCCTTATGTGGGCATAGCTGCCTCTTCATGGCAGAGCCAATTTGGACCCCATCCATTGGCAGGGATGTCCCAGAAGCAGCCAATTTTAGTTCAGCCTCTTTAAAACTCTGGATTGTAAACAAACAGTAGGATTTTCCACGGTGGAAGGGAGAATAATGAGACGAAGGATGCAGAAGAGAGCGGGTAGGTGAGGCTAGCACCTAATTCACCAGAGAAATTAATGAGCTGAAAACCTTCAGGGACTCTACTATAAGCCCCCAGATCTCTTAATTTTTAAAGTCCATGAATTGCATGCAGCTCTTCCCACCTTTTCTTTCCTATACTTTAAAATTTCCATATCATTGCTTGTTTTTCTTTCCTTTCTTTTCTTAGTCTCTCTTGATATTTGAAATAGTAAGTCAAATTTGGACATATCTAGTAGGCGGTTGCTGGTTTAGTAGTGAGGGGTAGTTGTTCTAATTGCCTGGTTTGCATAGCATTCATATGATTTCATGGATTTCACAAACAAATATTTCTAGATTAAATGTTCTAAAAAAATCATAATTGATCAGATTCAAAATAATTTAAGGCAGATCCAGTCATATCACTTCCATGAGTCTACGCCTTCTAGAATCAAGCACAACTTTGATATGTATATGTCTTACATGTCATACTGCTCTGCAATGTGATCGAGTCTAAAGAGAAAGGCACTTAGAGTCGGACGGCCAAGTTAGGGTTAATAGGCACATTACCTATAAGCGTTCCGTTGGTACAAAGGCAATATACTTGGTTTCCTCTTAGTGAAATAGAAATAATAATAATTACTTTACAGGATTGGTGTAAAAATGAAACAACTGTCTGCGCCCAATGCAATAGCTATTATAGTTGTTAGTTATATTAACTTATTAGTATGCTGTTGATGAAAATGAATGTGAAATTACTGATGACCAGCTTGCAACAAGGATATGATAACAAAACATTTCAATTTGGTATCAGTGAGGTACCTGTGGTCAATAATGTCATCTTTTCTTAAAATTTAATGCATAGAACACTGTCAATTACAATGTAAAAAATACAGGTACCCGGTACCTTCCATTAACTGAGAAAATATAAAATGACGAAAAGTCACCATGAATTAAGGATCACTTTTAAATGCATTTGATTTTATTGATCACAGCAGCATTTAGAACAAAAACACAATTTTCATGTACAGTTTCATGTTAGAGATATTTATTCAGATTACCAAAAAAAAAAAAAAAACTTGGTGTACATATGGATTTGTGGGCCCCATCCAATAACTCCGTCACTCCTCATGGTCCCTTGGCATACAGGCTAGGAATCACCAGTGTTGGTTAAGGTCAAAATAGACAGGAGAGTCTTACACATACTAGCTTTGCTTGCCAAGTCGAAATGCTAACCTGCTCTTTCCCAGGATTTTAGAAAAGCATTTGAAGACATTTCACAAGATAAATGGAAATGGGATAAACACAAGGCCTTAAAAAAATATACTTCTGGTGCATTTATTAAGCGCTTGGATCTGATGCATGACACCTGCTTGAAATTCAAAGAATTATCACAGGCTTTGCCGAGGAAGAAAAGACAAGAATTATGACTGCACACAGGCTCATACTTCAGCAAGTCAATGTTTTTAAATCAATGAAAAACAATCCAGTGATTGTGTTTTCTTCAAAGAGAAAGCAATGTAAGATGACATACAGTATTTCAAGCTGTTCAAATTACTGATGGCAGAGTGACACGATATATATCCATTAAAACCAAATAGTTGCTTCAAAGTATGTTGGCCAACAGAGATAAATAGTGCCTCTCTGAAGCAAATACAAAATGATTTCTTTACTCAGAATTCTGGGCTCTATAATGCTTTCAACTGAAAGTACCTCTTGCTTATTTTGGGAATCTTTATTTTGCACCTTCATTCAGAATCTCTTGAGTTAGCCCACCAAACTCATTTTCTACATCAACAAAGAGGCATATGCATTAGGTATCAAAGCATGCATATTTCTGTAATAGGTTCTCTGGTGGTCTCATTCATATTGATAAATTGATCATATTGAATGAGTTAAACATGAATGAGTAAAATGTGTTAAATTCAAAGTCTACTCTCGCAGGAGTATTACATCATCAATAATACCTCCAGGCTGAAAATTAATGGGCCATGTTTAAGAGCACTGTTATTTGAGAGAAAGAGGTATGTGCAATTTATCTTTCTTGATTCTTCTTTCAACAGTATTTTCATTAATAAACTTAAAAAAATAACTTTGATATATAAAGTACTAAATCACCATCTATTTGTCCTCAAGGCCTTGCACCCACCTAATCAGTGAAAATAATCCTCTCTTCTTTATCTGTCTAGAAACTCCAAGGTAGCTAATGTGGGACCACAGAATATTGACCAATTAAGAGCATATACAAATTCTAGGTGTTCAAAACATAAATAAACTTCTTTCATACAAGTATTTTGTACAGTTGATGATTTTAAAATGACCTTAGTGCTATTCCAAGTTCTGTCCCTCCCAACTGTAATCTATGCCACTTCTCATAAGACATGGCCTAAAAAAGAGAAATACTGTAAGTTCCTCACAACTGGAAAAAATTACTCTTTATAATTCCTCCTACTATATCCCCCTTGAAAAATTGACCATCATAATAAATTCAGAATTCAGGGTTCTATTTTCATCAGAAACCTAGAAAAATGCAAGAGATACTCATGAATTATGCTTGATAAAGACACCAAATAGAGAAGTGTTTCTGGAAGCCCAGAATATAATATGACATTTTTAAATAAAAGTTTAAAAGTATATGTATAAAGTGGATAATTGCTGGTTCCTAGTCTTTATAAAGAAAACTATACAGGATAATGAAAGATGTGAAAATGACCAATGTTTGTATTGGAAAATGGTATAACTATCTCTATGTCCTAGTAGACAAATTGACCATTAGGAAGCAACATACTCTATGGCTAAAACAACACTGTGGTGTATTTAAAGGAATGTAAACTTTTTAGCAAAGGAATTGGTCAGAAAATAGCAATACTGTTTCTAATTCTTAAACTCTGCAATTTGAGATGATATTTTGGAGTCATGGCATAAAATATTAACCAAGAATGTTAAAATCTGGACAACAGAAAAAACAGATTTTAAATTCTAATCTCAAATTTAGTAATAATGCTGATGTACCTAAGTTGTTCTCTATGAACTGCCTGTTTTTTTCTTCATTTTCACAGTCCTGTGCTCATACTGATGTCCATTTATGCTCAAGATCATGGAGCTGGAAAGTACCTAAGCCAGGAGGATTTAGATTCAGGTAAGCCTAACCTCAAAATCTGTGACCCTAACTACTACAGCACATTGAACTATGAAATCTTGGTCTTACCTCTAGACCTGTTTCTCCCTAAGTCTTCTCTATAACAGTAAAGGAAGCATCACCCTTGAGTTAGTCAAGGCTTAACGCTAGGCATTACTCTTGACTCCTCTCTTTCATTCATACTCCACATTTAACACATCAGCCAGACCTGTCAACCTCCCTCTTAAAGAAATCTTTTTCTATGTTTCCACCTTCACCATCCTATGTGAGTCATCATCTTCTCTCACCCGAATACTCAACATCCCAACTGGTCTTCCTGCTTCCATTCCTGCTATCATACACAGAAAAGTTGGTAGGGTTTTAAAAATGTCAATCAGATCCAGCTCCAGATGCTTCCCTCAATGCTTAGAATAAAATCTTAAGTTTCTATACTAGCATACCAAAGCCCTGCATCAACTGATCCCTCCTTTTCTCCCCAGCCTCATCCTCTAGACTCCCTCAATCCAGTGAGAAACAGATATTAACATGCTAAGTTTATCCCTATCTGTAGAGTCCTTGCACTTGTTCCTACCTCTCCGTGGAATACTGCTCTCCTTCTTTGCCTATGGCTGGCTGTGTATTACATTCGGATCTCAATTTAGAGGTGACCTCCCCCCAAGAAATGCCTTTCCTGACCCAAATCCAAAGCAGCCAGCCAGTGACTCTCTATTCACCTCACCTTATTCTAATCTCTGCCCACATTTCTCACACTTGGCATTTTCTTGGTTTTATTGGTTCATTTATTGTTTTTCTCCCCTCAAAAGAATATAAGGTCTATAAGACATTGTCTAATTCACTGCTGGAGTCTCAGTGCCCCAGTCACTAGATGCCCAGTGAATATCTGTCAAATGAATCATGAGTGAAGAGGGCTGCTGCTTGCAATATGGAGTATTTTAACTTATCACCTGCACAGAATGATTCCAATGATGTCGACAGTGATCCTCCACCCTCCTCTCACTCTACTTTATCCAATTTATAGATACTGAAACCCTGTGATTAAAACCTCAATCTAAGAAAAAATGCTCTTTGTTAAAATTAAGACACCATCCCCCAATGGGTTACATTTTAATCTTTAGCAGTCATTTACACCTCAATGTGAGTAAATTTAACTAGTCATATATCTTAAAAAAGGGATGAGAAAAGAAAAAAAAAATGAAGGTACTAAATGACTGACAGTGAAGAAAAGGGGAACCAGAGGTTCAAGACACACTTATGATTTCAAAGACTGTCCCAGCTTCTGTCCTGAGCAGGAGCTTTGCCTAACAAGTGAGTTCTGATGCAGACTCAATGTTTCTTAGAAACAGTCTTCAATTACTGACAAAAGATGGCCATCTGTTCTGATGCTAAAGCCAGACAAAGGGTAAAGAATAAAATGCAGTACAGAGGGTTTAGATTAGATATGAGGAAGGATGCCTACACAGAAATGTGGGGAGTTATACAATGGAATAAGTTTCTGGAGAAAAATAGTTTTGAATTTTCTTAATATGGAACTCTTTAGAACTAATTCAGATTTGTATCAGAAAAGGATGTTTAAGAATTATTTCTGAAGTCAGGAAAGTGGACTTCATTTCTTTGTTCTTGTGAGTGATATCATTTGATATAGTGAATAAAGCTATTCAAAAGATCTTAAACAATTAGAAATTCAGGGTGAAGACTGCATAATGGCAGACATAATGTATGCACGACTGTCACTTCTTGCTGCAGCAGAATGGAGACCAAAACCAATCTGAGCACATTAGGGCTTTTTATTCAATTACTTGTATCAGAAGTCACTTCTTGTAAGTTGCCTGAGTGGTCGGCAAGGAGAGTGCCAGTAGAGGGCACAAAGTAAGAAGAGTATCCATGGTTTATCTTTTACTTTTCCAACTTTCTCCATACAGTATTTCTCCTTTCTTCAAATCTTCTTTCATTTGAGTATCTAACGAACCTTCAACCCACTGAAGTTTGTGTCTATGATGCAAAATTTTCTTCCTTTCTGCTAATTTCTACATGCACTCTTTATTCTCAATCCAAACGAAAGCTCCAAAGAATGGTTCCAAGTTCTCAAAGATCCCAAGAGCAAGGGTCTACTTATTTTGGTTCTGAAGCTCCAGAAATTTTGTTGTTCTTGTTGTTAATGGTATACTTTCTTTTCTAAAAGGATTTTAATATACTGATGTTAGCGTATTCCATCCCATCTACATGACTATTTTATGACTAGCTACTTAGGTTACATTTGATCACATTCTAAGTACCCAAAGGCCAAATGATGTCCAGCATTTTCTCTGAATCAAACTTTTACAGTAGTTGTCATCAAAAAGCTTGTAGATGTGGAAATATACTGATCAGAAAAAAAACTGCCCGACAGACAATGCAGGCTGGTCTGACTAAAGAACATCTCACAACAGTATATTATCAGCGCACATAACATAAATATGCTCTGGAGGATTTTTCATTTATTGTTCTTCTTATTGCATTTTACATTTTCTACAGATTCTTAAATTGATTGGCTCATGAAAATAACAGAGTAGCTTAAGTTAAGAATTCATTTAAGAGCTTCCCTGATGGTGCAGTGGTTAAGAATCCGCCTGCCAATGCAGGGGGCACGGGTTCGAGTCCTGGTGCGGGAAGATCCCACATGCCGTGGAGCAACTAAGCCCATGCACCACAACTACCAAGCCTGCGCTCTGGAGCCCGCGAGCCACAACTACTGAGCCCACATGCCACAACTACTGAAGCCCGCGTGCCTAGAGCCCGTGCTCCACAACAAGAGAGGCCACTGCAATGAGAAGCCCGTGCACCGCAACGAAGAGTAGCGCCCGCTCGCCACAACTAGAGAAAGCCTGCGTGCAGCAACGAAGACCCAACGCAGCCAAAAATAAATAAAAATAAATTTTAAAAAGTTCATTTAAAAAGGAGAAATAATTATAAAAATATGAACCAAATTATAGTCCTTTGTACTCAAAAGCATAAAAGTTATGTTGACAAGTAACACAGTAAACAAAGGGATACATTTGTTACTCTTAAATATAACATGAGAAATATAGTTTCAATAAAAATTCTTTCTCATTTTTAATGTATTTTACTTGAATTTTATTTTTTAATAGTTTTGTTTGGGCTTAATTTATTATCTTTAATTTCATAGTTGTATAAAATGTATACTTTGTTTTCTTCTGTACAATATTTAAGAAACTTTATATTGAATATAATTAAAGTCAACTATGACGGTCAAAGAGATATTTTTCTGTTTTGTTTGTCTCTGTTTTCTTTAAAAGGTGGTGGTAAATAATCTAAGATCACAAATTACTAGAATAACTGAGCCCTACATGTGTTAAAAGGCAAATGACTTGATTAAAATAACCTACACTAACTCCAGACAGTCACCATGATTTTTAAAGAAGTCCTGGTCTCGGGACAAATCTTCGCTTAGTGTTTTGTGCCTTCACAGGCATCCTATGTGCAACCAAACTCAGGGCTGTCACCAACTACTTCCCTGTACTCCCACACACATTAAAAGGATGTTGATAAATCACATCTACCTGTTATCACTGGAAGAACATTCAGGACCACTCTGCCACTAAACATGAGTTAGTGGTTGTCACTGATTAGTCAGTTTTTTAAGCACAAGATTTTGCAGACATATTTGTCCATTTGTGCCCAAGTTTTAAGCACCTAGACTTTTATGATACAAGAAATGTTATTACCTAAGAAGTTAGAAGACTGAGCTCTTAATATTAACAAGTTAATAGAAGAATTGATACGTATTCAAGCAAAAATCATAAAAAGCAGAGAAAGCAGAAATTAACGTAAGAAAAATAAAATGTGGAAAGAGTTCAGTGAAGTGTGACATGATTTGTGGCCTGTGTAAATGAGAATAAGAGATACTCCAGGGCTTTCCTGGTGGCGCAGTGGTTGAGAGTCCGCCTGCCGATGCAGGGGATACGGGTTCGTGCCCCGGTCCGGGAAGATCCCACATGCCGTGGAGCGGCTGGGCCCGTGAGCCATGGCCGCTGAGCCTGCGCGTCCAGAGCCTGTGCTCCGCAACGGGAGAGGCCACAACAGTGAGAGGCCCGCGTACCGCAAAAAACAAAACAAAACAAAACAAAACAAAAAAGAGATACTCCATGGTGGAGGGAGCATTTGTGCTGAGACTTGAATGACTGAAATAGGAAGATAAAGAGAAAGGGCTTTCCAGGTGAACTGGAATAGCATAACAAAAATATGAAGGTAGAGAAGTATTGGGGCACGTCCTCTAGTGGTGAGTTATACTGCTGTACTGAAGAATTAAGTGCCCAGAGAGAGGCAACTTGGACATGAGCAGAAAAGATAGACTGCGGGGCGACATGGTAGACATTCCTAAATACCTTGTTAGGTTTGAGCTTGATTTGGGAGACCACAAGAAGCCAATAAAGGGTTGTGAAAATGGGAGTACAGGGCAAGACTGGCTTTAAGGTGATTGGCAAGACTCCAAGGTAGTGGTTTTTTAAAATATGGTTTCTGGACCCACAGCATCAGCAACACCTGGGAATCATTAGAAATGCAAATTACAGGGCCTCTTCCCAGACCAACTGAATTTGAACCCCTAGAGATGCAGCCCAAAATTCTGTTTTAACAAGTCCTCCAGGTGATTCAGATACAAGCTCAAATCTGAGAACCACTTCTGTAAAGTACAGAACACACTGGAAGGGAAAAGATCAGGAGGTCCAGCATCCACCATGAACCAAGTGAACACTTTTGGAATTTGTTAGTCTTTCCCACCATTAATTAAACGAAAAGTGATTTACTGAAAAGATAACCCTTAGCTCGATCTATACATAAGTCTGTAAATATGAAAATGAGCTAATGGCACTAACTTTCCCCTTCTACTTTAAAATTTTAAATTCCATCAAAGAACAAAAGAATATTCTGCTGCATGACCATTGAAATTAGCATAGTAAGTTTTGTATGAATTTGACAATCTCTGTTATCAATAAATCTAGAACTACCAAAACTCTCTTGCTAAATTCCAAATCTATTTGGTTTCACACTATGATTTTTAATGGTCTTATTTGTGCATTATTTTAATTTTTCATTATATATTGTGCCATTTAGTATTCTCCATGATTATGTTTTCAGTGAACAGATGCACTACGGTTTCGCTGCACCAAATTCTATGATCCATAATTAGATGTCAATATGTTTTCTTTATGAACTAAATACATTTTTAGTTACTTGGACATTAATTAAAATCACATGCTGGATTGTTACATCCTTTCAACACATTTTTGAGGAAATATTTTTGGTTTACTTGAATGCTTTAAAACATTCAATTTTATACTATATAATTCTTTTTCCATAAGAACAAATACTATAGCTAATATATAAATATTAGTTACAGAGTTACACCATGAAGCCATTAATGAGGTATAACCATTCACAAGCAAAAGCAGACAAATGATGAATTAGGAGAAAAGACTGAGTTTTTTAAATTGTTGCTTTTTAAGTATATCATGATTTGTATTTTTTTTATTGCGACACTAGGAAAAAATAAATGAAAGAAAATTTCAGAATAATAACAAACAATAAGCAATACTGCACTCCCATGAGAATAAAAGCAAATGTAAAAATTCACATACTGATAAAAAGAGCCAGGATAATAAGGTGATACAGAGCTCACACTCATTAGTCATGTTATACTGTACCATTCTGAACATCATCTGAACTCCTCATGAATTTGTAAGATGCACTCATCTCATGGGAAAATTGAAAACAGGTTTTCCAAAGGAAGAAAACCTTTCTAGCCTCTAACAAAATGCTGGAAAATCTAACCCCAGAAAGTTACTCCACTTATGCCAGGCATTCCCATCTGTTTTTGCAAATGTATGGAATTGGCCAGAGGTTAGGGGAGAAGGAGACATAAGTATATATGGAAATTATTCTAGCATGTCTCTGTCATTTTGTCTCTGATACTCTACTATTTCCTCATTTAGAGTTACTGCAGTTCATGTGAAAATTCAGCAGGTATAAAACTCCTCTCACTGCAACTGGATAATAGAAGCTACTATGTTTCCTAAAACAAGTCCAGATTCGGCCTGAAATATAAGGGGACATAAAGGAAAAAGTTGTGACCTATTTGGAAATTTATCCAAAATAATTTCTTCCCTTAGGATTTCTATCGTCTTGTTTCAGGGAATATCACATACAGCAAACTGAGATTTACTTGGTTGTCTGTGAGGTGTCCTGAACTATGTGTATCTATACAAAGTGGGATAGGGAATAGCAGCAGGTTCCAAAATCTCAGCATTTTAATGGTGAGATGGCATTATGAGAATACGTTTCAGGAGGGGCTAGCTACAAGAATTGAGCCTACCAGACACATAGCCAAACTTTATTAGTGTTATTTATAAGCAAGCTTAACAACAGAGTTCAAAAAGCTCAGAAAAATATTTCTGCCCTGCCATTTACAAGAGAGAGCAGTAGGTAATTTTTATTTGTTGATGAGAGATTATTATTTGAAGTTTGTCTTAAATGAAGGGGAGCTGCCATGTTTCCACTCAGAGCAGAACTCATGTTAGAAATGCAGAATCTCACGCCCCACCCCAGACCTACTAAATCACAATCTTCAGTTTGACAAGAACCTCCTGGTAATGTGTATCACACTAAAGTTTTCAAAGTAATTCTCTAAGGCTTTTGGTTAGTCACAATAATGTGCTCATAGATCATATACTCCACCATATCCAATAACGCCTTAGATATTTGGGTTGAGAGATGACTAGACAAAATATTGGGGACATATGCTAAAAAATATTCATTATATATCTGAAATTCAAATTTAAGTAGATATCCTGTATTTGATACAGCAGCCCTGCCTGGGATACGCACACTGATTTTTCTCCTTTGCAAATGAAACTTCCTCCAGTCCTCTCTGAGACTAACTTTTTCCACAGGAGCAGCTCTTCTTGGCCTCTGCCCTGTACGACTCTGCATAGTTAGGAGCCACTCTCCTATCTGGCTTGCCTATGCTGAGATCACCCCTATGAAGGAAAATTATTAAAACTAATGGTAACTTTTTAGTTCTCCTCTAAGTTGTACATCAATATTTGCCACTCAGAAAGAAAACAGTCAGACTTCCATTTCTGGCACTGTGGCACACCCACACTCCCACTAAAAATCTTCTAAAATTGTTAATATTTTCTTAAATCTTTTGATTAATTCACAAGAAATAAGGAATATGCAGACTGCAATCTAAATGAAGGTGGAAAATAGTGTTAAGAGGATCACTGAAGCTAGGTTTCATCCTGAGGGATTTACTAAATACAGTAAACAATACTTCCTTTTCATGGCCTTGAAGGACTCAAGGGAAATGAGGCAAAGACAAAAGCCTGCTCAGGGCAGAAAGTCTAAGAAAAAATTCTTAAATAGCTGTGACACCAGAGGTCCAGCCTTCATAGCAAAAGTGAAGTTAAAGATATTCCCCTGAGATTTCATAATCAAAAACTAGTTTTTACATCAGTTTGTAGCATAAATTCACAAATGTAGGTACTCTAAAAATTTTAAGCCAAAAAAACCTGAATTTACATTGGTCCCAAACTAGGTAATATACACAGATACCACACAAAGGCAAATGGAAATTCTCTCTTGTGTACCTAACTTCATCCTAGACTACAGATGAGATTTTAAAGAACATAAGATCATAGTTCAAATTTCATAAACCCCCCCAAGAGACATCAAAAGGTAAAAGAAATATAAAATTAGCAGGAATGGATTTATCAATATAAAATATTAAATAAATACATCTAATATATTTTAAAAATAAAATGAATATTAGCAGAAAATCAGTAGATTATTAAAGTAACCAAGCAAATTTCACAAAGAACCAAAGAGAACTTATGAAAATAAAAATAAATTAAAATCTTAGCAGATAGATTTAATAACTGATCAGGGATAGACTAACAAAAATAGATCAGGGATACATCAATAAACTGATGAGCAATATAAAAGAAAACCCCTAAAACTCTTTGACCCCCTTCAAAAGGTCCAATCTTCAAAGTAAATGCAAAGTTAAAAATATAAATAAAGGCCAGCTTTCACATAGGTTGACAGTCTTAATTCACACAACTTCTATGCTTTGAAAAACTTAAACTAAGGTTTGAGTTTGCAGAAACACACACAGAAGAAGAAGAGAAAAACTAACAAGGTATACACAATATTTCAAAAGAAAATTTCTGAAAATTATCTGATACAAATGAAAGATGTCAATCCACATATTCAGGAAGCTCCAAATTTCCCAAGTTAAAAAAATGAAAAGAAATCCTTAACCAGACTCACCACAGTGAAACTTTAAAACATCAAGACAAAGAGAAAATTTTTATATGAATTAAAAATTCAAATTATTTTCCAAAGAGTGAAGGAGAGCCTGATAGTTGACTTAAGGCCAATATTCAATGAAATATGTTCAGTATGATGGGAAAAAAATTTTTAATTTAATTTTTTTAACAGCAGATTCTTTTTAGTTATCTATTTTATACACACTAGTATATATTGACATAGTGTATATATGTCAATCCCAATCTCCCAATTCATACCACCACCACCACCACCATCCTCCCCCTGCTTTCCCCCATTTGTGTCCATACATTTGTTCTCTAATCTGTGTCTCTATTTCTGCCCTGCAAACTGGTTCATCTGTACCATTTTTCTAGATTCCACATATATGTGTTAATATACGATATTTATTTTTCTCTTTCTGACTTACTTCACTCTGTATGACAGTCTCTAGGTCCATCCACATCTCTACAAATGACCCAATTTCATTCCTTTTTATGGCTGAGTAATATTCCATTGTACATATGTACCACAACTTCCTTATCCATTCGTCTGTCAATAGGCATTTAGGTTGCTTCCATTACTTGGCTATTGTAAACAGTGCCACAATGAACATTGGGGTGCATGTGTCCTTTTGAATTATAGTTTTCTCTGGGTATATGCCCAGTAGTGGGATTGTTGGGTTATATGGTAATTCTATTTTTAGTATTTTAAGGAACCTCCATACTGTTCTCCATAATGGCTGTATCAATTTACATTCCCACCAAGAGTGCAAGAGGGTTCCCTTTCCTCCACAACCTCTCCAGCATTTGTTGTTTGTAGATTCTCTGATGATGCCCTTCTAACCGGTGTGAGGTGATACCTCATTGTAGTTTTGATTTACATTTCTCTAATAATTAGTGATGTTAAGCAGCTTTCCATGTACCTCTTGCCCAACTGTATGTCTTCTTTGGAGAAATGTCTATTTAGGTCTTCTGCCCATTTTTTGATTGGGTTCTGTTTTTTTCATATTAACTTGCATGAGCTGTATATATATTTTGGAGATGAATCCTTTGTCTGTTGATGCATTTGCAAATATTTTCTCCCATTCTGAGGGTAGTCTTTTGGTCGTGTTTATGGTTTCCTTTGCTGTGCAGAAGCTTTTAAGTTTCATTAGGTCCCATTTGTTTATTTTTGTTTTTATTTCCATTTCTCTAGGAGGTGGGTCAAAAAGGATCTTGCTGTGATTTATGTCATAGAGTGTTCTGCCTATGTTTTCCTCTAAGAGTTTGATAGTTGCTGGCCTTACATTTAGGTCTTTAATCCATTTTGAGCTTATTTTTGTGTACGGTGTTAGGGAGTGTTCTAATCTATACTTTTACATGTACCTGTCCAGTTTTCCCAGCACCACTTATTGAAGAGGCTGTACTTCCTCCACTGTACATTAATGCCTCCATTATCAAAGATAAGGTGACCATATGTGCATGGGTTTATTTCTTGGTTTTCTATCCTGTTCCACTGATCTATATTTTTGTTTTTGTGCCAGTACCATACTATCCTGATTACTGTAGCTTCGTAGTATAGTCTGAAGTCAAGGAGTCTGATTCCTCCAGCTCTGTTTTTTCCCCTCAAAATTGCTTTGGCTATTTGGGGTCTTCTGTGTCTCCATAAATATTTTAAGATTTTTTGTCTAGTTCTGTAAAAAATGCCATTGGTAATTTGATAGGGATTGCACTGAATCTGTAGATTGCTTTGGGTAGTATAGTCATTTTCACAATATTGATTCTTCCAATCCAAGAACATGGTATATCTCTCCATTTGTCTGTGTCATCTTTGATTTCTTTCATCACTGTCTTATAGTTTTCTGAGTACAGGTCTTTTACCGCCTTAAGTAGGTTTATTCCTAGGTATTTTATTCTTTTTGTTGCAATAGTGAATGGGATTGCTTCCTTAATTTCTATTTCTGATCTTTCATTTTTAGTATATAGAAATGCAAAAGATTTCTGTGCATTAATTTTGTGTCCTGCAACTTCACCAAATTCATTGATTACCTCTAGTAGTTTTCTGATGGCATCTTTAGGTTTTCTATGTATAGTGTCATGTCATCTGCAAACAGTGACAGTTTTACTTCTTTTCCAATTTGTATTCCTTTTCTTCTCTGATTGCCATGGCTAGGACTTTCAAAATTATGTTGAGAAGTAGTGGTGAGAGTGAACAATCTTGTCTTGTTCCTGATCTTAGAGGAAATGCTTACAGTTTTTCACTATTGAGAATGATGTTTGCTGTGTGTTTGTTGTATATGGCCTTTATTATGTTGAGGTACGTTCCCTCATCCCACTTGCTGGAGACTTTTTATCATAAATGGGTGCTGATTTTGTCAAAAGCTTTCTCTGCATCTATTGAGATAATCATATGGTTTTTATTCTTCAATTTGTTAATATGGTGTATCACACTGATCGATTTGCATATAGTGAAGAATCCTTGCATCCCTGAGATAAATCCCACTTGATCATGGTGTATGATCCTTTTAATGTGCTGTTGGATTCTGTTTGCTAGTATTTTGTTGAGGATTTTTGCATCTATATTCATCAGTGATACCGGTCTGTAGTTTTCATTTTTTGCAGCATCTTTATCTGGATTTGGTATCAGGGTGATGGTAGCCTCATAGAATGAGTTTGGGAGTGTTCCTTCCTCTGTAATTTTCTGGAAGAGTTTGAGAAGGATGGGTGTTAGTTCTTCTCTAAATGTTTGATAGAATTCACCTGTGAAGCCATCTGGTCCTGGGACTTTTGTTTTTGGATGATTTTAATCACAGATTCAATTTCATGACTTGTGATTGCTCTGTTTATAATTTCTATTTCTTCCTGGTTCAGTCTTGGAAGGTTATACCTTTCTAAGAATTTGCCCATTTCTTCCAGGTTGTCCATTTTATTGGCATAGAGTTGCTTGCAGTAGTCTCTTAGGATGCTTTGTATTTCTAGGGTGTCTGTTGTAACTTTTCATTTCTAATTTTATTGCTTTGAGTTCTCTTCCTCTTTTTCTTGATAAGTCTAGCTAAAGGTTTATCAATTCTGTTTATCTTCTCAAACAACCAGCTTTTAGTTTTATTGATCTTTGCTATTATTTTCTTTGCTTCTATTTCATTTATTTCTGCTCTGATCTTTATGATTTCTTTCCTTCTACTAACTTTGGGTTTTGTTTGTTCTTCTTTCTCTAGTTCCTTTAGGTGTAAGGTTAGATTGTTTATTTGAGATTTTTCTTGTTTTTTGAGGTAGGATTGTATTGCTGTAAACTTCCCGCTTAGAACTGCTTTTGCTGCATCCCACAGGTTCTGGATTGTTATGTTTTTGTTGTCATTTGTCTCTAGGCATTTTTTTATTTCCTCTTTGATTTCTTCAGTGATGTCTCGGTTATTTAGTAACGTATTGTTTAGCCCTCGTGTGTTTGTGTTTTTTACGTTTTTTTCCCTGTCATATATTTCTAATCCCATAGTATTGTGGTCAGAAAAGATGCTTGATATGATTTCAATTTCCTTAATTTACCAAGGCTTGATTTGTGACCCAAGATGTGATCTATCCTGGAGAATGTTCCGTGTACACTTGAGAAAAAAGTGTAATCTGCTGTTTTCAGATGGAATGTCCTATAAATATCAATTAAATCTATCTGGTCTATTGTGTCATTTAAAGCTTGTGTTTCCTTATTAATTTTCTGTCTGGATGATCTGTCCATTGATGTAAGTGAGGTGTGAAAGTCCCCCACTATTATTGTGTTACTGTTGCTTTCCTGTTTTACAGCTGTGAACATTTGCCTTATGTATTGAGGTGCTCCTATGTTGGGTGCATATATATATATATATATATGTAATTGTTATATCTGCTTCTTGGGTTGATCCCTTGATCATTACGTAGTGTCCTTCCTTGTCCACTGTAACATTCTTTATTTTAAAGTCTATTTTATCTGATGTGACTATTGCTACTCCAGCTTTCTTTTGATTTCCATTTACATTGAATATCTCTTTTGATCCCTTCATTTTCAGTCTGTATGTGTCCCTAGGTCTGAAGTGGGTCTCTTGTAGACAGCATATATATGGGTCTTGTTGTTGTAACCATTCAGCAAGCCTGTGTCTTTTTGTTGGAGCATTTAATCCATTCACATTTACGGTTATTATCGATATGTATGTTCCTATTACCATTTTAATTGTTTTGGGTTTGTTTTTGTAAGCCCTTTTCTTCTCTTGTGTTTTCCCCTTAGAGAAGTTCCTTTAGCATTTGTTTTAGAGCTAGTTTAGTGTTGCTGAAGTCTCTTAGCTTTTCCTTGTCTGTAAAGCGTTTGATTTCTCCACTGAATCTGAATGAGATCCTTGCTGGTTAGAGTAATCTTGGTTGTAGGTTCTTCCCTTTCATCACTTTAAATATATCATGCCACTCCCTTCTGGCTTGTAGAGTTTCTGCTGAGAAATAAGCTGTTAACTTTATGGGAGTTCCCTTGTATGTTACTTGTCATTTTTCCCTTGTTGCTTTTAATAATTTTTCTTTGTCTTTAATTTTTGTCAATCTGATCACTATGTGTCTCGGCATGTTTCTCCTTGGGTTTATCCTGCCTGGGACTCTCTGTGCTTCCTGGACTTGGGTGGCTATTTCTTTCCCATGTTAGGGAAGTTTTCCACTATAACCTCTTCAATATTTTCTGGGATCCTTTTTCTCTCCCTTCTCCTTCTGGGACCCCTATAATGCGAATGTTTGTGCATTTAATGTTGTCCCAGAGGTCTCTTAGGCTGTCTTCATTTCCTTTCATTCTTTTTTCTGTATTCTGTTCTGTGGCACTGAATTCCACCATTCTGTCTTCCAGGTCACTTATCCATTCTTCTGCCTCAGTTATCTGCTATTGATTCCTTCTAGTGTATTTTTCTATTCAATTACTGTATTGTTCATCTCTGTTTGTTCTCTAATTCTTCTAAGTGGTTGTTCTTTAATTCTTCTAGATCTTTGTTTAATGTTTCTTGCATCTTCTCGATCTTTGCCTCCATTCTTTTTCTGAGGTCATGGATCATCTTCACTATCATTATTCTGAATCTTTTTTTGGAAGGTTGCCTATCTCCACTTCATTTAATTGTTTTTCTGGGGTTTTACCATGTTCCTTCATATGGTACATAGTCCTCTGCCTTTTCATTTTGTCTATCTTCCTGTGAACGTGGTTTTCGTTCCACAGGCTGCAGGATTGTAGTTCTTCTTGCTTCTGCTGTCTGATCTCTGGTGGATGAGGCTATCTAAGAGACTTGTGCAAGCTTCCTGATGGGAGGGACTGGTGGTGGGTAGAGCTGGGTGTTGTTGTGGTGGGCAGAGCTCAGTAAAACTTTAATTTGCCTGTCTGTTGATGGGTGGGGCTGAGTTCCCTCCCTGTTGGTTGTTTGGCCTGAGGTGACCCAGCACTGGAGGCTACAGGCTCTTTGGTGGGGTTAACGACAGACTCTGGGAGGGTTTATGCCAAGGACTACTTCCCAGAACTTCTACTGCCAGTGTCCCTGTCCCCACGGTGAGCCACAGCCACCCCCTGCCTCTACAGGAGACCCTCCAACACTAGCAGGTAGGTCTCTGCTTCAGTCTCCTATGGGGTCACTTCTCCTTCACTGTGAGTCCTGATGTGCACACTACTTTGTGTGTGCCCTCCAAGACTGGAGTCTCTGTTTCCCCTCGTCCTGTTGAAGTCCTGCAATCAAATCCTGCTAGCCTTCAAAGTCTGATTCTCTGGGAATTTCTCTTCCCATTGCCAGAACCCCAGGTTGGGAAGCCTGACGTGGGGCCCAGAACCTTCACTACAGTGGGTGGACTTCTGTGGTATAATTGTTCTCGTTTGTGTGTCACCCACCCAGCGGTTATGGGATTTGATTTTATTGTGACTGTGCCCCTCCTACCATCTCATTGCGGCTTCTCCTTTGTCTTTGTTTTCTTTTGTTTTTTTTCTGTGTCACGAGGGCTTATCACCACCGTGGCCCCTCCCGTCAGGCTCCGGACGCGCAGGCTCAGCGGCCATGGCTCACGGGCCCAGCCGCTCCGCGGCACGTGGGATCCTCCCGGACCGGGACACGAACCCGCATCCCCCACATCGGCAGGCGGACCCCCGACCACTGCGCCACCAGGGAAGCCCCTCCTTGTCTTTGGATGTGGGGTATCTTTCTTGGTGAGTTCCAGTGTCTTCCTATCAATGACTGCTCAGCAGTTAGTTGTGGTTCCTGTGCTCTCACAAGAGGGAGTGAGCGTAGAAAAATAATTTTGAAAAACAAATTCTGTGAATTCAACGTTATAATTTTTATAACAAGAGTGGTAAATAATTTTTTATAGAGTTAGAAAATATAGACCAAAAAAACTCACTACCAAGATCATATACTTTGGGATAGGACATATTGAAGTTAAACATTACTAAGGTCCTCATATTGCTGGAAAAAAGGCAAACATAGTGCTTAACATTAGATGATTATATATTAAATATTCATGTTAAAATATCAAGGGTATTCACTAAAAATAATTATAGTGATTGGAAGCACACAGACCATGTTGCTGATGATAGTGTAATTAAATAAGTAATCAATAACAAAAAATGACTAGAATAACCACATGTTTAGAATTTTAAAAAGCATACTTCCAAATAATGTCATAAAAGGAAAACAGAATAAAAATAATAATATGCTTAAATCCAAATGATAGTAGGATATTTTCTATCATTATTGTGGGCTACAATTAAAACAGTATTTAGAAAGAAATTTATACATGTCTGTTTTAATAAAGCAGCAGCAGAATACACTTTCTTCTCAAGTGCACATGGAACATTCTCCAGGATAGATCTCTTGCTGGGCCATAAAGCAAGCCTCAGTAAATTTAAGAAATATGAAATCATATCAAGCATCTTTTCCAACCACAATGTTATGAGATTAGAAATCAATTACAGGAAAAAACTGTAAAAAACACAAACAAATGGACGCTAAACAACATGATACTAAACAACCAATGGATCACTGAAGAAGTCAAAGAGGAAATAAAAAATACCTAGAAACAAATGACAATGAAAACACAACAATCCAAAACCTATGGGACACAGCAAAAGCATTTCTAAGAGGGAGGTTTATAGCAATACAATCTTACATCAGGAAACAAGAAAAATCTCAAATAAGCAACCTAACCTTACACCTAAAGCAACCAGAGAAAGAAGAACAAACAAAACCTAAAGTTAGTAGAAGGAAAGAAATCATAAAGATCAGAGCAAAAATAAATGAAAGAGACAAAAAAAACAACAGCAAAGATCAATGAAAACTAAAAGCTGATTCTCTGAAAAGATAAACGAAAGTGATAAAACTAAAGCCAGACTCATCAAGAAAAAAAGGAGAAGTTACAATGGACACTGCAGAAATACAAAAGATCATAAGAGACTACTACAAGCACCTATAATCCAATAAAATGGACAACCTGGAAGAAATGGACAAATGCTTAGAAAAGTACAACCTTCCAAGACAGAATCAGGAAGAAATACAAAATATGAACAGACCAATCACAAGTCATGAAATTGGAACTGGGATTTAAAAACGTCCAACAAACAGAAGTCCAGGAGCAGATGGCTTCACGGGGGAATTCTATCAAACATTTAGAGAAAAGTTAACACCTATCCTTCTCAAACTCTTCCAAACAATTGCAGAGGAAGAAACACTCCCAAACTCATTCTACGAGGCCACCATCACCCTGATACCAAAACCAGACAAAGGTACCACAAAAAAAGAAAATTACTGGCCAATATCACTGATGAACACAGACACAAAAATCCTAAAAAAAATACTAGGAAACCAAATCCAACAACACATTGAAAGGACCATACACCATGATCAAGTGGGATTTATCCCAGGGATACAAGGATTCTTCAACATACATAAATCAATCAGTGTGATACACCACATTGACAAACTGAAGAAAAAAAACTGTATGATCATCTCAGTACATGCAGAAAAAACTTTTGACAAAATTCAACACCCATTTATGATTTTAAAAAAAAGTCTCCAGAAAGTGGGCATAGAGGGAACATACCTGAACATAATAAAGGCTATATGCGACAAACCCACAGCAAACATGATTCTCAATGGTGAAAAACTGAAAGCATTTCTTCTAAGATCAGGAACATGACAAGGATGTCCACTCTCTCCACTTTTTTTTTTTTTTTTTTTTGGCGGCACATGGGCCTCTCACTGTTGTGGCCTCTCCCGCTGTGGTGCACAGGCTCTGGACGCTCAGGCTCAGCAGCCATGGCTCATGGGCCCAGCCACTCCACGGCATGTGGGATCTTCCCAGACCAGGGCATGAACCCATGTCCCCTGCATCGGCAGGCGGACTCTCAACCAGTGCGCCACCAGGGAAGCCCCTCTCCACTTTTATTCAACATAATTTTGGAAGTCCTAGCCATGGCAAACAGAGAAGAAAAGAGAAATAACAAGATTCCAAATTGGAAAAGAAGTAAAACTGTCACTGTTTGCAGACGACGTAATACCATACAAAGAAAATCCTAAAGATGCCACCAGAATGCTGTTAGAGCTCATCAATGAATTTGGTAAAGCTGCAGGATACAAAATTAATACAGAGAAATCTCTTACATTCCGATACACTGACAATGAAAGATCAAAAAGACAACTTAAGGAAACAATCCCATTTACCATCGCATCAAAAGGAATAAAATACCTAGGAAAAAACCTACCAAAGGACGAAAAAGACTTGTTCTGAGAAAACTGTAAGATACTGATGAAAGAAATCAAATATGACACAAACAGATGGAGAGATGTACCATGATCTTGAATTGGAAGAATAATTATTGTCAAAATGACTATGCTACCCAAAGTAATCTATAGATTCAATGCAATCCCTATCAAATTACCAACAGCATTTTTTACAGAATTGGAACAAAAAATTTTATAATTTATATGAAAACACAAAAGACCCCGAATAGCCAAAGCAATCTTTAGAAAGAAAAATGGAGCTGGAGGAATCAGACTCCCTGACTTCAGACTATACTACAAAGCTACAGTAATCAAGACAGTATGGTACTGGCACAGAAACAGAAATATTGATCAATGGTACAGGATAGAAAGCCCAGATATAAACCCACACACCTATGGTCACCTAATCTATGACAAAGGAGGCCAGCATATACAATGGAGCAATGACAGCCTCTTCAATAAGTGGTGCTGGGAAAACTGGACAGCTACAGGTAAAAGAAAGAAACTAGAACACTCTCTAATGCCATACACAAAAATAAACTCAAAATGGATTAAAGACCTAAATGTAAGGCCAGACACTATAAAACTCTTAGGTGAAAACATAGGTAGAACACTCTTTGACATAAACCACAGCAACATCTTTTTTGAGCCACCTCCTAGAGTAATGAGAATAAAAACAAAAATAAACAAATGGGACCTAATGAAACTTAAAAGCTTTTGCACAGCAAAGGAAACCATAAAAAAGACAAAAAGACATCCCTCAGAATGCGAGAAAATATTGCAAATGAAGCAACTGCCAAAGGATTAAGCTCCAAAATATATAAACAGCTCATGCAGCTCAATATGAAGAAACAAACAACCCAATCCAACAATGGGCGGAAGACCTAAATAGACATTTCTCTGAAGAAGACATACAGATGGTCAACAAACACATGAAAAGATGCTCAACATCACTAATTAATAGAGAAATGCAAATCAAAACTACAGTGAGATATCACCTCACACCAGTCAGAATGGCCATGATCAAAAAATTTACAAACAATAAATGCTGGAGAGGGTGTGGTGAAAAGGGAACCCCCATGCATTTTTGGTGGGAATGTAAATTGATACAGCCACTGTGGAGAACAGTATGGAGGTTCCTTAAAAAAGTAAAATTAGAATTAACATATGACCCAGCAATCCCACTACTGGCATATACCCAGAGAAAACCATAATTCAAAAAGACAAATGCACCCCAATGTTCATTGCAGCGCTGTTTACAATAGCCAGGACATGGAAGCGACCTAAATGTCCATCAACAGAGAAATGGATAAAGAAGATGTGTACATACATACAATGGAATATTACTCAGCCATAAAAAGCAATGAAATTGGGTCATTTGTAGAGACGTGGATGGACCTAGAGAGTGTCATAGAGAGTGAAGTAAGTCAGAAAGAGAAAAAACAAATATCATATTAACACATATGTGGAATCTGAAAATATTGGTATAGACGATCTTATTTACAAAACAGAAATAGAGACACAGATGTAGAGAACAAGCATATGGATACCAAGGGGGAAATGGGGGGATGGGATGAGTTGGGAGATTGGGATTAATATATATACACTATTGATACTATGTATAAATAGATAACTAATGAGTACCTACTGTGTAGCACAGAGAACTCTACTCAGTACTCTGTGGTGACCTAAATGGGAAGGAAATCCAAAAAAGAGGGTATATATGTATACGTATAGCTGATTCACTTTGCTGTACAGTAGAAACTAACAAAATATTGTAACGCAACTATACTCCAATAAAAATTATTAAAAAATAAAATAAATCAATTACACTTTCTGTATTCCCAGCCACAAATTTAGAGTGTACAATATTTTTAAATGTTTTATAGACATATATAAATCTGAGAAGTAAATATTACAAAATTCTGTAGAAACTTTATGGAGAAATTATAAAATTCATTAAAAATTAAAGAATATAAATAATGTTCATAGACTGGATAATTTGATATCATAAAGGTGTCAAATCTCCAAAAATTTATCAATAAAATTCTATAGAATATATGATAAAATTTTTTAAGTGGCACTGGACAAGTTGATTGAAAATGGAAGATCAAAGTGTTAAGAATTGCTTAGACTCTCTTGAATAACAAGTTGGAATGTTTCTCTTACCAGATATGAATAATTATTTTTAAATTATTGAAATTAAGACAGTGTGATATTACCACAGAGACTGGAATATAGTCCAGTCAAACAAAATATTCCAGAAAAAAGACCCACACATTCAAGGAAACTTGATTTATAGCAAAGATGACATTTCAGATCAGTGGTAAAAATATGGAACTTACAATAAATAGTGTTGGTGCAACTGGTTATTCATATGGAAAAAATAAATAAAACTGGATTTTTAACTCATATCCTTCACAAAAATTAATCCAGTCATATTAGAGACCTAAACACAGAAAACAAAACTATAAAACTTGGAGACTAGTCTATAAAATCAGTAATAAAAGAGCTTTTTCAACCTTTCACAAAAAAGTGTAACCTATACAGAGTAAGATTGAAAAGTGAACCATATTCAAATTAAGCAGTTCCATTAAACAAAACACACCATTCAGAGAAGAAGAGGAAATGTTTTCAACATATGTAACACAGGACTAGGATCCAAAATTTCCCAAGAACTTCTACTAATCAATAAGAAGAGAAAAGGGGCAAAGAATTGAACAGATGCTTCACAAAAGAGAATATCCAAATAGGCAATAAACAAATGGAAAGGTAATAAACTGCATCATTTTTTCAGGGAATTATAAACTAAAACTACAATAAGATAGTATTGCATACCCTCGAGGTTGGCAAAAATTTAAGTCTGACTATACCAAGTGTTGACAAGCATGTGATGCAAACAAACATATATACATGTGTACAATGCTGGTCATTGTGTAAACTGGTAAACTACTTTCCAGAAACAGTTTGAGATTATCTGCAAATTTGAATAGACATATTTCTTTTGACCTAGACATTCCATTTCTAGGTTTAAGTGCTAAGGAAACACTTATTGTACACACCAGGAGAACATTCATAAAAGCACTGTTTATAATAGCAAATGTTCATTTAAAATATAATAGATAAATAAACTAGGGTGTGATCATACAATGGAATACTGGAGAGCAATGGAAAGTCAATTACTTACGTTTACCTGAATCAATGTCTAAGCTTCTGAAGCCCAACACCAAGTGAATAAAAGCAAGTCACTGAACACATATAGTATATTCCATTTATGGAAAATTAAAGTCAAAATGCGAAAGCAAGCAATACATGATTTAGCGTTAGAAGCATATGGTTAAGAATATAAAGAAAAACAAGGATATGATAGACAAAATCAAATTCATAGTGATTTTCTCTGAGTCACATAAGAATGGAATAGATTCAGAAAAGGCAACACAGGAGGTTTCAAAGGAATGAAAGTATTCCATTTTGTAATTTTGTGATTACAAAAGCATTCTTTGAATAATGTTTTTTGTACATTATATTTTATAAATATTTCTTGAAATCTACTCAATTTTTATAAAGCAATTAAAAGTATTAATATAAAGTGGATGGTTTTATTAATTCTCACATATTCAGTACAACTGACTTAGAAGGTAATGTGCAAAATCAGCAGAATTAGAAATTGGAGAAGCTTCAGTAATGCATCAATATGTATCCTGTCAAACATGAAAACAAGGGCTTCCCTGGTGGCGCAGTGGTTGAGAGTCCGCCTGCTGATGCAGGGGACACGGGTTCGTGCCCCGGTCCGGGAAGATCCCACATGCCACGGAGCGGCTGGGCCCGTGAGCCATGGCCGCTGAGCCTGCGCTCCGCAACGGGAGAGGCCACAACAGTGAGAGGCCCGCATACCAAAAAAAAAAAGAAGGTAAAGTAAATCTCCAGTGTCAATCTCTACTTGAAGCTGTCACTGAATTCCACTTCTTTACTTGTACTTAATAAATGATAAATTACGGTCCAAAGACTGCATGAAAAAGTCCACATAATGATTAAATGTCTAACAGAAAATAAAATAAACATTTACTGAGTACCTATCATATGCAAGGCAATATGTCCACTGCTATGGAATTCACAAAAACACAGAAGATACTGAGATCTTCTCCATGTGTCACTAGGAATTTCTAAATAATCTCCTGGTTTCCCTCTCTTGCACTCTCTTTCTCTCTCTAGCAAACCTACCCCAACCACCCTTCTTGTGGCTCCCAGACCATATTTCTACTGTACAGAGCCTCACACAGTACGCATTTTATGACAAAATTTTTAAATGGGTTTCTCTGATCATTCTGATCTTTGCAAGCATCTGATGGTCCTCATCATGGTCCTCATCACATTCAGGGTCCATAAATTTAAGTGCCTATCAGGGCCAGGCAGGTTATTTAGATGAGTGAATCCTGTCAAGCATAAGAAAAAAGACAGAGAACAGCAGCCCTTATACAAAAAAGGCAACAGCTAAACTGGTCTAGCCAAATATTGCCTCACAGGAATGGAAGCTCAGTGTTGTTCTTTCTTAAGAAAAGCATCAAATTTGGATTTTTTATTGAAATCACCTAACTCTTCAGTTTATTTTCAAAACCATAAAAAGACCTGCTGACCTATAGCACAAAATACAAACTCCTTGATTTAGCATGTAAGGCACTTCAAACTCTGTTTCCAAACTAACTTCCTCATGTCTCTTCCCACACACTGCATTCTGCACTCATCCTTCCTGAACACGCCATATTCCTTGACAGTTCTAAGATGGAAGCACATTTAGATTGTGGGCCAATCCCTTATACAAGTCCACTCACCTCTAAGAACTGACTGCACTTAAAGCCACCTCCACTCAGAAGTCTTCCTTAACACCTATAGGACAAAGTCAGCCACGGTTTATTATATCTGTTTCCTTTTTTTTATTCATATACATACAGGCTGTCCCTGACTTTCATATTTTCAGCTTCTGAACAGCCAACACTTTCATGCATTATACATCGACACTCCAAAGTGCCTTTTGTATGCCAAATCCAGACTTTCGTACATCAGCAGATCAACGAACATTTTGCGCTAATGTGTGGTGGCACCGCCTGACAGCCAAGAGTTCTGTTTGGGCCGTCATGCCATCTTTGTCTGTAAGAGCAGGCTTTATGTAATTATTTGAATATTTTTTGCTCTTTGCCCTTATTATTTTGCCAGAATGAGTGGAAAATGAACACTGAAAATGCTGATAATAATGATAAAAATCTTAGGTCTCATGAGCTTAATACAGTTGAAACAAAGATGAAATCATTAGGCATTCCCATTATGGCACATCTTTAACCCCAATCAGCCTCTTAACAGATTTAAGCCCAGTCAACTGTACTCCAATTACGAAGGAAAAATATAAGATTAAGGACCCTGTATAAAATGCTAGAAATAAATTGTTGAAGATTGTGCGTAAATGGCAAGGTATAATTAGAGAGTATATCATATATTTTAGATCTCAAGGGAAAAAGAAAACTCTGCCTAACATGTAAGTATTTTTTTACTTTAACATTATGACTCTATTATGTGTTTAAGGAATGTATTATGTATGAATCCATGGATATCTGATGGACTCTTTCATTGGCAATCATAGTGCTTTTTACTATATCCTTAACCTCTGGGTGCCCTCAATCCACTTGCTCCCTAATTTCCTCACTCACTCACACATCATCTAGGCATGCTAAAGAATCTATCCTTGTTAATCCTCCACTCGACAGTCACTGACCCCTAAGGGGAGGCTGCCATACACCTGCTACCGACAGAAATGGGATGACCAATTTAGAGCAAAGATGGTATATACCTTGTGGAACAAAGAGATAAAACCTCAAGTACTGGGGAATGGGAGAGAGAGTTCTAACAATTTCTGGCTGTCTGTCAGGTACTGTGTATAAGTACTTTATTTACTTATAAGGATAAAATAAAAACTTGATAAAACTTGTCAAGGGTCATTGATGAGAGGAGGAAAGTGAACTCAGAGACTTACCCAAGGTCACACAAACACACAAGCAGCCAAACTACAATTTAAAACCAGTTGCGTCTGAATCCAAAGTGTATCCTCTTTCAAAAACACAATGCCTTCAGTATGCTCATTATTATAGATACTGGTCAAGGTTATTACCAGATGATCAAATGATGTATGTTCTTCTGCTCCACGCTTTAAACTTGTCCCTCTATATGTGATGATTTAACTTTCTTTTTCAGAAAGTTCTCATGCAGCCATTTATCAAATGGTTGGTTTGAATAGCTGCTACAAAGAAACATCTTATTCCTCACCCAATGCGTGGTGACATTTTTTTTTAGTATTAAATGTTTCACACAGCTCACTTAGAGCCAAGTTTTCTGAAATGAACTCTTTTTGTTCTTCTCAGGAGTGAACTTTCTCTGTGTGCATCTTCTCACAGTTCTTCTATTCAAGAAGATTTTGAAATTTCATGATAAACACGAAAATGATAAATAGTGTATGCAGTAAGATGAAAACCAAGACTAAATCTCCTGCTCGTAGTGATATACTCTGTGATGTCATGGATCACAACAGTTTCAAATACGGTTTTAATTTATAAATGTGTGCTTAAATACATTAATGAATAATTGAGGACATTCATGTGTGTATCTTACTCCCTTTCTCACTACCCTTTTCCTCCTTAAGGCATTGCAATTAGTTCCTACAAATCGAATAAATCTGTGGGTCAAAGTTCTCCGTTATCTACCTGCCCAATCCCATTTGCTTGTTTTTTCTTGGTCTCTCTATAGAATTTAATATGTGCGTGGTCCCTGCTCTATTTCTGTGTTGTAATCTGGCTCTTCTAAAATGGACAACAACCATAGGTTTTAAAGACTCTGCTCTCTGGCTGCAATTACTTACCTGCACCTATATCTACTTCTACCAGCTGGATGATGCCCACTAAAGACATTATCGGTTGCCCTCTCAGATATACAGTGATCCTTTTTTTTTTTTTTTTTTTTTTTTTGCTGCGTTGGGTCTTCGTTGCTGCACGTGGGCTTTCTCTAGTTGCGGCAAGCACGGACTACTCTTCGTTGCAGTGCATAGGCTTCCCATTGCGCTGTCTTCTCTTGTTGTGGAACACTGGCTCTAGGTGCACAGGCTTCAGTAGTTGTGGCTCATGGGCTCAGTAGTTGCGGCTCACGGGCTCTAGAGCTCAGGCTCAGTAGTAGTGGCGCATGGGCTTAGCTGCTCCCACGGCATGTGGGATCCTCCCGGACCAGGGCTCGAACCCATGTCCCCTGCACTGGCAGGCGGATTCTTAACCACTGCGCCACCAGGGAAGCCCTACAGTGATCCTACTGCTGCTGTTAGTGCTGCTGCTCATAGCTCCTATCTTCACCCCCTCAGACAGATAACCCTTCAAGATCTTGGAGTCACCTAACTGGAGGTACCTGAGAGAAACACCCCACCTTGGGTGACGCTGAGCCAATCAGTAACTAATGTGGATACAAAAGCCCTACTTCCTCAAGGTGGGACAGACTTTCTGATGCAGTTTGTGCTCCAGTGCTTCCCTGTGGGGTCAGGCTAAAGTTGGACACTTGAAACCATGTCTTCGTTTGTTTTTGTTTTTGTTTTTGTTCTCCTTTTCCCTATCTTCGTCTCTCACTCATATAGAGATTTCTCCTGAACACATACTCTCTTTCCTAGTTTTAGGCACTGTCTTAGGTGAGGCTCTACTTCCAGAGGAACTGACCTAAGAAAATGCCTAAAATCAAAACAAAGAGTATGTGGTGCTTTTTTTCCCCCTGAATTAATGGCTATAACCAAGTTTACTGGTTACATGACTCCAAAATTCTGGATTGTGGGACTTTCTTCCTAAAATCTGTTACTTGTCTGCTGTATCAAACTGGAGCCGAAAATGGATATTGAAATTCAGCCTGGTAATTTCAAAATCATTGCCTTTCCACCTCTTCATGGCTTGGCGAATCTTCTAGGTGTACCTGCTGCTCTCCTGGAATAAATGTGAACCTGGTGGTGCTGTGAGGGTGGAGATTCAGAGCTTCAAGACTTGTGGACCTATGGATGTTGTAGATCTATGGATAACTGACTAGAGCTGCTTTGCCAGGAACAAGGCTCAGGACAAAAGAGACAATCTAAGTCAACTCCAAAAAGGTGAAAATAAATTCTAAAGCAAAGAGTTTACAATAGGATCAAGAGATGGAGCATGGAGGTTTGGGAGGGTGAGTTGAAGGCTGAGCTTGGTGCAGTGTTAGGAAGCACTGATATGTGGTATATACACCCAAGGCCCTGGGATGAGTAGTGACCTTTTATAACTGAGCTTTTTTACATAGCTGGAGACTGAAACTCTACCTGCTTTCTTAGAGATCAGTTTGCTTGATCTCCTCTGACTCCCAGAATGCAGTTTTGGAAACAAAGCCCTTCTTAACCATTCTGCTACCACAAACCTTTAAATTTGTGATGAGCACTCCCAGGATAAGATTCTCAAAGGCTATCCTCCCTGAATATCTGACCTCCTTGCTGTGAATACGGCCACACAAAAACTGTTTTCCTGTAGTCTTGTGTACTCTAAACTTTTCCAAACCACTCTGTGCTGTTGCTACCCAGGTAATAATATGGTATTTTACACTAATTTTGACCATTCAAGTTTTATGTATTATTTTCAATTGCATATCTGCTTAGATCCTCCTGACTGAATTAAAGGCTCCTAGAAGAGCCATATTAATATCCCCTTCATATCTTAGAGTTTTTGTCAGAGTAGATCTTTTATAACAATGTTAGGATGAATAAAGAGCATGCTATTTATTTAACGAGGAATTATTTTGCACCTACTATGTGCCAGGGCATCTGTCTATCCACTGGTTTAAGTGGATCACTTTGAATGATACAAACATGATGTCTCTTCATGGAATTTTACATCTGATTGAACAAAATAAATAAGCAGATAGTGGTTACATTTTATAAGGGAAATAAAAAAGGGAAGAGTGATAGAAAAGAACTGGTGTGGAAGACAGGCTCTGTCAGTTACAGTGCTTAGAGAGAACTGCCTGAAGAAGTGGTAGTTTGGCTGAAAAACGAAGGACAAGAGGGAGGAAGGGTATACTGGGAGGAAGCAACAGCAAGTATAAAGTTCCTGAGGTAGGAAACACAAATAAACATGTTAAAGAAACAGACAGAAGGTCAGTGAGGCTGGAAGGCAGTGTAAAGAGATGAGCTCTATCAGATGCAGCCTGAAAGGAAAGCACAGGCAGGTCAGGCTACATCACTAAGCATCTGAAAATTCAGCCACGTGTATCAGCATGAATTCACTAAACATCTGAAAATTCAGCAACATGTGTAAGCATGAACTGCATAATTTGCAAGGCCTGTTGCAAAATGAAAATTTGGAGCCCACTGTTTTTTTAAAAAATGGGGGAAATGTAGTTTAAAGTACTAAATTATGAACCATTTTGCTTTTCCCCTCAATCTCTTTCAATCTGTCACAGTATTTTTATTTGCTATTTAATGTCTGACTCCCTTTGGCATGAGGATGCTTGCTAGACAAGTACGTCGGGACGCCCAGCACCATGCCCCGTCAACCTACATGGTGCGGTGTGGGCACCCAAACCCTCACCTTCCCACACCCCTGACCTCCCTCGGAGACTGAGACGGTATACATTCTCAGAAAAATTGTTAATATTGTCATTCTTAGTGGAAAAACCAGGTTGTGGAGAAGTTAATGCCTTGATTAGGCAAACACAAAATAAAAGTACTTGAAACATAATTACCAAGGTACAATACACATCAAATTATCATGTAGTGTAACCTCCTGCTTACAGAAAATACTTTATAAGGCCTGGATTTAAAGATAGCCAAGAGAGAACTGATGAACCTCTTTCCATTCTGTTATTTTTTCCCCTTTTACTAAATTCCTAGTTAAATTCCAAGATTTCTTGTTTAAGCCAGCATTTTCTCATTCAACATTTATTGAGTACCCACCATGTGCCAGGCACATACCTGAATACATTAACTCCAAAAGTGAAATGCAAACCGTGCTATAACTAAAATTTAGCTTTGTACACAGCAGTGTTTTTACGATAAGAGTTCTATATTCTCCACTAAACCGAACTTTTAAATTTAGCATGTTTTAATGTCCCAAGCACAGCTCCATCTTATTTAACACCTCTAACTCGAAGGCAGAGGTTTTTAACTCCACATTTATAGATGAGGCAACCAAAGAGCAGAGCTCTTAGGTAACTGAGGGAGCTATACAATAGGAGACTGAGCTTTCAACTCCGGGTTGTCTCACTGTAAAGACTGAGTTTTTTCTATAAGTCACCCCCTCACCCTTCTTCTTTTCCTTCAATGAATTACCATGCCTGCTATATTCTCACCTTCAGAAGTACTCAACAATTCAACAATTCTGAAATATCCACTTTTTAAAAAAAGCCTATCTTGTTTGTATTTAGTCTTATAAGAGCTGTACTTCAAATTGTTTGAAATACCTACAAGAAATTTTGAATGCACTTGCATATACTGGCTATATATTTTAAACATAAATGCCTCACTATTTTGACTATTTTGAAATAGTCAAAATCAAGCATGGAATTAGGTTATTCAAAAAGACAAGTCTGTGGCTTAATACTATTTACTACCTTATTTGCAAGGATCACATCTTCCAAATACTCTTAACAGTTGTACATATGTGTTTAAAGAGAGGTCTATAGATCAAGGCAGTGATCTTCTGAATACTAAAGTCTCAGAGTACTCCCAGGGATCTACTGATTAACCCAGTAGGATGTTAATTATGAACACATCTGCCATTCTTACTTTTTGTTCTTTTTCTTTAAATAGGAGTGGAGTAATTCAGACCTGTGTGTATGATTAGGTATAGCTAGCAATGCATGATGAGCTAGATTTAGATACATTTAGGAAGCGTCAGATAAAATGAAACAGTTCATTAGAAAACATAACTTGTACTGGAGATTAAGTGTCTAAAGTAGGAAAAAGTTGTTTTTTAAAAAGCTTAACCTTAAATGAAACAGCATATGAGGTGGGTGAATGTGAAAAAAGAGATAGCTTTATTGTTTCTCAAGAACAAGAGTATTTATAGTTCCTCTACTTTGTGACTCATCACTGTGCTGTAAAATATTTGGGGTACTACTCGTAACTACAAAAAAGACATAAACTAGAACAGTTTAATGCTAGGGCAAAGGACGAGGTGAACAAGCTGGCATTCTACTTGTGACATTCTCATTTATTTAAAATTGGCCAATCTCTATAATTTTTAGCTGCTTTTTTTTCGTTGTAAAAATGAGCATATTATTTGAAACAAGTGATAATTCATGTGACTCCAATCTAAAACTACCAAAACAGGCAAAATGGAAATAAGGCATAGAAAGTACAAGAAATGTAGCAGATTGTAATTAATCCCCCCTTATGTTTATTGAGCTATGTAAGTTTATGATTATTATGAAGACATGTTTTGAGGATCAGAGAAATTACTCCAATGGCAGCGTTTCCCTCAGCGTTCCTTCTCTACAGCTAAGATGAGCAACAGAAGGAAATAGACATAACAACAGCAAAGATAAAAAAAATGGTGGAAGTATTGATAATGGATGAGAAAACTGAGATGATATAAATCCTCTAACTCAAAAGGCACATTTTTACAGATAAGGTTAGTAGTTTTAAGCAATAACTTAATAGAAAATAGTTCATCTATGGCACTTTTTCCATTTTTTCATTAAGTAGTATGCTAAAATGAAGTTAACCTTCCATAACAATATTAGTTCTTCGTAAAGAAAATGCTGATTAATTATCAGTTGCTCTAAACCATTTCAAGAATAGAGAGAAAAAACAGGTAGAATGCTACTCACTTTCCAGGAGTACAATATTATATTACCTCTTATGAAAACTATAGAAATTTTTACTTCATTAACTTTTTGCCTATAATCACCACTGCATTTGATCAATTAGATTTCTAGAATTTTATCATTAAGATTTTCACTTTCGAGAAAGATTATAATTGGCCAAGTTTTTATACTTCTTATTTCTTCTAAAGGATAAGTTGACACTGACATAATGGAGAAGCCTCCCTTTTACGGCAAAAAGGAAAAAAGAAAAACGCTGGGAAAAGTTTATTCTGAAATATTGTGAGGAAGCTGCTGTGGACTTGGAATTGTGTTAAAGATACATATCGTACATTTATATCAAAATACATAAAATAAGTATAGCTGGGCTAGTTTCCACCAAGATTATAAACTATCACTGGATACTGGCTTTATCTCCTAGAATATCATTCCTGGATATTCTAAAGAAATCTGAAGAAGGTGAGAGATTCTGTTAATTGATCTAAAAACTGCTAAAAAATTCTGGAGTAACTGAGTGGGGCAGGTTCTGGAATATATCTGCGTGTGTTGGAGGGGGGGTTCTCAACCTTGACACTCTTGACATCTTGGGTCATGTGAAGCTACCCTGTGGACTGTATAATGTTTAGCAGCATCCCTTGCCTCTACTCACTAAATGCCACTAGCCCTAGCACCACCTACCACCCAGTTATAAAATTTAAAAAATGCATACAGTCAGTCTCTCGTGGAAGGCAGTGAGAACCATGGATGTAGATGATTCCAACCCATTATCTCTTCCAAAACTTGTATCAAGACACAGGTGTAGCCTCTACTTTATTATAAGGCAAACATTTTGAGTGAATAAAGTGATTCACTGCAAAGAGCAAATTAAGGATATGACCTTTTAATTCAAATCTAATAGCCTCTAGGTTGCCACTATAAAATTGAGAGAGAAAAACGTATTAGGAGCAAAGACATATAGCAGATTAAGACACTGTGTAAAAGAAGAATTTGGGGTGGGCTTCTGGAACATGAAACTTACTGGAAACAAACAGATTTGAAACCTATTAAGTTTGTAAAGCTACTGCACTGCCAAAAAACTACATGACTGGTTGAAAATTTGTCTACTCAAGACTTAAAACAACTCTGCTGCCTAGTCTTCCAAGAGAAAGAAATGGGCTGAGAACAAGGTGCTAAAGTTAAAGAGGGCACATTCCTCAGCACCTACTTCACAGGGACTGCTGAGAATAACAAAGGAATAGAGGAGAATCATGATTTAATTAAGGAAACTCCCACCCTTTCTCTGCCCAACCCTCTACCCCTTCAAGGTAGGGGCTTCACCTCATCTGTGCAGAGGAATTTCAGATTTGGTTTGAACCAAGGACTGTTGGACTGTTTCCAATCCTTCCCATTTCTTAACTAGGATATTCCATTATTGAGTTTGGGTGAGAAGGCAGATATAATTTGTCTTTAAGTTCATTGGACTCCAGAAAAAGTGATGATACAATTAGACCTAATTCAGAGGCTACCATGAACCTAGAATTCTTAGACTTGAGCTGTATTCAGTGATTGAACACATTTTAGATTGTCTCCCTGGGGAGGGGTTGAGTTTGTTCCATGAGCCGGATGAAAGGAGCAAGGGTATATTTTGTGACTGGAAGGTTGGATTGTGACAGAAACAGTTATCAAATACCCATATGGTCTTCTACATTTCCCAGCCTCCTTTACAGTTAGATTAAAACTATTTGACCAGTTTGGGCCTCCAAAGGGCTAGAAGCAGAAGTGACATGCATCACTTGCAGGGTGAGACAGTTTAGAGCACAGGGCCTCCTCTAAATCTCTCTTTTTCCCTCTGATGACCCCTTTGGAAGCCATGTGTTGAGATGGTTGAAGCACAAAATTAAGTGAACCTGGATCTCTAAGTCACCGATTGGGAAAGAACCTCTGCTGCCTTTCACCAGGCTTTGCTGTGTTAAGCTACTGAAACTACAGGGTATATTTGTTATTGCAGCATGGACTAGCCTATCCTTCCTAACACAGTTCCCTAACCAAGAGTTCCACCATCATCACAACCACAGACAGAGGTAGAAAATATGCCACTGCTACAGGGCTTAGCTGTAAAAAGAGCTGACTGCTGGTGAGCATATTTTTAGGGTTTCATTTAGAAATCATTAGGCAGTATGTTGCAAAGACATGAAAGAAAAACAGATCCCAGAAGAAAGATTTTAGTAGACGCTCACACTTGTTCCCCTCTCTGAAAAGTGATACAGCATGTATGTTCCCTCTTGGTAACATGTTCATCAGCAGCTGAAATGTGCACTCAGTCTTTTATGTGGTAACTTGAATCCATAAGCTCCTCCCACCTCTGACCATGATGTCACCTTTTACGCAATCAACCAAGAACCGCTTTTCCCCAGCTAGCAGCCTTTAACACCACCACCTTGATGTACTTTAACCAGCACCTTGGTCTCTACTAATGGGTCTGGTATTTTAGGTCTTAGGAAGAGGCTAAACTTCCATGCCAAATTAACTTTACGCTTCCACATTTTCTTTACACTTCCTACACTACTAATTCTCATGGCCCATAAAATATGTTATCTATTTTATGTAATGAAAAAAGTACAGTAGTGAAAAAACAAACAAACGCCTCCGGCAACAAAAGATAAATAGCAAAAGAATGCTTAAATATAATTTACTTGCAAATATATTTTCATATGTGTATTATGTATATATGTGTGTGTGTATATATATATATTCCCCACAAAAATCATTTATTTTCCTGAATTAGTGTTTGCTCAGAAAAAAATTGCATAGTAGACACCTTAGCCGCTTTTAGGGTAGCCCCCCGTAGCCATCCCACTGTCCTTTCAAATGCAACATGTTCAATACCTCTCCCTCTAAAAATCTATTCTTTCTTGTAATATTTCTACTGATCTGAACTAGCAATCTTTCTCCCGTTCACCCACATGCAAAATTCAGAATAACCCTTTTCCCTCTACCCTACAAGCCATATGGTGCCAAGTACTACTATCAGTGACCCTCTGATCAAATCCTTTTTCTCCATTCTCACTGCCTCTAGTCTCAATCAGCCCTTCATCACCTTTTTTTTTTGACCCTCATAAGAGCTGCTGAACTAATCTCCCTGCATAGCGTCTTCCTTTACTCAATGCAGTCTTCACACCTCTACCAGATTAAATTTTTTTAAATCAAGATATCAACTGTGCCACTTTCTTACTTAAAATCTATCTAGATTTCCCCTACTGCCACTGTACCATATCTTCATTCTCTCAAAGTCTTCTTCACCATACGTCTATCTAATTTTGTGCATTACTTCTCTCCTACCTTTATCCTACATTTCAGAAAACTGGATTGCTCATCCTTCCTTGTGCTCTTCTAAACCAGGGTTTTTGCTAATACCATTCCCTCTGGCCAAAATATTCTCCCTATCTTCCCACTGATAGTCTACTTACCCTTCAGCATTTCATCTCATCAGTTATATCTTCAGCAAAACCATTCCCAATCCCAGCAATTGGTATTAGAGCCTCTTTTATAGCACTAATCAAAATTTTTTGCTATGGCACTAGTTAAAATCATTTTTGTTATGCCTTCATATTATTTGAGTTGCTACTAAACTATATGTTATTTGATGGCAAAAGCTAATGTAAAATATACATTAAATAGATGGAATGAATTGGTATACGGAAGTAGCAATAATCAGTCTACTGTATTAAAAAATCTTTCTGCTTCAACTCTCTTCATTTTTTTCTTCTCCACCTTCACCATAGGTATTTGAAAAGTTTCCTCCTTTTGGGAACACTATCATTCACATGAATTTGGAGGCCTACCACCCCAATATTCTTATGCTGACAGCATTACATAAGATACCATTTAAATACGTTCTACTTCTGAATCCTGGTTATTTGGAACCTGAATATCAGTGCTCCAGTACGTACCCACTATTGATTGCTCAGTTCCTCTGGCATTATAACAATATACTGCATCAACTCAATTCATCCCAATCAGGAGCTCCACAGAAAATGTATCTACTGCATATTTTATTAAATTGATCTAAGCAAAATTCCAGAGAGATTCAGATTCGCATCTCGGTTTCTGCATATAGCCAACCTTTGTAAACATAGCTATATATCGTCCATGTCAACACAGATACAAAATGAACTCTGAAGGTGGATCACCCTCTCTGTGGTTTTTTCAAGACAAATTCACACCCACCTTGGTCCACTAGCAGGTCAGATTATAGAAAACGGATTTTAAGATAATAACTATGTGTCTAAGTAGGAGAGTGGGAATATCAGTGACCCTCTGTTTAAGTATGCCTTGACCTACATTCCAAAAATCTCCTATGAATGACAACTGTTCCACTTCACACAGGAAAGTGACTGATAGAGTCCATGTACCTCCTCTCCTCTCCAGTGATATATCTACCAAACTGTTTTTTAAAAATCATTGAATAAAGGGAAATATACATGTCTATACTCATAAACATATGATAATGAAATGCTTAATGAACATTTAATTGAAGGGAAGCCCAATGAAAGAAAATGAATGAAGAGTGGCTCTATTACTCTCATATCCCTTTTCTGGGTGACGAACTGTTCTAGTTTTCCCTGGACTGACAGGTTTCCCAGGAGAGGGGACTTTCAGTGCTAAACCAGGGAAGTCTCTCCAAATTAGGGCTAGTTCTTTACCTTACTCTGCACAGATGTTAACATGATAACCTCAGTCCTTTGCAAAGGAAAGAAATAGTGCCATTTGAAGAGACGTGGATAGACCTAGAGACTGTCATACAGAGTGAGGTAAGTCAGAAGGAGAAAAACAAATATGGTATAACATTGCTTATATGTGGAATCTAGGAAAATGGTACAGATGAACTTATTTGCAAAGCAGAAATAGAGAGACAGATGTAGAGAACAAACATATGGATACCAAAGGGGAAAGAAAGGGGGGTGGGATGAATAGGGATTAATTTATACACACTTATATTTTATGTATAAAATAGATAACTAATGAGAACCTACTGTATAGCACAGGGAACTCTACTCACTGCTGTGTGGTGACCTAAATGGGAAGGAAATCCAAAAAAAGAGGGGGTATATGTATATGTATAGCTGATTCACTTTGCTGTACAGCAGAAACTAACACAACATTGTAAAGCAACTATACTCCAACAAAAATTAATTTAAAAATTTCCAAAATATAGGTACTTATGCCAGAATTCATTTCACTTTTCATTTTTATAAATTATGGAGGTCAGATATGATCTTTTCTTAAGAATTCTAGAGATTCATATTTGATCTCAGCAGGTCTAAATCCCCTTTCCCAAAGCATTTGAATTTCTGGGTCTCAAGCCATAAGACAGGGAAGTTGTCTTAAGGAACCAACTGCTCTCTGGTGGCTCAACTGTGTTAGCTGAAAGAGATTCTCTGCTTCCCTATCTTGGATTTTCTGTCCCAACTCAATCACAAAATGAGAGAAGAATTGTCATGGGGCAAAAAACTTTTCAAACCTCAGATAGATTCTTCTCTTAGCTGAACCATTCCATTTATACATCTTGGCAGTAGTCATTAGCAGTGAGAAACCTAAAGAGACAACAAAAGAAAAATGTATGTTTTTTTAAGAGCTTCTGAAGTGCTGAAAAGAGTTTCTATTTAAAAGCTTCTGACAATGATTGGCAGGATCTGAGAAAACCTCGAAAAGATGAGCCCCACCCTCTGAGAACTATTATCAGGAGAACAGTAATTGGCGAACACCTATTCCATTCTTACCACAAATGAAGGATTGCAATCTAATTGCTACTTGGTGGTCCCTCTCAAAGGTGAACAAAGCACAGATCAATACAGAACACCATGCAAAGGCTACTGAACGTCAAAGAAGGGGAGAAGTTCTAATGTTCTGAACTAACCTGACACAATAAAATTAGGGAGAAATATGTATTGATTGACTGAGTGATTACTAACAGGCCCATTAGGGCAGTGTCTCCCCAAGAATCTGACATTTAAAATCAAAAATAGGACAGGCCTAATTTTAAATTTTGCCATTAGGGGATTTAATTTAAATGAGAAGGAGAACAGAGGTGTATATATCAACCCAATTTAGTGCAGACAGAAAAATAGACAGAGATGGAAATTACAGTCAGTTCAGAATAGATATAATGAAGCTCATTTACATCTGACGTAATAGATGTTTAGAATATTAATAACCCACATGGCAAAATGACCTACTGACAGTTGGAGTAATTAAACACCAACTTTTGAACTTTGTTTTTCTTAAGTAGCTAGTCGATGATAAATGTAAATAACCATGAAGGAGTTAAACAACATTTTACACCTATCAAGTAAATAAATTTAAGGCCCTAAACCGATTAGGTTGTGATTTAATCAACAGGGCCTCAGGAACGGGTGCTCTGATTTCCCTAATGTATTGCCTTGAAGGTTAATTCTAAGTACAGAAAGTTGATGGTCGGCTTAAAGGAGCTCAAGACACGGGTGTGAACCGCGGCTAACAGCGGGGACCGCAGAGACGGGGATGAGACGCTAAGTCTGCTGCTCGCCACCAAGAAACCTGTGTGCGACCACAGGTCACTCTCCACACCTCCCTTCCAGGGAGCCTGTGCAGCCCGCCACTGCCAGGGTCCTGGGATCCAGGGACAACTTCCCCAGGAAAACGCACAGCACGCCTCAGGCTGGTGCAACTTCACGCCGGCCTCTGCCACCGCAGGCTCGCCCCGCACTCCGTACCCCTCCCTCCCCGGGGCCTGAGTGAGCCAGAGCCTCCGAATCAGTGGCTCCTTTAACCCCGTCCTGTCTGAGCGAAGGACAGACGCCCTCCGGCGACCTACACCCAGAGGCGGGGCCAAATCCAAAGCTGAAACCCCGGAGCTGTGCAAACAAAGAAGAGAAAGGGAAATCTCTCCCAGCAGCATCAGGAGCAGCGGATGAAATCTCCACAGTCAACTTGATGTACCCTGCATCTGTGGAATACCTGAATACACAACGAATCATCCCAAATTGAGGAGGTGGACTTTGAGAGCAAGATTTATGATTTTTCACTTTTCCTCTTTTTGTGAGTGTGTATGTGTATGCTTCTGTGTGAGATTTTATCTGTATAGCTTTGCTTTCACCATTTGTCCTAGGGTTCTATCCGTGCGTTTTTTGTTTTTACTTTAAAAAAATTTTTTTTCTTAATTATTTTTTTTATTTTAATAACTTTATTTTATTTTACCTTACCTTACTTTATTTTATTTTCTTTTAACCTATTTCTTTCTTCCTTTCTTTCTTTCTACTTTTTCGCCCTTTTATTCTTAGCCGTGTGGATGAAAGGCTCTTGGTGCTGCAGCCAGCAGTCAGTGCTATGCCTCTGAAGTGGGAGAGCCAACTTCAGGACACTGGTCCACAAGAGACCTCCCAGCTCCACGTAATATCAAACGACAAAAATCTCCCAGGGATCGCCATCTCAACACCAACACCCAGCTGCACTCAACGACCAGCAAGCTACACTGCTGGACACCCTATGCCAAACAACTAGCAAGACAGGAACACAACCCCACCCATGATCAGAGAGGCTGCCTAAAATCATAAGTCCACAGACACCCCAGAACACACCACCAGACGTGGACCTGCCCACCAGAAAGACAAGATCCAGCCTCATCCACCAGAACACAGGCACTAGTCCCCTCCACCAGGAAGCCTACACAACCCACTGAAACAACTTTAGCCACTGGGGACAGACACCAAAAACAACGGGAACTACGAACCTGCAGCCTGCAAAAGGAGGCCCCAAACACAGTAAGATAAGCAAAATGAGAAGACAGAAAAACACACAGCAGATGAAGGAGCAAGATAAAAACCCACCAGACCTAACAAATGAAGAGGAAATAGGCAGTCTACCTGAAAAAGAATTCAGAATAATGATAGTAAAGATGATCCAAAATCTTGGAAATAGAATAGAGAAAATTCAAGAAACATTTAACAAGGACCTAGAAGAACTAAAGAGGAAACAAGCAATGATGAACAACACAATAAATGAAATTAAAAATACTCTAGAAGGGATCAATAGCAGAATAACTGAGGCAGCGAACAGATAAGTGACCTGGAAGATAAAATAGTGGAAATAATTACTGTAGAGCAGAATAAAGAAAAAAGAATGAAAAGAACTGAGGACAGTCTCAGAGACCTCTGAGACAACGTTAAACGCACCAACGTTCGAATTATAGGGGTTCCAGAAGAAGAAGAGAAAAGGAAAGGGACTGAGAAAATATTTGAAGAGATTACAGTTGAAAACTTCCCTAATATGGGAAAGGAAAAAATCAAGTCCAGGAAGCACAGAGAGTCCCATGCAGGATAAATCCAAGAAGAAACACGCCAAGACACATAATAATCAATGTAAATGTAAATGGATTAAATGCTCCCAACAAAAGGCACAGACTGGGTGAATGGATACAAAAACAAGACCCATATATATGCTGTCTACAAGAGACCCACTTCAGACCTAGAGACACATACAGACTGAAAGTGAGGGGATGGAAAAAGATATTCCATGCAAATGGAAACCAAAAGAAAGCTGGAGTAGCAATTCTCATCTCAGACAAAATAGACTTTAAAATAAAGACTATTAGAAGAGACAAAGGAGGACACTACATAATGATCAAGAGATCGATCCAAGAAGAAGATATAACAATTACATATATATATATATATATATATGCACCCAACATAGGAGCACCTCAATTCATAAGGCAAATACTAACAGCCATAAAAGGGGAAATAGACAGTAACACATTCATAGTAGGGGACTTTAACACCCCACTTTCACCAATGGACAGATCATCCAAAATGAAAATAAATAAGGAAACACAAGCTTTAAATGATACATTAAACAACATGGACTTAATTGATATTTATAGGACATTCCATCGAAAAACAACAGAATACACATTTCTCTCAAGGGCTCATGGAGCATTCTCCAGGATAGATCATATCTTGGGTCACAAATGAAGCCTTGGTAATTTTAAGAAAACTGAAATTGTATCAAGTATTTTTTCAGACCACAATGCTATGAGACTAGATATCAATTACAGGAAAAGATCTGTAAAAAATACAAACACATGGAGGCTAAACAATACTTAATAACTACTTAATAACAAAGTGATCACTGAAGAAATCAAAGAGGAAATCAAAAAATACCTAGAAACAAATGACAATGGAGACATGACGACGCAAAACCTATGGAATGCAGCAATAGCAGTTCTAAGAGGGAAGTTTATAGCAATACAATCCTACCTTAAGAAACAGGAAACATCTTGAATAAACAACCTAACCTTGCACCTAAAGCAACTAGAGGAAGAAGAACACAAAAGCCCCAAAGTTAGCAGAAGGAAAGAAATCAAGATCAGATCAGAAATAAATGAAAAGAAATGAAGGAAACAATAGCAAAGATCAATAAAACTAAAAGCTGGTTCTTTGAGAAGATAGACAAAATTGATAAACCATTAGCCAGACTCATCAACAAAAAAAGGGAGAAGACTCAAATCAATAGAATTAGAAATAAAAAAGGAGAAGTAACAACTGACACTGCAGAAATACAAAAGATCATGAGAGATTACTACAAGCAACTCTATGCCAATAAAAAGGACAACCTGGAAGAAATGGACAAAATCTGAGAAATGCACAACCTGCCAAGACTGAATCAGGAAGAAAGTGAAAATATGAACAGACCAATCACAAGCACTGAAATTGAAACTGTGATTTAAAATCTTCCAACAGGGCTTCCCAGGTGGCGCAGTGGTTGAGAGTCCACCTACCGATGCAGGGGACACGGGTTCGTGCCCCAGTCCGGGAAGATCCCACATGCCACGGAGAGGCTAGGCCCGTGAGCCATGGCCGCTGAGCCTGTGTGTCCAGAGCCTGTACTCCGCAATAGGAGAGGCCATAACAGTGAGAGGCCGGCATACCGCTAAAAACAAAAAACAAAAAGAAACAAAAATCTTCCAACAAACAAAAGTCCAGGACCAGAGGGCTTCACAGGCGAATTCTATCAAACATTTAGAGAAGAGCTAACACCTATCCTTCTCAAACTCTTCCAAAATATAGCAGAGGGAGGAACACTGCCAAACTCATTCTACGAGGCCACCATCACCCTGATACCAAAACCAGACAATGGTGTCACAAAGAAAGAAAACTACAGGCCAATATCACTGATGAACATAGATGCAAAAATCCTCAACAAAATACTAGCAAACAGAATCTAACAGCACATTAAAAGGATCATACACCATGATCAAGTGGGGTTTATTCCAGGAATGCAAGGATTCTTCAATATACGCAAATCAATCAATGTGATACACCATATTAACAAATTGAAGGAGAAAAACCATATGGTCATCTCAATAGATTCAGAGAAAGCTTTTGACAAAATTCAACACCCATTTATGACAAAAACCCTGCAGAAAGTAGGCATAGAGGGAACTTTCCTCAACATAATAAAGGCCATATATGACAAACCCACAGCCAACACTGTCCTCAATGGTGAAAAACTGAAAGCATTTCCACTAAGATCAGGAACAAGACACGGTTGCCCACTCTCACCACTCTTATTCAACATAGTTTTGGAAGTTTTAGCCACAGCAATCAGAGAAGAAAAGGAAATAAAAGGAATCCAAATTGGAAAAGAAGAAGTAAAGCTGTCACTCTTTGCAGATGACATGATACTATACATAGAGAATCCTAAAGATGCTACCAGAAAACTACTAGAGCTAATCAATGAATTTGGTAAAGTAGCAGGATACAAAATTAATGCACAGAAATCTCTTGCATTCCTATACACTAATGATGAAAAATCTGAAAGTGAAATCAAGAAAACATTCCCATTTACCTTTGCAACTAGAAGAATAAAATACCTAGGAATAAACCTACCTAAGGAGACAAAAGACCTGTATGCAGAAAATTATAAGACACTGATAAAAGAAATTAAAGATAATACAAATAGATGGAGAGATATACCCTGTTCTTGGATTGGAAGAATCAACATTGTGAATATGACTCTACTACCCAAAGCAATCTACAGATTCAATGCAATCCCTATCAAACTACCACTGGCATTTTTCACAGAACTAGAACAAAAAATTTCACAATTTGTATGGAATCCCAAAAGACCCCGAATAGCCAAAGCAATCTTGAGAACGAAAAATGGAGCTGGAGGAATCAGGCTCCCTGACTTCAGACTATACTACAAAGCTATAGTAATCAATACAGTATGGTACTGGCACAAAAACAGAAAGATAGATCAATGGAAATGGATAGAAAGCCCAGAGATAAACCCACGCACATATGGTCACCTTATCTTTGATAAAGGAGGCAGGAATGTACAGTGGAGAAAGGACAGCCTCTTCAATAAGTGGTGCTGGGAAAAATGGATAGGTACATGTAAAAGTATGAGATTAGATCACTCCTTAACACCATACACAAAAATAAGCTCAAAATGGATTAAAGACCTAAATGTAAGGCCAGAAACTATCAAACTAAAAAACATAGGCAGAACACTCTATGACATAAATCACAGCAAGATCCTTTTTGACCCACCTCCTAGAGAAATGGAAATAAAAACAAAAATAAACAAATGGGACCTAATGAAACTTCAAAGCTTTTGCACAGCAAAGGAAACCATAAACAAGACGAAGAGACAAACCTCAGAATGGGAGAAAATATTTGCAAATGAAGCAACTGACAAAGGATTAATCGCAAAAATTTACAAGCAGCTCATGCAGCTCAATAACAAAAAAACAAACAACCCAATTCCAAAATGGGCAGAAGACCTAAATAGACATTTCTCCAAAGAAGACATACAGATTGCCAACAAACACATGAAAGAATGTGCAACATCATTAATCATTAGAGAAATGCAAATCAAAACTACAATGAGATATCATCTCACACCAGTCAGAATGGCCATCATCAAAAAATCTACAAACAATAAATGCTGGAGAGGGTGTGGAGAAAAGGGAACACTCTTGCATTGCTGGTGGGAATGTGAATCGGTTCAGCCACTATGGAGAACAGAATGGAGGTTCCTTAAAAAACTACAAATAGAACTACCATATGACCCAGCAACCCCAGTACTGGGCATATACCCTGAGAAAACCATAATTCAAAAAGAGTCATGTACCAAAATGTTCAGTGCAGCTCTATTTACAATAGCCAGGAGAGGAAACAACCTAAGTGTCCATCATCAGATGAATGGATAAAGAAGATGTGGCACATATATACAATGGAATATTACTCAGCCATAAAAAGAAACGAAATTGAGCTATTTGTAATGAGGTGGATGGACCTAGAGTCTGTCATACAGAGTGAAGTAAGTCAGAAAGAGAAAGACAAATACCGTATGCTGACACATATATATGGAATTTAAGAAAAAAAAAAGTCATGAAGAACCTAGTGGTAAGACAGGAATAAAGACACAGACCTACTAGACAATGGACTTGAGGATATGGGGAGGGGGAAGGGTAAGCTGTGACAAAGCGAGAGAGAGGCATGGACATATATACACTACCAAACGTAAGGTAGATAGCTAGTGGCAAGCAGCCACATAGCACAGGGAGAGCAGCTCGGTGCTTTGTGACCACCTAGAGGGGTCAGATAGGGAGGGTGGGAGGGAGGGAGATGCAAGAGGGAAGAGATATGGGAACACATGTATATGTATAACTGATTCACTTTGTTATAAAGCAGAAACTACCACCATTGTAAAGCAATTATACTCCAATAAAGATGTAAAAAAAAAAAAAGGAAGTTGATGGTCATCATTATTAGTGCAAGGAGAGGGAAGCAAAAAATGGGCCTTTGACATCTATCATTAAAAGTGGAATACAGATGCATGAATAATTTTCCCTTATCCATCCTTATGGAGTAATCAAGAAAGATGCCTTTAGAAGTCACTTGGTTTGTCAACTAGGCAACAGTGCATTTAATCCTAACTTAAAAGGAAATTACTTGGAAAAGAAAGAGTCTGCAAGAAGGGGAATAGCAGACATATGCTCAAACTGTGAGATTTCAAATTATATATCATAAGATATAATATCTAATCACACATATAGAAGAGAATCATTGTTTTGTGGAAGAGAAAAAACAAAGATATTTAAGCACCAGATTAATGCCTAGAGATATTACAAATGTTTTACAAAGTCATATAAAGAAATTAAGTCAAACTTAACTTCACGTCAGACTTTTCTTTTCAAACAAGAATCCACCAGGAAAGACTGATGTCTGTTAGATCTTGCCATTTTGTTAACAGGGGGTCACAAGTCCTAGTTATTACCTGATTGTGAAAAATATTCAAGAACAGATTGGTAATCTTGGACCTAATGTCTAAGTGAGAACAATAAAAACAGTCTTCAGCTGCCATTATATAGCTTCTTTATTCATTATCACACAGCAGATGATATCTGTTTTTCTGTTTCATTTTTTGCTTTCTAACCTGAGCCATAGGCCAGATTCTCCTCCTCTGTAAGTCTGCAGGGATTCTTTGGTTTGTACCTTTTGTGTAATTCTGCTTGGCCTTCTAAATATGGCTCATTATCCTGGGTTTCAATACATTTCTTGACTTTTACCTGCAGACCTTAATGGAGTTGAGTGCCTTGGAATAAGGGGTAGTTTTCACAGCAGGTGAAATCTAGGGATACTATGGGCTTGGAGCAATAATAACTAAATTTCTATTTCATAAACTGAGGGGGGAAAGGGAGAATCTTCTTTGAAGAATGAATTTTATCATTTTGCAATTCAAATTACAATGTATTGCTACAGTATAGTGACTGCTCCCTAGATTAAAGTAGTACAGTTACAGTACTTTTTGATATCTTCAAAAATGGTTTAGCAAAGATGAATTCCCAAATTCTAATCTTTGCAGTTGGAGATTTCTGAAAAACAAAGCTGGATCTCTGTATTTCCCAAACTGCAATAACCCAGGTCTCTTGTGTAAGAAACATAATTCCTGAAATAAGGTCAAAACTAAATTCCTCCAATCTTAGTTTAAAAAATATGTTTTTTATGTTCCAGGTGTTTCACACAATGTCTGCATGAGGTGGTCATGCACTCTGGAAGTGCCTGACAACCTTGACATAACCTTCAAGAGAAATCACTTACTCTGAACATTTGCAATATTTCCGACCGTTACTTTTTTCAGCTCCCTTTGATGATTCATACTAAGGGTGGAGAACCGGAAGGGATATTTTCCTTCAGAGCCACAAAAATAGCCAAGATGTACTTTTCTTTTAGCCATACATTTCAACATGCATAAACTCTCTGGCTGATATTTCTTGCCATTTGGTCCAACTATACTTCCTGAAGACACTGTATGAAAAGAACTAGTCTAATTTAAGAAGGAATCTGTCCCTGGTAAAACAATACATACAAAAAGGAAAAAAGAAATCATCCAATTTAGTCAACTTCCTTAAAGCCTTGATCTTAGAATCTGGTTTTTAAATAGAAAACTTAAACAAAAGTTACTATCCAAGTCATTTTGTTCTCAGTATATTTAGGATCATTTTATGGAAAATAGAGTATATGTAAACTAATTTTAAGGTCAATGAAACTTACATAACCTAAATAGATCCCTTCTTCATGCATAGTCTCAAGTATATCAATATATAATTTTCCTTTGTCATCAAAATTTTCCTTTATTAAGTTTATTTTCAGAGAGATTTACCATACTTTTCTTTAAAGATTCATTAAGATGTATATGCCCCCCCAAAGTGTAAAAAGGTAAAATATTCTGAAATAACTTAATTCAAAACATACTTTTTAGTAAAAGACTAAAATTCATACACATAAAGGAAATAAAGTACATATTTACAGACTCACTGCTGTGTTCAGATGGCAGTACCAATCAGGACAAACACTCTGAGCCATGGGATCTGCTCAACTGAGAATGGTATCATGATCAGAACTAAGAACTACAGCATAAAACATGCTGAAATTATCATAAATTATTAACACTTCTGAGTCTGATTCACTGAGGCTATTATTTTATTGGAAATGGAGATAAAACTTGAGGAGAAAAGCATAACAAAAGTACTCAAAGAGGTAAATGTCTTTTATTTTCAATATTTTTAATGGTATTATTTGCTCAGTATTTGTTATATATAGGAAAACACAGCTAGAATTTTAGATCAGTAGTTCTTAAAGTGTGGTTTCTGGACCAGCAATTGCAACATCTCAGGGAACATGTTGGAAATACAAATTCTCAGGCCCCACCTCAGACTATCAAATCAGAGAAACTCTGAGAGTAGGCTCAGCAAACTTAACAAGCCCTCCAGGTGCTTCTGATTCACACTCAAGTTTGAGAAACACTGATCTAGATAATCTTTTTTAGGATGTAGTAAATTCCAATACACACAGAGCTACAAAATATTTTGCATAAGCAATAATTTAAATAATACATTTATATAGTGCTTTGCAAATTACAAAATACATTGAAATGCATTAATCTCACTTGATATCTCAATATTATTGTGAGATGAACTGGGGAGGCATTCGTATTTTTATTTTACAAGATTAAATTGAGTGTGAAAGAGGTTAAGTAAATTCCTCAACCTCACAATGCTAGTTAATATAATTAAATTAGAACACAGATCTTTAGGCGGTAAAACATGTATGCTGCTACTAAGTAAAGAGTTGATCAGAATTAGCAGAGATTCTTTGTTTAACATTTATTGGTATCCAAACAATGCTATAAACTCTTAAAATTTTTTAATTAAGTAGCATTCAAAAATGCTACAAGTCTTACAAAAGACTACACACAACCATTTAAAATAGATATCCAAATTAAGCTCTGTCTCTGACCAAAACCAAATTAAATAAATTCTCAAACTACCAAAGTCCTAGTTAATGATTTTATCGATAAACAAAACAATCATTTATTTTCACTCCTGTTGAAAAACAAAGCAGTTAAATGTTCCATGTGGCCTCAGAGAATTCTATTTTCATAAAAGCATAAAGAAGAAATAAAGCTTAAGTTTGTGGGAATTCAGTCAATCATTTTTTTAATATTAATTCTCCAATTTACCGTATAGGAAGTAAGAAATCTTCTACCTATAATTTTTGTTTCCTATGTGGAAAATAGATTCTAGATATTCTTTACATAGTGCTTTTCTAAAGTGAGAAGGACCTGCTCCTTACCATGAGCTTAGTGTATCTCTTCTAAAACTTTAATAATCAGTCACTTATTCTAACATAATTTATAACATGACCCAATCTCTCTTTAAGGACTCTTCATAATTTTGAAAGAAGAATTTAAGGATGTTAACAAAGTTGACACAATTTCAATTCAGATTGACACTTCTTAAGACCCAGGCCTAAATGGTGTTTGTTTAATAAAATTAATATATCACAGAATCTGTGAGAATGTCTGATAACTATAGAAAGATTAAAGCAAAATGCTTGGGAAAACATGTTTTTGACTGTTGCAGATGTTCTCAGACCAATAGCATCTCTAGAGAAAAAGTATGTGTGAGATGTTTCTTTGAAAGACACAGGAGAACAGTTAAAAAATCTAGCCAAGGATTTCTCAAACTGGGATCTCAGAGTGTATTCTAGAGAATTGGAAGGCCCGTAAGAATAGTTTTTGTATATTATTTGTCATTTTGATGACAAACTTAAAAAAACTCTCAACGGTTGTAAAGAAACTTCTTTGAGGTGACCATTTACAATTGAATAAATATGCTGTTTTCAAGGATTGACATGTATTTCTTAAGTCATTCCTTCTCAAACTAGGGTTCAGGGTTGCACCTCCAAATGAGTTATGAGAATGCCTTTTTCTTTTAAAAAGACATCATTCACATTTGAGAAACAATAATTGTAGCAATTTAATCACTGCCTTAAATCTGATCAATCTAAAAAAAAAGAAACAAACTCTCCACTAGGAAGCTTAAATAAATATGAAACATTATTTTGAAAGCACATAGAACATAGTGACAATGGCACAGTCTAACTATATTTTCATGCCATATCAGTTGAACCGTTTTGACCAACCTTGAGTGAAATAACAATGGGACAAAATAGGAGAATCCACCCATAGGAAAGAGTATTTTATCACTAAAAAATGTTTTAATTTGGTTGTTATATAAATCAGACTGATTTTATTTGGTTTTGTTATTGTTTTAAATACTTTACAGACATGCCTCCCCTTATTACTTGTAACTGGGCTGGACTACTTCCACTGGCCTTCCTGTGGTACATCACTACTGACTTTGTAACACACACAATGCAATAACTCAAACCAGCAATTCAACAGGCAAAGACCCAGTGGTAAAGATCATGATCTGAAGATAATCTTTAAGATAATCCAAGTGTGTGGATGTTGAAAAACTCCATGGATGAAGAATATGGCCAGGGGTTAGGGAGACAATATATTAACAGAAAGTGAAGAAATATGAAGAAAATTCAGTATTCTCCATAATTGTCTACAATTTACCATTTATTTACCTTGTCCTGTTCTCAGTGAATTAATTTGTAACTGAAAACCCTGGTCAGGTTCTTTAAGTAGAAAAGCAGGTCTCCTCTGAATATCAAAATATAGATAGCCAGATTTCTCAGTGCCTGAGAAGAGAGTTACAACTACATAAAGGAAGGAACTCTGTTGTTGAATTTCAACTAAAAGTATGAATATGGATGGATGGATGGATGGATAGATAATCTAATAAATATAGCTTTGTCTACATATGTGTATATGTGTTAATATATGTGGTGTGTGTGTCTTCTGAAACAATCTACAAGCAATAATACTCCAGTAGCAAAGACCACACTAGCAACCATACTTCGATTTCTAAACATCATTCCATACTAAAAGGAAAAAGAGCTTCTTGGAAAATTGGCTGATACCAGCGTTGGGGATGGGAAAATATAAAATGTTCTTGGAATATCTTTGAATCCAGAAATAAATAAATTAACCCACTCCCCACTCCCAAATAAGGACATGTCAAAATACACCAAAAAAAAAAAAAAAACCCAACAACAACAAAAAAAAAACACACCAGTCTGAAATTGGCCAAACTGGGACAAACTGTGCATCAAAATAAGTAATGTTGTTAACAGTTCGTATTTCACTGCATTAAATGAATATAAGAATCCATTATTTACTTATAAATAAGTAGATAAATAATTAAAAGGAGGATATGGAAAAACTCATCTTTACAGAAAAATGCCAGCTAATGAGTGTAGAAAAAAATATGAAATTCGAAATTCACTATGTGGAAATAATCACTGTAATATTTGATTCAGGCACAAATCATCAATGGATACTAAAACTAGAGGGTGAATATTTGATGAGACAGGATATTTACAAAATCTCAAAGTATCTCTCCACAAGAAACTTATTAATTATTAAGGGGGAAATAGTAATTTTATGAGAGAAACCTGGCAGACACTGCCTTAACCAAATGATCAAAGTTAATTCACCAATAATGGCACAAATGGACATCATGTGCCTCCTGAGAAGGACACAACATCACTTCTGTGGTATTCCTACTAAAAATGTATAACCTGAATCTAATCATGAAGAAATATCAGACAAACCAAAATGGAGAGACATGCTACAAAATAACTATTCTGTATACTTCAAAAATGTCAAAGTCATGAAAGACAAAGGAATATTGGAAACTGCTCCAGAAAAGGGGAGACTAAAGAGATAGCAATTAAATGCAACATTCAATCCTGGACCAGACAAAAAAAAATTTTTTTTGCTATAAACAGTATTACTAGAAAAACTGGAACTATTTGGAATACATTCTTTACTACTACTTATCATATATATACTTTTATTATAATAATATTATATTGTACTGTAGGAGAAAAAAAGTTTTCCTCAATCCTCATAGAGTCCCTGGTTGGGTCTGAAAATTACACTGACAAAGACAAATTAACAGGAGAAAAGCTGACAAATTTTCTTGAATTTTTACATGTACGTGGGAGCCTTCACAAGAGAATGAGACCTGAAGAAGTGACCAGAGCAGGAAGCTTTTATAACTTTTAGACAAAGAAATAATAAATTTGTGACAGACAAGGCAAGGGATTTGGGTCAGGGGTAGTAAATGGTAAAGAATTAACTAAGAAAGTAATGGTTAGTTTAACAAGATTTATGAACTCCCTTGGTGATAAGAATGTCTTCCCTCTTCTTGGTACAGGTAGGGTACCTTTCACGGGAGATGTATCTCCTTTTAAGGAAGAAGAGCAAAGGGGGAGCAGGGGGCTCAGAGTGATCTTTCTGCTTCTGCTTCTTTCCCACCTCCTTCAGTTTAAGATATTCAATATGCCAAGCTGCCATATTTTGTGGTAGCCTGTCCTGAACATCAGTATCAGTGCCATTTTCCTGATGTATATAACTATACTCTGGTTGTATTCTTATGTTTTCCATAAATACACATGGAAGCATTTAGGTGTAAAGGGGCAGCATACCTGTACTTACTCTTAGTTTAAGACAGAGGGTGGGGGGAGGATTACTACTCAGGGAAGCTAGATAAAGGTTAAATACTTGTACTGTTTTTTCAACATTTTTGCAACTCAAATTATTTATAATAGAAAGTTAAAAGAAAACATATCATTCTAATCTGGTGGAAACATAGAAGATGGTACAGAAAATTCATCTGGGAGGTTAAAGAATAGTCTCAGGAGACAATGGTATTATTGTCAGTTTCCATAGGGAAATAAGAACAAAGGTGCCTTCCTCCTCTCTGTCAGGGAGAATGACCTTCTACTGGGAAATGCAAAGTAAGTATTGAATTAGAAAATGAAAAATGCAAAGACATAGGAAGAAAGCACCTTGCCATTTAAAATGTATTTAAACATCTAAATCTAATGCACCAACATCATGGCAAACTGAAAGGCATCTCTAAAGTTATGTGGGAAAAGCAACTTAGTCAACAATTACAGATATGAAAGTCAGTCTATCCTTGGCAAATTCGACAAGACCACAGAGTCAGGGAGAGGCATTCAAGTGCTACTCAGGAGACAAGCAGATATTTTATTCATCTTCAAAAATGCAGATCTTAGAAGGGAAATTTTAACTTTGACACTATTGACAGAATTGGGTCATGAGAACTTAAGAAAAAGAGACAATCTCTCCAAGGATCACTAAGATCAAACCAAGCCATACTAATTTCACTTCTTTTTCTGAGAAACTCAGTAGACATGCAGGTCAGGATGCAAGTCAGGATGTATTTTGCTACCAGGAAGCCACAGGCAACATTTTACAACAAATCATCATGAACAAAATAGAAGGTTATGGGCTGATCCCACATTCTAATACAGTTTATATTAAAGTGGGTTTAAAATCATTCAGATCATTATTTCAAAGTGTGTTTAAACTGGAGAGAATGATCTCATACTGTAAAGGATTCCATCCTGTTAAGAAAGTACATGCTTGAAAGGCAAATATGCCAAATTTATTGGGCATGGCTTCAAAATTGAACTACAGAAACAGAAATAAAGAATATTTCCACAAGTTGGAATTATTGTTTGACATAACAAGGCTACTGGTTCAGTAAATTTCATCAGATTATAAAATATGAAAAATTTGGAAATTATTGAAAATATAAAATAATATGTATTATAATGGCCAACACACAGAGATTGACATTGCTATTATATTGACGATTTTTCTTAATTGTGTGTATATGCATGTATGTGTATTTGTAAGTGGAAATACACTGCATATTCATTTATTACTTCATTTAACAAATAAGTACAGGATGCCTGCCAGTTCCTGGCACTATTCTAGGCACTGTGGAAAGTTAGCTATAAGTAAAATAGACAAAAACTCTTGAACTCATGGAAGTTATAATCTATATATAATTGAATATTTCTTCACCTAAAATTATAATGAAAGCATATTTTATGTCATTAAATATTTTTTAAATGATTGTAAATAACTGTGCAATGGTTCATTCATGCTATTATGATGAATTTAACCATTTCCTTATTGTTGAATGTCTAACTAATTTCAAATTTTGATGTCATAAATAACACTGAACAATTTTGTGCATAAATCATTAATCCCATTTCTCATTTACTTCCCATTAATCCCATTTACTTCTCATTTACTTCCCATTTCCTGGATCATATGATGATCAGCTCTTTCTCATAGTTTCCAATTGGCTTCTGCAAAGATTGTAACTATTTATGACCAAACAAGTAATAAATGAATGCTTGTATTTTCCTTACCATGAGTATTAAATTAAAATTTGAAAACAAACATTTGGCAATTTGATGGATAAAAAAATATATTTTATTGAGGTTTTAATTTGCATTTTTATTACAAGTTAGGGCTGAATTTTTTATATGTTTATCAGATATTTTCATTATTTTTTGTGAATTATCTGTAATATCTTTTTTCTATTGGTAAATGGAATGTTCATCTTGCTTACATTATTTGCAAACACTCTTTATATAGGTAGGGAGAATAATTCTTTGATAACATAAACCTTATATGGGAAAAATATAAAAAGTTAAGTCAATCAATCTCTCTCTCCCTCTCTCTCTCTCATACATACACACACACGTCCAAACACAAGACAGAGGTTCCTGACCTAATTGTACTTCATCTCCATTTCAAAAAAAAAAAATTTTCAGATAATATGCAAATAATGACCAATGCTGAAATATATGAAGAAAAACACAATCTTAAGAGAAAGCATGTGTTCAAATGTGGGAAGTTAACAGTTTTACTGGTTTTTAAATGTAAAAAATACCCCTCATATTTGAGTGCTCATTTTAAGAGCAATGCTGACATACAAAGGCTTTTCAGGAAGACAGCGACCAGAAACAGAATAGAATTTAAAATTATACTGTGTCAGCAAAATTAGAAGGGAGGATATTTATATTCACAAATGTAGTTTTCTCTCTCAACTGTTAAAAAAGAGAGAGAGAGAGAGAGAGAGAGAGAGTGTACCAGAATAATGTGGTGCTATAGGGCCCTGAGCTAGTATAGCCTCTATACCTGGTAGAATCTTAATAATTAATTAATTAATTAGTGCATGTATAAATGAGTAAATGAATGAATGACCAAATGAGCAAAAATGATGGCCTAAAATAAATGGAAGTTCCAGTATATATGTTTTTAGTCAACACAAGAACCACCTTTCTAATCATTAGATTTTACCAACAAAGGGTGGGCTGCCTCAGGCAACAGTGAGCACCCCAGGATTTTCAAGTACAGAAAAGAAATTGGGACAACAGGGAGATGAGTTAGCATCCAGCCAAGTATTCAGTAAGGCCACTCTTACATCTATGATTCTTAAATTCTGTGAAAGAAGACAAGCATACTATCATTTAGGAATCCAAAAAGGAATGAATGGAATGAAATGGAAGCTGAGAAATAGAAAAAAAAATTCTGATTTCAAGCCTGAGGTGAAGGCAATAGATTGAAGAAGAGATTATTGTGAAAACCAGAGTATTTGAAAGCACACTTCAAATGAGAAACCTGAAGTGTTAGGAGCTCAGAGTCTAGATGACTTTTTAAGTAAGTCAGACCAGTTTATACCACTTTGTGTTTTAGAATGGAATCATAAATTCATTATGATATGATAAATTCATATGATATCTGGCCAAAACGTTGAATGAATAGAAAATGTTCGTGAAGTATATTTCATTCATATTCAAATTTGGGGGCGGGTTGTAGGTAATGAAGAACACTCAATAAATATGACAGTGTTTCATTATTATTAGCACTCATCAGTTAAACACAGCTGGCTTGATAGAATAAGTTATTCTAGAGAATGGGTATAATTGAGATAAGAATCTTCCTCTAAACTTTTATACCTAATACATTAACTGCAATCAGGCTTCCAGCCAAATTAATCGAACAGATATATAAACTATTTAAGACGTTTGAGTGGGAGAGCCAGAGCCACTCTTTCTAGGCTCAGTCTGCCAAAAACCATTGGAGGCATCTCTATTTCTAATATTAGATACTACAATTGGACCTCCGCCTCCTGTCTCCAGATAACTACTCAGTAGGGCCGACTTTCTCTCAGCTTATGTGAAGACAGAGGAGAACAAGATTCGTGACATTCTGGGATTTTGCCAGAATTCAGTGGGTGGTAGGACCAAGGCTGAAGGCCAAGGGACAAATCCACTAGCTGCACAAAACACACTCTCATGCTTTTGTTGATTAAAGTGTCATATTTCTTTCTGAGCGTGGGGGTAGGGAGGAAATAATCTACTTTTTAAAAGTGTCTCTCCAAGAAAAATAGTTCCAAGTTGAGGCTGGTACACTGTGAGGGGGGGAAAACAACTAAAATAAAAAGCTTAGCTGTAGTTCATTAACTTTAATTGGTTTTTGTTGCCTCTCCTCAGGTTTCCTGGATCTTTCAGCTATCTCCTCCCCCAACTCTCTGCTTCCCCTTCTTCTACCTCTCGCCTCCTCCCCCTCCAATCTGGCTTTCCCTCCTTCCTGGCAGCATTTTTAGCTTTAATTTGATAGTAAAAAACTGAATCCAAAGTTACAAAATTCTTCAGATTCAACTTCTTTGAAAGAAAAAGAAGTTTTGGAAAAAGAATGGATATCTCAGCTTATACCTAGCACTGCTTAAAGGTACATATCCCCAACATGTGGCAGGTGCTCTATGAATGTGAAATGGATAATACAAATGCATGAAATCATTCATCTGTTTAAAAATGTCTTTTGGCGGACTGGCTTAAGTAAAGGCACTGTTGTGGGCCCTGGAGACAAGGAGAGAATAAGCAACGTCCCCATTTTTATGGAACTTATAATTTACTGGAAAGACAGACAAAAACAAAGGAACAAATCAATATATTAAACTTGTTAGTGAAACATGCTATGAAAAAAACGTAAAGCAGGAAGGAATAAATTAGTGTTAGGGTGCTGCTTTTGAGAGCAAAGGCTTCTCTCAGGAAGTGACTCTTGGACAGACACCTAAAAATGTGAGAGTAAAAACCTTGTGACCTTTTGGGGGAATAGTGTTCCAGAAAGGGGAACCTGCAACAGTAAGAAGACCAATATATATGGAGTGAGGTAAACAAGAGGGGCAAGGGAGAAAATCAGGTCAGAAATAAATGAAAGGAATAAAAGAATTAATTGAACAACTTTTCCATTCATCTCTTACCACTGGAGAGTTATCCATATGCATAAGCACTCTATAAAATCTAAATCACTACTGTACCAAAATTTCCTAAGCACTTATTTCTGAAATGGAATGCTTTTTTATCTCTGCTCCAAAGTCCCCACTCCCATCATCACAAAGTTAAAGCTAATCTATTGTATAGCCATAACTCAAAGATTAGGGGCTAATTTGGATTGAGGGTAAAAGGGACAATGAGGCTGAAACCTACACCTAGCCCAGATTAATTCCTATGTACTGATAACTGGCCCACCCATTTATTTAGCTAAGTGAATCTGTAGGAGCCATATATCTCCTCCACATTTTATTTCTGCTGTATCCCACAAGATTTAGAATCAAGTTCATTCAAACGCAGCTCAAGACCTTAAAAAATCATAAACATGCATATATATAAAATAAATGTTTATGTATTATATACTGTACATATATAGCATATAAAATATTACACAATGTATACATACTATATATATACACACACATATACACATCTATCTACATAAACAAAAATGTGCATGTGCGTATGTGTGTCCCATACCCCCTTCCCATGGAAAACAAAACTGATTGCATTTTATCAGCCATGTTTGATATTTAAAATGCGGCTGCAGAAAATATAAGCACCTGGCTGTTTTAGATCCACTCAGAATTCCCCACTGATACAGATTCTTTTTAAAACCAAAGCAAAAACAGAAAGGAATGCTAAATTGCTTTTAGGGCCACTGGATGATTTCCATTAGCCTTGACTTATTTTAAGCTCAAGGCACACGCAAGTGCTAATTTTCATCACTAATGTAGTCCAACCTGATCTACCCAGGCAGAATTGCACCTAAACCTCAGACTTAACTCCATGCTTCCTAATAAAAGTGGGAGCCAATTTTGGAAAAGAAAAGTTTTGTAGAAACAAAATACTGCAGTAATGACTAGGCAAAGAATATTACCCTGGAACCAGTAGAACTGAGTTCTAGTCCTGGTATATGATGACTGGAAAGTCATTTTATTTCTCTGAGTTTCAGGGTCCTCATCTGTACAAGGAAAGTATGTTGAATTGATTATTTCCAAAAACTATTTAAGATTTTAAATTCTATCATTAATTAGATTCAAAGAAGATCTGAAATAGATTCCTGGATAATAAATCCACATCCATGACTTACTATCCTTTAGTAACACTGTACCGAACAGAAAACTTTTCAAGACTGACAATTGTCTCATATGCAAAACTCCTTTAAGGTAAGAATAAATAGAAAAGAAAAAGCAAAATGGGGAAAGATTTTGAAAAGAAGAAATAAAGAAGGCTAGGAAAATGAAGTAAAAACAAAATTTGTAGAATATAATTCTGTAAGTACCCAAAATACCCACTGGATGCTGAGAGCAGAACAAGAATAGAGGAAGTCCATATAGTTCAACATTTGGGAAATAAAGAAGTCCTAGTAATAATAGCAAAAGTAATGTCAAGTGAGACACATTTCTCAGGATATTGCTACTTTCATGGCCAAGAGAATTCAGGACTTGTACTCTGTTATGGACTAAATTATTGTGCTCCCCCCAAATTAGTATGTTGAGGCCCTAACCTCTAACATGATGGGGCCTTTGGGAGATAACTGGGTTTAGATGAGGTCATGAGTGTTGAGCCTTCGTAATGGGATTAATGGCCCTATAAGAAGAAAAAGAGACACCAGAGCTTCCTCTCTCCACCATGTTAGGATAAAATCAGAAGGCGGCTGTCTGCATGCCATGAAGAGGCCCTAAACAAAAGCCCGATCTACCCACCTTTATCTAGGACATCTCAGCTCCAGAACTGTGAGAAATGAATCATCAGTGTCTGTTGTTTAAGCCACTCAGTCTTTGGTATTTTGTTATAGCAGCCCAAACTGACTAAGACACACTCATTTGCCACATTGTTCAATGAGCCATTGAATGAGAAAGGTCATCTATTAAAAGAATTTAAACCCAGAAGCCTTTCAACTTTTTTGTTTCTTTGATAGAAGGAGAAAGCAAGAGCGAGAAAGACATTTTACCAACTCTATTTAAAAAGACAAGGGAGAATGGAGCAAGAGGAAGTTGAGAAGAGACTTCAAAAGGATGACACTACAAGGGCTCCTCCATTTCGTACTTTTTCCCTTCAACATGTTCCCTCCTGGACCCAACAGAGAAATATCAAAGGACTTCGTATGTTTCTGGTAAAGGAGTAATCGAAATTAGGTACAGAGACAATGGATTTAGTAAAGGATAAGTGTCCTAATCCAAGAGTCTGATATTGAAGATTTCCCCATCCAGAAGATACCCCTTCCCCCCTAAACAAATGGTATACGTTGGCCAAAATTAATGTTTGATCTATAACCGTATATGAAATAGGTCAAAGCTTTTGAAAAATTGAATAATTGACCAGATGATTCTCAAGTAATCCTCAAACTATTCTTTCTGTGAATCCACATCCCCTAGAATTTTCTCCCCTCTTAACCTGAGTCTGACTTATTTTGAGAAACAGGATTAATTCTGTCAAAAAAAAGAAAGAAATCCTGCTGTTTGCAATTACATGAATGAAATTGGAGGGCATTATGCTACGTGAAATAAGCCAAACCAAAAAAAAGAGAAATACAGCATGGTATCACTTATATGTGTAATTTTTTTTTTTTAAATAGTAGAACTCAGAAACAGAGTAGAATGGTAGATGCCAGGGTCTGGGGAGTAGAGGAAATAGAAAGGAGCTGGTAAAAGTGTACAACGTTCAATTACAAGATGAGTAAGGTCTGAGGATCTAACATATAATATGGTGAGTATAGTTGGTAAGATTATATTGTATAATTGAAATTCACTAATAGAGTAGAACTTGTATTCTCATCAGGAAAAAAAAGGTAAATATATGAGGTGATGAATATATTAATTAATTTGATGATGGGAATCCCTTCACAATGTATATGTATATCAAATCATCATGTTGTACACCTTAAATATACTACAATTTAATTTGTCAGTTATACCCCAATATAGCTTTTTCTTTTTTAAAAAGAAAAAAAGTGATTTTATGATAGCTTTAAGAAATTTTGAATGGAACAGTTTTTCTCTGACAACGCAGGATCAATTCATGATTTAAAGAGTGAGAATATAAAACATGCAATGCAATTAACTCTGACACAGATCCTATGCACCCCAAATGCTCTACTGCACTAAACCTGCAATGGTATATGATGAGTAAAGGCCATGATACCTTAGGATGCTTGTTCAACCAACTCTGTGGAACCACAAAAAGGGGAAAGAAGTTAACAGCAGTGAAACATCTACTCCAGGACAGACACTTCAGTCATTTTACACATGCTATTTTAGTTACTCCTCAGAACAACACTACAAAGTGTGTATTATTCACCCACATTTCATAGATGAGAGAGCACTGAGATTCAGTGGATTTCAGTAACATGCCCAAGGCCACAAAATGAGTAAGTAGTAGAACCAAAGTTTGAACCCAGGTCTAAAAAATGAACAAAAAAAAAGCTTGTCAAAAGCATGAGTTAATATGAATTTGCTTTGAACACCAGGAATCATCAAGATTTGAGGCTGTTGGTACCTTTGTGACAAGAATTAAGCCCACATTGATGGGACAGCATAGATCTTTCAAGAAACAGCAATTTGCATGTGTACTATATACAGAACACCAAGTTAGATGCTGTATAAAAGAAATATATACATATATAGATATATACATATACACGTGTATATATGTATATATACACGTGTATATATACATATACACGTGTATATATATGTATATACATATACAATATAAATTGTATGTATCAATTTCTCAAGTATCTGACTATTAATTAGCACCTATAATTATAAGTCACCTTCATGCCTAAGCATTCTATTTTTATAAGTAAAGGACAAATAATGATAAAACCAAATGATACCAGTACATAATTCCCAGGTATGTTTTTGTCTCAATAATCAGTCAATTCAACCTCTTAGCCCTGCTACAAGTATAGCTCCACTACTGGATCAGGATAATTTCATATTCTCAGTGGTAATCCTGGGTACCATGATATCCACAATCATCAAAGTCTGAATCATGTTGACTCTAAAATTATACGAATAGGAAAACAAATTTATAAATACATTTGAGGAAATGGGTTATAACAAATGAAAAAGATTTTTATTTCTCCCTTCAATCTTAAACCAATAAAACATGTCTTTCTTTTCTCTAGCTTTTAGGTGTCTAGTAAGAAAGAAGAATTTTTTCTCACATTTACTGACAAAATCCCTAAAAGACTTTACTATTGGCGTTGCACATTGTGAGACGAAGGTAAAAGATTACACTTTTAATTACTTTGATCCCTATGTGTGGCTACTGGCATTTATAATAATTTGAAATTAATACCATTTCTTTCTCAAAGAAATATATTTTGCCACTGCATACTTCTAAGACTCTTTAATTATGAATGAACAGGTAACATTAAAGATAACAGGATCGTCCAGTGTACACAGCACACCTTCTCCTCGAGCAACATAGTAAGCCATTTAAGCCTTGGGATATCAAGATGTCACAAACAGATTCACTTACTTCTTGAACTAGTCTCCTTGCTTATCTTCATCATTCCAGCTCCTGCAGCCCACACTAGAAGTTATCTAAATTCCACTTCTGGAATGTAATTTCTGTAGTTTGAATCTTAGTAAAATACAAATGCATTATAGAGTGATAAGAATGAGAGAATAAGCAAATGAATGAAAGAATGAAGCTACTATTAATGAGTTTCAGATTCTTTCCTGAGAGCTGACTTCGTGAGGACTAAGGCCTTATTTTTTATAGTTGAATAATATTACATTGTATGTATGTGTGTATATGTATGATATATACACACACATATGTGGTATGTGTATATATATACACAGACACATATACATATGTGTGTGCACATATACATACATATACCCACACACATACCACAACTTCTTTATCCATTCATCCAATGAAGGACACTTAGGTTGTTTCTATGCCTTGGCTATTATGAATAATGTTGCAATGAACATAGGGGTACAGATATCTCTTTGAGATAATGATTTCATTTCCTTTGGATATATGTGCAGAGTGGGATTGCTGGATCATACTATAGTTTCATTTTTAGTTTCCTGAGGAACTTCCATAGTGGCTATACCAGTTTGCATTTCCACCAATAGTGTACAAGTGTTCTCTTTTCTCCACATTCTCGACAGCATTGTTATCTCCTGTCTTTTTGATAACAGACATCCTAACAGGTGTGAGGTGGCACTTAGTTGTGGTTTTCATTTGCATTTTCCTGATAATTAATGATGTAGAGCATCTTTTCATATATCTGTTGGTTATCTGTATGTCTTCTTTGGAAAAATGTCTATTCAGGTCCTCTGCCAACTTTTTAACTGTGTATTTATTATTTCTGTTATTGAGTTGTATGAGTTCCTTGTATATATTGGGTATTAACCTTGTAGTAGACATGTGGTTTGCAAATATTTTCTCCCATTCCATAAACTGCCTTTTCATTTTGTTGATGGTTGTCCTTGCTATGCAGAAACATTTTAGTTTGATGTAGTCTCATTTATTTTTGCTTTTGTTGCCTATGCTTTGGTGTCAATTCCAAAAATTTTTATCTTACACCATATATAAAACAACTCAAAGTGGATTTAAAACTTGAACATAGGACATAAAACCAAAAACTCCTATAAGATAACATAGTAAGTAAATTTCTTGACATTGGTCCTGACAATGAATTTTTAGAATGGACACCAAAGCAAAGGCAGCAAAAGCAACTTCCTTGGTTAAATTTATTACTAAGTATTTTATTCTTTTTGATGCTAATGTAAATGGGATTGCTCTTTAAATTTCTCTTTCTGATAATTTGCTGGTGGTGTATACAAACTCACTGATTTTTATGTATTGATTTTGTACCCTGAAACTTTACTGAATTCATTTTTTAGTTCTAACAGTTTTTTGATAGAGCCTTTAGGGTTTTTTATATATAATATCATGTTATTGGCAAAAGAGACAATTTTATTTCATCCTTTCTGATTTGAATGCCTTTTATTTCTTTTTCTTGCCTAATTGCTCTGGCTAGGACTGCCAGTACTATGCTGAATAAATGTGCCAAGATTAGACATCTTTGTCTTGTTCTTGATCTTAAAGGAAAACTTTAGCTTTTTACCACTAAGTATAATGTTAGTTGAGGGACTGTCATACATGACCTTTATTATATTGAAGTACATTTCCTCTGTACCCAGGTCACTGAAATGATATTGAGTTTTATCAAATACTTTTTCTGCATCTATTGAGATAACCATATGACTTTTATTTTTCATTTTGTTAATGTGGTGTATTACATTGACTGTCTTGCATACGTTGGACCATCCTTGCATCCCTGGAATACCTGATCATGGTGTGTGATCTTTTTAATGTACTGTGAATTTGGTTTGCTGACATTTTGTTCAGGATTTCTGCGTCTATATTTATCAAGGATAATTGCCTTCAGTTTTCTTGTCTTTTAGTGTGTTTATCTGGCTTTGGTCTCAGGGTAATGCTGGCCTCATAAAATGAGTTCAGAATAATCCCTACCCTTTTATTTTTTGGAATAGTTTGAGAAAGATTGGTATTAATTCTTTAAATGTTTGGTAGAATTCACCAGTGAAGCCATCTGGTCCTGGACTTTGTTTGTTGGGAAGTTTTTGATTACTGATTCAGTTTCATTACTAGTAACTTGTCTCTTCAGATTTTCTATTTATTCATGGTTCAGTCTTGTTAGTATTAGGGTTCCAGTAACTATCCACTTCTAGTTTGTCCAACTTTGGTGACATATAATTATTCATGGTAGTCTCTTATGACCTTTTGTATTTTTTGTGGTATCAGTTGTGATATCTCCTCTTTCATTTCTGATTTTATTTGATTCTTCTTTTTATCTTAATTAGCCTGGCTAAAGGTTTGTCAATTTTATCTTTTAAGAAAACCCAGCTCTTAATTTATTGATCTTTTCTATTGTCTTTCAAGTCTATTTCTCACTTCAGATCTGTTAATATTTGCTTTATATATTTAAGTGCTCTGAAGTTGGGTAAATAAATACTTACAATGATTATATCCACTTGATGAATTGACCACTCTGTCAATATATAATGTCTTTCTCTATCTCTTCTTACAGTTTTTGGCTTAAAGTCTATTTTGTCTAGTATAAGAATAGCTACCCCTGCTTTCTTTTCATTTCCATTTACATGGAATATCTTTTTCCATCTCTTCACTGTCATTCTATGTATATCTTTAAAGCTAAAGTGACTGTCTTATAGGCATATAGTTGGGTCTTTTTTTTTCTTTTTCTTAACCCATTCAGCCACTCAGTGTCTTTTGATTGGAGAATTTAGTCCATTTACATTTAAAGTAATTATTGAAAGGTATAGACTTACTATTGCCATTTTGTTCACTGTTTTTTGGCTGTTTTAAAGTTCCTTTTTTCCTCTCTTGCTCTTTTCCTTTGTGATTTGATGATTTTCCATAGTGGTATATTTAGATTCCTTCTCTTTATCCTTTGTGTATCTACTATAGGTTCCTGCTTTGTGGTTACCATGAAGCTAACATACACTATCATATAGTTTTAACAGTCTATTTTAAGCTGTTAAGTAGGTGAGGGTATGTCAAGACCCATCTGTGTCACAAAAGGGAGGATCTCAGCTAGCACTAGATGCAGGCTAATTAGAAACCAAACTCTCAGAGAGCAGCTGGGAAAGTATAGAGTGAAGCCCCTTCCAGAGACAAACTGAGAGATGGGAGTTTTTGCCAGCTCCCTCTGCACTTGAGCCCAGGTGTACAGATATAGCGGGTCAAGGGTAGGGGATATTCCTCTTCCCATTAAAAACTGATTCTTTTTTGCTACAGTCCTGTGCAACTCATGAATGTAAGCCCCACTGGCTATCTGGTAATTTAGGGACCCATACCTTGAGTGGAAGCGATAAAAATTGAGATTCTAGATGTGTGGACAAGCTCATAATGTTGACTTGGTTTTACTGTTGGAGTGAGCCATAGGGAGAAGGCATGGGGAGTGTCCACGGGTTTCCCTGGTCTCTGAGGAGAATCAAAGCCAGCCCCTAAATGCAAATTAGAAGGTAGACCCTCACACAGCCGCTTATAAATATGTATTCAAATCCCTTCTAGGGAAACACGGGGAGATGGGCATTACTGCTTGCTCCCTCTCCCCTGAGCCCTGGAAGGGCAGTCATGGGGAGTGCTTGTGTACCTGTTAAAAACTGCTTCTCTGCTTGCTACAGTCTTGTGGGTCTTGCAGAGGCAAGCCCTCTTAGCTTTCAGAAATAGGTATTTGGGAGCCTGACCATGGAGTAGGATCTTAAAAGTTGGAGCGTTAGATATACAGTCCAAAAACTTCACTCCTCAGGGAGAATCTGGGACTTGTGTGTTCCCTCTCAATTGTATGCCACTATGCCAGGGGTGGTGTGTATGGCAAGAGTGTGTCTCAACCCTTCCTGCCTATTTCAGGGTGGGTATTTTCTCATTTGCACAATGTGTAGCTGTCACGCAGCTAGTTTCTGAATTTCTCTCAGAGGGATTTGCCCTGTGTGTAGCTGTACAACTGGTGTGTCTCTGGGGGGAAAAGGAGTTCAAAAACCCCCTTGTTGCCATCTTTTAATACTGCTAGGGACTAATTACACAAGGCTCATAAGTCTGTTTCTCACCCAGAGAGATTTTTTTTTTTTGCTTTCAAAAAAAGCAAAACAATACTCTTTTTTGAAGTGTGTTATACATGTTCCTGCCTTCAGAAATAAAGTATTAGGAGTAAAATTTTTATAACAACAAATACATTTAAAGCAAGATGCTGAACTACTGAAATAAAAACGATTAAGAAAAAAACCTATATTTCTGTTTTTGTGCCAGTACCATACTGTTTTGATTACTGTAGCTTTGTAGTATAGCCTAAAGTCAGGGAGACTGATTCCTCCAGCTCCATTTTTCTTTCTCAAGATTGCTTAGCTATTCGGGGCCTTCTGTGTTTCCATACAAATTATAAAACTTTTTGTTCTAATTCTGTGAAAGATGCTATTGGTAATTTGATAGGGATTGCACTGAATCTGTAGATTACTTGGATATTGTAGTCATTTTGACAATATTTATTCTTCTAATCCAAGAACATGGTATATCTCTCTATCTGTGTCATTTTTTATTTCTTTCATCAGTATCTTATAGTTTTCTGAGTACAGGTCTTTTGCTTCCTTAGGTAGGTTTATCCCTAGGTATTTTATTCTTTTTGATGCAATGGTAAATGGGATTGTTTCCTTAATTTCTCTTTCTGATCTTCAGTTGTTAGCATATAGAAATGCAAGATATTTCTCTGTATTCATTTTGTATCCTGCAACTTTATTAAATTCATTGATGAGGGCTAGTAATTTTTAGGTAGCATCTTTAGGATTTTCTATGTATACTATCATGTCATCTGCAAACAGTGACAGTTTTACTTCCTCTTTGCTAATTGGGATATAAAGTCCAGAGATAAACCCATGCATCTATAGTCACCTAATCTATGACAAAGGAGGCAATACTATACAATGGAGAAAAGACAGTGTCTTCAATAAGTGGTGCTGGGAAAACTGGACAGCTACATGTAAAAGAATGAAATTAGAACACTCCCTAACACCATACACAAAAATAAACTCAAAATAGATTAAAGACCTAAATGTAAGACTGTACACTATAAAACTGTACACTATAAAACTCCTGGAGAAAAACATAGGCAGAACACTCTCTGACATAAAACACAGCAAGATCTTTTTTGATCCACCTCCTAGAGTAATGAAAATAAAAACAAAAATAAACAAATGGGACCTAATTAAACTTAAAAGCTTTTGCACAGCAAAGGAAATCATAAACAAAACTAAAAGACAACCCACAAATGGGAGAAAATATTTGTAAATGAAGCAACTAACAAGGGATTAATCTCCAAAATATACAAACAGCTCATGCAGCTCGATATCAAAACAACAAACAACTCAATCAAAAAATGGGCAGAAGATCTAAATAGACATTTCTCCAAAGAAGACATACAGATGGCCAAGAGGCACATGAAAAGATGATCAATATCACTAATTATTAGAGAAATGCAAATCAAAACTACAATAAGGTATCACCTCACACCAGTCAGAATGGCCATCATCAAAAAATCTACAAACAATAAATGCTGGAGAGGGTGTGGAGAAAAGGGAACCCTCATGCACCGTTGGTGGGAATGTAAATTGGTATAGCCACTATGGAGAACAGTATGGAGGTTCCGTAAAAAAACTAAAAATAGAGCTACCATATGATCCTGCAATCCCACTCCTGGGCATATATCCAGAGAAAACCATAATTCGAAAAGGTACATGTACCCCAATACTCACTGCTGCACTATTTACAATAGCCAGGACATGGAAGCAACCTAAATGTCCATCAACAGAGGAACGAATAAAGACGACGTGATACATATATACAACGGAATATTAATCAGTCATAAAAAAGAATGAAATAATGCCATTTGCAGCGACATGGATGGACCTAGAGATTGTCATTCTGAGTGAAGTAAGTCAGAGAAAGACAAATATCATATGATATTGCTTATATGGAATCTAAAAAAATGGTACAAATGAACCTATACAAAACAGAAACAGAGTCACAGATGTAGAAAACAAACTTACGGTTATCAAGGGGGAAGGGGGGAGGGATAAATTGGGAGATTGAAATTGACACATACACACTACTATATATAAAATAGATAACTAATAAGGACCTACTGTATAGCACAGGGAACTCTACTCAATACTCTGTAATGGGAATTACCTATATGGGAATAAAATCTAAAAAAGAGTGGAGATATATATATATATATATATATATATATATGTGATTTACTTTGCTGTACAGCAGAAACTAACACAACATTGTAAATCAACTATACTCCAGTTAATATTCATTTAAAAATAAAATTAAAAAGAAAGAAAAAAAAATTCCCAGCCCTCCCTGAACTCACAGCTTAGTTAAGAAAATTAGAAAGTCAAGAAATAATTATGCTGTAATCAGGCCCATTCCTAAGACTTGATAGACCTAAGCAAGGGTACAAATGGAGGCCTGCATACCAGATGTCTAACTATTTAAAAAACTATAAGATAAGCTACAAACAGTTGAATAAAATATTTTTTTTCCCCACCTTGACAAATATACCTTCTTAACCACAGAGACTACCAGGTTCGAATTTAGAATTCCTGGATTCCTCAGAGTTCCAGGTTGGAAATTAACGTCATCAAAGAAGCTGCCCTCCAGCCCTAGGCCTGTAACTCTCCTCCCTTCTTTCACTGCCCCACCCTCAGCTCTTTTACTCTGAGGGGCCTAGGGAACATGTGTGTGGACACCTTAACAGAATATGTATTCTATGTTGTCCCTGGGCTGTCCTTAGAATAAGCTTTCCACCCTTATCTAAGCCTCTTGTTTTTCTCCATAGAAAGTTGCTGCTCTACAGAGACAAGCTTAGCAGTGATGGGAGAAAGGCCAGCATTTGGGAGATTAATAAGTCAACCCTTGTCTAAAATGTATTCCTCCCAGCAGGGATTTTACTCCAGTAGAATCTAATAGGTAGTTACTGTAGAGGAACAAAGAAAAGGCTTTCCCTACCCAGTCCTGACTACCAGTCACATTCTAAAAGTTAGCTTCTTTTTCCCCTATGATTGAGATGTCCTAAGTGAAAATATGCCTGGGTACGATTTCTTCAGGGTGTCTTAGCTGTAACCTGAAGGGGAGGCACCAGGGGACAAAGAGCCTGGCCTGGCCTGTACAGGTCTGCAGTGTAGGTGGTGATTTTAAATGCCTTCCAAACAAACAGTAGGTCCCTGAAATACAGCATGATGGAAACATTTCTAACAAAGCTCAGACTTGCATCTGAAGCATTTGTCTCATTAAGATAGCACTCAAATGAAAGGTTCATTTTACTAGGCTGAAAAAAAAAAAAAAACAAGCTTCCAAGCTTCAACCACACTCCCTCCATACCTCAGATCTAGTGGTGCTCACATCAACTACATGGACTATTTTCAGATGCAAAGACCTAGGGAAAGGACCCTCAGCAGTTTGCTGGCTAAGATTGGGGCCACTTGAGTAGAGTTTTACGGCACCATATATTCAGAGAATAATTTACAAAGGGAGAGGTTAGGACTTTGCGTAGCACATCCCTTTGACCACATGGACCTCGTCCAACTGGACGAGGGTCAGAGACCTTTAAATCAGGCCCGCTCTTTCCCAGGTCTGTGGGTGGTACTAGCTACGATTATCTTAAAAGAGGTATTCACAAAAGGCTAATGGATCCCTGAATGGGAGTTCTTCTTTGCAGGAGTGAGGAAGTTTTCAGAGGAGAGATGGCATTTGAGCTGGGTCTTACATCATGAGTGGGAGTTTACCATGTAGAGAAAGGAGGGAAGGGCACTCCAGGAAAAGAAACAGCATATGGGAAAACACAGAGTTTGAAAGAGTGGCATATTCAGAGAATGGTGAGAAGTTACTTGTGGCTGAAGCGTAGGGGGCATGTGGGAGATGAGAAGAGATGGCAGAGTTTGTGGAAGAAAGATTGGGGAGGCTTTGATCATGATGAATGTTGTTCTCCCAGAGGCGTTGGAGATTATGTAAATGGTAGCATGGCAGACTCTAAAGCATCAACCTTGTGATTTCAGAGAGGACCTCTGGCAGCGTGGACAGAACAGAACTGGGGAGACCAACTGATAGGCAGTTACACACAAAAAATAACAAAGCATAAGGCCCTTGTCATCAGCATTGAGAGCCTACACACAAACATTCTTCTCTGTGTCTAACTTATGGTACTGGATAAGGAACATGAAGAAGGAAGAATAAGGTCTCAAAAGCATAGTCACCTCCAAAATAAAGCAGTGGCAATGAGCACAGGGACCCAAAATAAAGAGTTACTTAAGAGGGAGAACTGGGAGAACTTGGCTAACTGGGTAAGGAACGGAGGGTAAGGCAAAGGAAGGTTTCTAGGTTTAGTAGATTGCAGTGCTGTTAACTGAGGTGAGATGATGAGGAGAGGAACAGTTCTTCTGGATTTGACAAAATTCACTTCATTTCTATGATACTGTCCTACATGGAAGCACAGTCTCAGAACACAGTGTTTCTGGCCACCCGGAAAGACCCCCAGCCCCACTCCCAAATTTTGCGGCTTTTCCTTTTTCTTCTTTTTAAAGATTCTCTGTCCTGGTCTTTGTTAAGAGTTTGTCACTTGTCATATATTTGTGTTGTCAAAGCCCCAAAATGGACTGTAAATCAAATCATCCTATATGTTACAATTCTAAGATTAAACAAGGACGGAAAGATGGACTCAGAGGCTCCTCTAGATTAAACATGGAAACTTCAGGGCATCCCTGCTATGATTTCTTAAAAGTTGCTTAAAAGTTCTATCCCAATGAGCTGAAACTGTCAGATGGGATCTCCAAATAAGAGGTATAATTGCCAAAATCTGCAAAAAAGGCCTTGGGGTAATTTGAACAAGGGTATTTGGTTGTCTTTAATCCTTCTGTGTACTGGCTTTTCTCTTCCATGAAATGCTTATTTTTTATTCTCCAAATCACAGTAACGTTGTTGGAAAATCTTTTATACCAACTCTGTACATGTTTGAAATATAAAGGCAAAAACTTCAACTCAGCCATTTAAATTTCTCCCTCTCATTTCTCCCAATCCCTTTGGATAGTTTTAAGGACTCCAGAAGAAGCATTTACAGCTAGCTTAGTTCCTGAGAGAACAACTGAGAAGAGTGACCTAGGAAGAAGGCTGGTGTATTTAGCCAAGGCCTGGAGAGAGCAGGTACCAGCCATGCTCTGCGGAGCTCCATAACCCACACAAGAGGCACAGCTTCACACACTGCAGCCGCACTGGAAGGGGCTTTCTCTGACTCTGCTTGAGCTGTTTGCAATGCTTCTCACCCTCCCAACCTGACAATCTGGTACCATTCGGTGATTATTAAATATACAAACAACAATGACAAAAAATCAAATGCAACAAAAAACAATATTAGCCGGGTAAGGAAGACAGCAATAAGTGATACAGATACATTATAACTGCTTTCAGTTTAATAGAAATATTATTTCAGTAACTTGAGTAATGCAGATATTTGTGATTGTGATTGCCATATACAAAAACAATGAAGGCTTTTTTTTTTAACATTCTTTCAAGCATATAATAAAAAGTGAATAGTCTTAAGGAGACTGTTTTAAAGTGTAATTTCTGTCTTCTAACTGTATGAACATATTGAAGATTTTTCTCATGACTTTTTTAAAAACTATTTTATTCTTCCATTTTTAGGTTTCTAATTAATTCAAGGGTGTTTTTTTTTCCCCGATAAAAACATTTTTGAAAGACCTCAATTATTTGCTCTTCCTAAATGTTTTCCATTGCAAGGATTAGAGGTGATAAATCACATTCAGTTTATCTCCTACGGTTTCTTCTAGCACATTGTCAACTCCCCTCTCACCCTCATGGGCACACCCCCTGCATAGTAACTGCATATGGGACAGTGTAAAGGCTGTGGGATAAGTGACACTATTAGCACAGTGTGGTGGCTTTGATGTGTAGCTCTCGGCAGGGTTGCCAGAAGAGTGACAGACTCCTGCTCTAATGCAAAGCCTATTTCTCATTTACTCAGTTCACTTCTAATAATCTTATATTACCATTAGTGGCAGAAAGCAGACAGACATCATGGCTGAAAAATCTCACATCCTTGGGATTAGTTTATTATGCTGAGTGCCAGCTTTTTGTATGTAATAAGCCCTTCATTAAAAATAAAAATAATGAAAAATATTTTTATAAAGAAAAATATCCAAATGTATAATAAGTATCAAAATGAGGTCAGTTCTTTTTATTTTAATTTAAATAAAAAGAATATTATATCCCACACCGCCCCACACAGCGAGGCATGGGGGTGTGGAAACAATTTTTCTGCACAATTTTCTAAGGCAAAAGCCACCCTAAGTCTCCCTGCATGTTCCAGTGTTCCAAGAATTTAGTTGTGCCATTGTCTAAGCCTTGACCAAAACGCTGTTCCCAAACAGAAACAAAAAAACTTAATGAATAACTTTGTATCTAAAAATAAAACCATATTAATAGTTGAAAATTGGGGGAAAGAAAAAAGCATCAAAGGCACCCAAGAAAACAGAATGGATTGCACTATGTGTGTGAAGGAGGAGTTAACCAATGAGCAGTTAACCAGTAGGTTTAAAGCAGAAGCCAGGCTACCTATAAATGTGGGAACGTTTTTAAGTGTGAGGAAGCTGTTAAAGGGGATTTAAAAGAACAAAAAGTACCATTTGTTCCCCTAATTAACTTTGAAGAGTCTAATTAGGGGCAACATAAAAGCCTAAGAAATGCTGGTTATTAGGCATGTACTTTAACTTGATCAGTGAGATGGTGTTCTTGTAAACAAAGATGCTAATTTCACCCAGCCCAGAATAAACCTCTCTGCAAATATCTCACAGCATAATCATGCAGTACCTTGGGAGCAGAATCCCTATCTAGTGCAGCCTGCCTCTAGAGGTTCTTAATTCTAGGCATTAATGGCACTCAATTTAAAGATGCAATCGAAGATAAAGAACATTCTGACAATTTGGTCTGAACACAGCCACTCCTCAAAGGAGTCTTCCGTATGTTTGTTATATTATAACTTGCCTGAGCTGCTCTAAGAATTGACCATTTTGATCATAAAAAGGTTGAACTTTATCTCTAAGATGGAGACAAGCAAGATAAAGTTAAAGAGCATTTATATCTGATTAAAACAATACATTAGTATTATTCAAGGTTAGGTTAGGCTTTGCTTTGCTTCAAGACTATGTTTGAATTTTAGTTTCAACACAAATAGATTTAGGGAAAAAAAGACAGCATTTCTTTTTAGAAAAGGAATCTGCCAGTAATATAAAAGTTATTACAATATTAGAATGATGGGATTATACAATTGGGTTTTTATCTAGTTTTCCTTTAGTTGCTCTAAGGAGCTGCTCTATGAGGGAGTGAACCCTCATCCCAGAGTTATAAACCTTGACTTCTGGGAACTTGTTTTATGTTTTGATTCAGTGAAGATCAGTGTCTTAAGTTGGGGAAATTCAGATGACGGTATTTTCTAGGAATGCTTCACAGGGATGCTATAATGAGACCATTTTAAAGAGCTTTGCATTTTTTTGTGAAAAGGTATAATATTATGATTTTATTATTGTTAACACCAATAATAGGAGTCATTTTATTATTGTTAACACCAATAACAGGAGTGTGTGAGGTAGACAATTGTGGCTTAATGATATAATCACACCAAATGGGATTTCCAATCCTATTTAGTGTTTTGAATTAGCCATAGCCTGCAGGAGCTAGGGCAGCCTTGCAATTGGCATGCTATTAAAACTAACCCTAAAGCTTGCAGGTAGGGAAAAGAGTGGCTTCTGTGATGCTTTGAGACTTTGGTTCTAACATCAGCACTCAAAAGGACAGCTTTCAAAAAAGGGCAGTGTCTAACAGCCTTGAGACGAAGGATTATAGATTATAAACTGAATGAGTTTTAAAAATATATTTTGGCATACAGATACTTCTAAGGATTTTCTCCTGCTAGACTCTCAATAGCTTACTGCCTGTACTTAACCTGGCAGAACTTGTATGGATGGCTACTTTGCTGAGGGCCTCCTGTCCCTGGAAAACCAACTGAATGTAGACATTACAGACCACAAAAATGACATACACTAGAGTCAAACTGGAAGAGTTACACAAAATTAAGCACCCTAGACTTGGTAACAGAGTGACCTAAACTTTAAGTCTGCAAGTAAAATTCTTAGTTGCCTTGTGCAACAATATAAACCAGTATGTACAGAGTATCTACTGTGTACAAAACACTGCACTTTTATTTTAAGGATAGCAAAAAGAGGGTAGAAAACAAACATAAGAAGCAAGAGAACATGCAGAAGACAGAATCACTAAATCACTTTCTTTAAGCCCAGATCTTTTAATCTAGCCTTGAAATTAATATTTAGTAATTACTGAGTCCATGAAAATTATATTACACTGTTCCAAACTGTAATTATCCTGCCTGAGAGTACACATATGGCTTCCCACCCAGCCGTTCCCATCCCTTTCTACTGTAGCTCTTCCATCACTTAGGTAAGAGAATGCCATCATCTTCCAGGAGCAAATACAGAAACATATGTTACCCACACCAAATCCTCTGGAAAAAAATAAACAAGAATGAAGGGCAGAATCCATTTAAATCTATTACCAAATATATTTAAGCACTACCTGAGGTTTTATAAACCTTGATCATACCATTCCTAACTACTTTTATCATATCCCTAATCAATTAGTGTTAGGAATTACCCCCAATAAAGGCAATGGAGACAAGAATCATTTTTCTTGTGAAAAGAGATTAGAATATAAACACTGTATAGATATTTGATTACAATATTCCTCTCTGATATGACCAAGGTTATTCCATGGTATTTTTCTGCTACATTGGACTGTGTGACTTTAATATGCCAATAGGACCTGGTGTGTCTTTACCTGCCGCAAGAGACTAATTTAGTGCTAATTGCTTAGTACTGTCACCAAACAGTCAGTGTTGTCTGCAACACCGCACTACCTGTGTGAAGCTTTGGGTAGGAATGCTTCGTGTGCACATGTATCTGTTTATTAGCCTTTTATTTATATTCTTTACTTTCCATCTTAGCTAGATTAAAATCAAAAACAAAAATGAATTTTTACTGAGGGCACAGTAAGTATTGCCCTATAAGTAATGTATGGATAATTTTTCATCACTTTCCAGATTTAAAAGTTTACAGAAGAAATAAAGAAAAGTATTCAAAAGACTGAGAACTACCTAGGTCTGTATGCTGAACCTCTTTTTTAATATAGTGCATACCTATTTACACATTTTCTCAAAACTTACACCCTTACAACCAGAGTACTTCTGGTAAGGGATAAAGCAGTTCCCTGGCCATCTCCTCCTCAAAGTTTAGACGATAAATAAGAGAACATGTAGCAAAATTGACCATTCTTCTCCCTACTGAAACGAGATCAGGTATTATTCTTAAAACTTTTATAAAGCCAAACTATTGCTTCCTCTCAGTTGTTTCTCTGGGAATTTAGAAGCTTGCTTCTTGTGGTTACCTCAAGCAGCTTTGGACTTAGTCCCGACAGGAAAAGAGGAAATCTTTCTCAAATTCCATTAAGCCTTTTTCTGCAAAGCTGCATTTCTTACAGGTGTTTTTTGAAGGGGTACATAACAGAACTACACATCTGTGTTCAAAGGCCCTGTATATTCCTTCCCTCCAAAGAAATATTTCCTAGTAGTATATCCAGATGAACCGTGGGAACCAAATTTTAACCTTCCGAGTCCAATACCAGAGACATGTCAATCCACATCCACCCTGCCTGATACTTGGATAATGAAATGCTCTATCCAGATGTTCTAACACCTTTGGCACAATGTATGTCTACAAAAATAATTCAGCAAGATACAGCAGGGATCAAAGATTTGGGATGGAGTTACACACCCACATTCAGAAGTAGCAGCTTGTTTCCTGTCATAGGTGGAAGGGGACTCACTAGTGAGAACACTGTCTACCAAACCTGACATTAGAGACCTACTTTTTATGCAGCACACACTTCAAGGTATTTAGGTGCATGAAGCAATGGATCTGTACTGATAAATTCACACTGTTTTCCAGTCTCCTGGTGTGAACCCGTCACATGCCTACAGGATGAGTAACAGAGGGTTGGAGTCTATTTGCAGACATAGGGCATGGAGGAGGTAATTCAGTCTCAGAGATACAGACTTGGAGTCATTGAGAAAATGTTCTTCTAATCCACTGAGCAAACCATTTGAACAAGGGAAAGAGAGGTACTAGAATAATGTGGGTGGGCCAACAGAAATTTTGTGTAAGAATTGTTATATTTCAACCATTTAAATTGATACATCCCTGAAAAACAGTTTTCAAAAGCATGCTGCAGGTGAGTCTATATTGCACAAATGAAAAAAAAAAGGAAGGTGCTAATGTGCAAATTTACATGCCATCTCCTATAAGTTATTCATTATTAGCATTGTGAAATACCTGAAAAACATTTGTGATTTCTGTGTGACGTGTTTTATTTTTTAACAAAAATTCTGCGTTGGTGTTAAACAGATTTTCAACCCTCAACAAACCAGATGGCTAATCCAAAATTATTACATGAAGTATGAATAGGAAACCAAGAACTGTACTCTGCAAAAAGATAATGAGAATTTTTCAGCATTTACATTTTTACCAAATAAGTTATATTTCTATTTCATTGGTATCTACTTTGGAATTGTAACAAATAATCCCAGTAATAATTACCAAACGTCTATATTTAGGGAAAACTAGCACACGTGTATCATAAATAATAGCACAAATTGATATTTCTGAATTGCTGTTTTTCTAGATATAGACATTTGGTAATTATCGCCAGAGTTGGCATGTAAGGAGGTGTTTAGACAATTTTTTAAATGCATATTGCTTACTCAGACCACGCACTAATGATATTCTGCAATGAAAATCATATTTAGGTATGTTACAATAAGGTGAGATCTTGACGTAGTAGATAATAAAGGAAAAGTACACCTTGCGGCTTAGTAAGCACAATCACTTCACTCTGGGGCCACCAAAACAGCTCTGTCTGGGACTGATAAATCACTTGCTAATCTAACACTGGTCCCAAGGTGGAATACCTTTGACCTTAAAACTAAAATGTTTATGGCCCAAATATTATTTTTGTACTTTGGCACAAAGAAGTTCATTAATTCTGCATCACTTGACTGTCTCCTGCAGCTTTTAGTTCTGACTTATTGCCTGATTGGCAAAGAGTAACTTCCAACAGAGAAAGGCTTAGCACAACTTAGCCAGAAAGGGCTTGCTTCTGGCTCCTCACCTGGCAGAACTGATGTCTATAGAAGGAAGTCTCTTTTTCTGCTCAGGTAATATGCAGGGTATATTCAGACAGCAAATGCGGGCAGCAGATGGAAGACTTGCTTGATTCTGTCCACTACAGTGTCTGGCCAACTCTTGGCAAATATTATTTTCAGAGCACAGTGAGACATGTGAAACACCATCAGCTATTACCAGGTGACACCAACAACAGTGATGGAAGCTGTGACTTGGGCAATGAGAGGACCAATTGGCTGGCAGTAATGTGAAGCTACTAAACTAAACCTATCTTGTTCATTGCCACTGAGAAGATGATGCAGCTCAGTGGGCTGCTAATGAGAAGCAAAAGAAGAAAATAAAGGCAATGCCAAGAGGCATAAGAAAAGGAAGGAAGATAATTAAGAGAGAGCATTTAAGCTTCAAGTAAAATCTAAATTCTGTAGTATTAAGACTAAGGATGCAGGCCAGTTTGGACCGACTAAAAAAAAGAATTTAACAAATATGCTTGAGATGCTTAGGCAAGAACAACAACAGCACAGCACAGCAAAATAGATGGAATGGAAAAACAAAAACAACATGCATAAAAATGTAGTTAATATCACACAATTGAACAAGATATCGAAACAATCTCTGCTAGGATAAGTTAGTATGATAAGGTATTTGCTGGTTCTTGGAAGGATTCTAAGAATTGGAAAAAATATTTTTAGATTAAATATTTTCAATAATCTATTAATTCAGCCTATATGATGAAATGTACATATTATACAATTAAATATTGGTTCTCTTCCTTCTCACACATCAACCCTCAGGGCCACTGATCTGATCATTTCTTTCACATCTTTTTTTTGTTGCTGTAGTTGTTAATGAGTAATCCTTCACGAGACCTAGTATAAATCTCTCATTCTGGCAGAGAGCATTAGAGCTCACCTATTACTCCACATGCACCCTTGCAATTTTTTTTTTTTCCATGTGCCAACCTGGCTAGTTACTTCAATCAAATACTAAGCTAGTTGTTGCTGTGAAGGAAGTTTGCACATGTAATTAAAAGGCCACAGTCAGCTGACTTTAAGTAAGGGAGGTAATCCTGGATGATTTGGGTGGGCCTGATTCAATCAGTTGAAAGGTCTTAAAAACAGAGCTGTAGCTTCCCTGAGACAGAAAGGAAAGTCCTGCTCTGTAGAGTAGCCTCAGCCTGTGCCTGTAAGCTCCAGTCTGCTCATGGTCTCTGCTTCCTGGGGGCCTCCTTTAGATTTCAGACTTGCCCTAGCAGCCCCAATAATTTCATAAACCAGTTCCTTGTAATCAATCTCTTAACATGTATATCTCCTACTGGTTCTGCTTCTCTAGTTGAATCCTGACAGATGCATCCCGCAAAATTTTTCTAACCTCCCTTACAACTGGGTTGAAGCTGTGTGACTGCTTTGGCAAATGCACTATGACTTGAGAATGGATGCATGTCACTTGCAGACTGAGACAGCTAAAACAAAGGCTGGTGTGCCTCCTTTGTCTCTCCTTTTTCTGTGACAACCTTGAAGGCCACATGCTAAGATGGTAAAGCCATAGTCAAAAGCAGACTGTAGCCCTAAGTCATACAGTAGATGTGTCTCCTGAACTGCATCAGATTTTATAAGAACGAGAAACAAACCTTCCTTCTATTAAGTCTCAGATGTCTTAACCTCATTTTCAGGGTTTATTTATTATGTCAGTGTAGCCTTCTAGTCCCATTTAATAGATATATTTCTAACTTTCTTTCAGATCCCTATATACAAAGGGTGCTCAGAAACTCATGGGGCACATTTTTGTCGTAAATTATGAAGAAGTAACACTAGTATTAGATGATAGGAAATTTCATTTTCATTGGCAATGATTTACGCTAAAAACAGACAAAACTAGAAAACAATAACTGGATCAAAAGCATGAGCTGTGGGCTTCCCTAGTGGCGCAGTGGTTGGGAGTCCGCCTGCCGATGCAGGGGACATGGGTTCGTGCCCAGGTCCGGGAAGATCCCACATGCCGCGGAGCGGCTGGGCCCGTGAGCCATGGCCGCTGGGCCTGCGCGTTCGGAGCCTGTGCTCCACAACGGGAGATGCCACAACAGTGAGAGGCCCACGTACCACAAAAAAAAAACAAAAGCGTGAGCTATAATTACTGCACTGGCTATACCTATTAGCAGAATCTTTGTTATTTTGTAAAATCAATTTTACACTTGTTTGTTCTTAGCTCCACTGCTGCCCACACTTATCAGAATCCAAAGAGTCTCCTATGATCAGAGAGTCCAAGATGTAAATAGCATCACACCACAGGAAGAAGGTGGAAGAAGAAACACCATATTAATGTCCAAGGATAACAAAAGGATCTGACACAACAAACGGGAGGGGTGGCTGCCATATATATACAAACCTTTTCAATTCTTTGGTCTTATTGGTTCCTGACCTAGTAATCTCCTTACTAGATTTTATTTACTGAGATAAGAAAATATAAGAAATGTCTGGGAATGTGTTTTTACTTTAAAAGAACAGCTTTCACATACAATGTAAAGTGAACTACATAAACAATTCATACATATAGACATGTATATGAATGTAGACACACACATACATACACAGAAGAGAGTAAGAATGCTAAAACCTTCACAAGTGAAAAAGGTGATTAATGCTATGAGGGAATAAATAGGTGATTTTAAAATTATTTTCTCTATCTTCTATTTTCTAATTTTTCTAAAATAACAATTTTTTTAATTGGGGAAATTTTTATAATATAAGCAATAAAGGAATTAATTAAATATGAAACATTAAGATAAGCACTGTAAAAGATGATAGCATTATAAGCACTAGATCCTTGCATTTATTATAACACTCGCTTTTCAGATGGCTTTTCATTTAAAATTCACAGCATTTGGATTATTAATAACTAACTACCTTTTCCACAGAATTATCAAAAGTATTTTTTAATGAACAGCTAATCTTTCCCTAGCAACTAAATGATTACTCCATGCAGTAAAATCTAAATGTAAATGCACATTTCTCATTTTAACAAATATCTACTCAGCTTCCTTAGTGGATTTTTTTAATCAAATGGATAGGACTATTATAATTAACATCATGAAACACTTTTTATGTCAAAAGATGCTACTAAATGCACAAGCATGATTGAAAACACTTTATTTCTAGTCAATATGAGGATTAAATCCACCTCCAAAATTTGTAAATACTATTAGCTCCCATTACGTCTTGCTTAGCAAAAGTAGAGATCGTCTAGTCCCCACCCAAATGATCACAAGGTCCTGATCTGCAGGGAGTTATTAGCAGGTTTTAATTATTACTCAATTCTGCTACCTCCATCACATTTATCTTATCACTACATTGTTCACTACTAGTTTATTTTTCTTGGCAATATTCTTAATTTCCCAATTTTCTTCTATTTGTTCTAATTACGTCATGGAAATCATTTCTATCCTACATATACATGTTATTACCTTTCATGTACCATATTTGTCAATAACTGATCTTGGCTTTTCTCTATTTTAAAATCCTTACCAATTATGAAGTTTATAAAGATTTATCTTCATTCATGCAGAATGGAAATGAATGAATGAACGAATGAACAGATGAATGAATAAATAACTATTAACCTATTTCAGAGACCAGCTGACAGAGTTAAGTGTGGTTTTCAACTTGTAAAGATTTAGAAGTATTCAGTTTCAGAAGCCAAGGGGCAAAGAAATATCAAAGTGCTTCTGGTCCATTTGAAGTTTAAATGTCCCTGCAAGTTGAAAAGAAAAGGAGGAACCACTTGTCAATTACTCTCTGAAATGTTTTCCTCTGACTTATGCCTAACTTTGTTGATTCTTTCCTTCTTTCCTTTAACCCTTAATTGTACATCAACCCCCAAATGTTACTTATTCTCTGTCACAGTATCAGTCTAAAGACCAAATATACTTCTGACCAACCCGTTTTACCAAGATGTTCCATGTTTTTGAGGCATTTTATAGACTAGCTTTTGGGTTTGTTTATCTAGAAAAACTCCTTAATGTTTTTCAAAGGTAAGTAAACAAGAACAATGATATCTTTTTCTTAATGAGCAGAAGGTATCAAGAGTGTCCCGAAGGCTGTGGTGAATAAAAGAGCAGTTGAGGTGAGGGCGAGGGGGCTGTCTCCTTCTAAGGTATCATTGTGGTTTTGCTGGAGAAGTCCAGGAAAATAAAAGCTTTCTGTATCTTAATAAATGTAGTCATGTCATCTCTACCATAAACATGTATACAGCCCTGCCACTAGAGAAAAACTGCAGAATTAATGATTTTGAGGTGTCTATCTACTCATCGAGACCCCAAGACTTGACCACCATGCCCACACCCCCATAAGTGCTTTTTGAAATTAGAAAGCCGCATATATTCCCAACAGTATATACAACATGTGTACAGAAGTACAGCAAAAACAGCCCCATGACATTTTCAGCGAACACTTTCCCAAAATACCAATTGACTGTTTGCTGTTCCAAGACCTGTTTAGCTAGAGACATAAATATAAAAATACAAATAAACATACAAATAAGACACAGAGAGCAGCTTCTTAGCTAAGGAGAGACAGAGAAATCATGTTCACCGCGTGTGGTTGGAACAATGTAGCCAACATTTACTTAAATTCTAAAATAATTATCTAGTCATAGAGTATAGAAGTTTCTTCACTCTGATTTCTTGGTCCCACAATACTTAGAGTTACTTCAGGCATTACTGATGATCATGGAGTAAAATGAAAAGTTTTACATGATGAAGGAATTAAATAATAATGATAAGAGCCAGATTATGAATCAAGTTATTGGCTTAAAGAGAACAGTCTCTCCTACAATGGGTTTTACAGAATAAAAGAGGAACTATTTCAGATGCCAAGGTTAGCACAGATATGCACACAGAGTAAGTCTGCCTGTTCATCTTGAACTATGCTTAAAATGTACAAAGAAAATAAAAAGATTCATTATCATTAATTAGCTAGTACATAATAAAACCCAATGACAATTTTTTTACAGTTCAGCATCAACCTTCCACACTACAGCTGAGTATTTTTCGTCTTTCTGAAGTGCCACAGCTGTTTCTGATTCTCTCACTATTGTTCTAATTTAAAGACCAAGAAGTTTGTTTTCATTTGACATTGGATTAGATTTTCCAACTATTTGCTAGAAACTACACTCTTAATTTCTGCTGTTACATGTTCTTCTGTTTGAGTACCATTAAAAAGCCAACCTTTGTCTGATGTTTAAGTCTGAGATGGTACAAAAAAATGTATGCTGATAGGAGGACAACAGTCAAAGTAAATCAACAATTGCCCCGCAGAATTTGACACCTTCCTCATTTCTGTTCCTCCCCAAACCAACAAGCTCTCCGTTCTACCAGATCTTTTGAAAAATGGTAGATCAAATGCCACAATGGGCCACAAAACATAATGTAAATAAGAGGTATATGTATATATTTGATAAACTATAGCAAAACTTAACAGACTTAACAAAAGTGCAATAAAATGTGAAAAACTGTTTGTTACTTTATAATTTCTGTAAACTTGTCTTCCGGCCTACAGGATATCAACTCTTCAGCAAATCTACTAGCAAAACTAGCATTCCTAACTATCTTTCTCAGTTAACTGTGTCCTCCCACAGCTCCTTTCCTGATGGAATAATAGCAAAACCCATTTTCTTTGTCACCATTATCACCAAATAACTTATGTAATCACAAATTAGCTGTTTGGCCTTGGACAAATTACTTAACCTCCCTGTGTTTCAATATACTTATCTATGAAATGGAGATAATAATATCGCCTATGCTATAGGATTGTTATAAGGATTTTTTTAAAGTAATAAGTACAAAACACTCAGAACGATGCCTGGCATGCATTAAGACAATAATTATTAGTTACTGTTTTATCTTTATTATCATCGTTATTACTTTCATCATCAAATTTCACAACACAAAAGTTTTATCACAAACTGCCAATCATGATATTCCTAAATGAATCAAATATTTCAAGAACATGAAGCCCAAAAAGATCTTGACAGTAACATAAGATCCTTGTGCATGGAAGAGTTCCATTCTCATGATCATCCTTAATATTCCATATTTGGATTAAGCAATATCCTTCCATGAAAAAATAAAGTTCTCCTAAATTAAATTACTTTTTCTAATCTTAACATAAATTTTATACCACATAAATAAAAATTACATTAGTGGTAGAGGTCATTTCTATTGGGAAACTTGAAATATTTAATTATGTTTCATAATTTCTATAAATTTTCTAGAGAATAAAATATTAGTTGCAAATGTCATCTATAGTTTGGACTGGCTTCTGTTAGATCTGTTAAGCTGCATACATGTGTTCATATGTATGAGAAAATACAGCCAATCTCAGGCAAAAGAAACAAATCAGGTTTGGACTTTTATCATAACCTGTTGATTAACTACCAGCAATCTGTCATGTTCTGGGTCACATTACTACAGAAAATGGAGCGTCACCTCCCAGAGTGCCCCTCTGAGAACCTCAAGTTCATGGGAATGAACAGTGGAAGGGACCTCTGAACTCTTTCCCACAGCCAAATGACAGCTGTGATTCTTTGGCCTCAGCTTGCCTTCTTAAGCTGATTCGGCACGAAATTTATGGTGCCTGCTCCACAGTGTCCCATGCCAGCTCTGGACATTTATTATTCTGACCAATTATTGAAGGATATATGTTTTTTCTATCATCCAGTTTGATCAAAATCCCAGCCTCTAAGATAGGAGGAATAAGCCACAGCTCAGGAATGAGGTAGGAGTATATTCGGATATGCTGCCAAAACTTGTTCCCTGAATCTTAAGTGCAAACAAGCATATTTTAATACTCTTTTTAAAAAGCCAAGTCGGGGCTTCATTTTATCAGCAAGTTTCTCACATCAGAAAGATGTGCAGGAGGAAAAAAAAAAAAGACATCAAAGGGGCAGACGAAGAGCTCAAACTTTTTTACATGAATGTTGGGTTTCAGTCTTTTCAAGCTTCTACTTATGAGCAGGGGAGCCTTTGGTAGATTTCCTAACCTCACTGAGCCTCAGCTTTCTCATCTGCAAAATGAAAATAATGTACAACTTAACAGAATTTTGCGAAATTCAAATGAAATAATAGATGTTAAACATCTGACACAGAAAGGATTCAGTAAATATTACTTCTTACTAAGATGGAGTTACTATACTTAGAAAAGAATTATATTTGTTTTTATTTAGTATTATTTTTATTATCAGTTTTGTAGGATTTTTTGAAAACTATATGAAAACAAATGTCTTCATGAATTTCATTGCTATAACCCAAAATATGAAAATTTACTCATTATAGAAGCATTATTTCAACAAATACTGAGTATCTGCTTTGTGCCAGGCACTGTTCATGGCAATGGATAGTCAGTAGTGAAAAGGCAAAGTCCTTGTTATTGTGAAGCTTACAGTATTTGGGGAGGTAGACAGTAACTTATGTGTAACAAGAGATTGTATAAGGATTAAAGAGGAAAGAAAACAGTGAAATGAAATGACAGAGGCTGACACTGGGAGAAGAAGTTCGGGTGGAGCCCTTTGGATTGGGCTTTAGACAGGTGGGCATGAAACAATCTCTAAGGAGAGGCATTTAAAGTGAATCACAAATGATGAGAGAAGGAGCCAGCCACATGAAGAGCACAGAACATCTGGGCAAGAAAAGGGATTGCTGTCAAACATCATAAAGACCTCAGTGTGTTAGAGGAACCTGAGTAGGAAAGATAGGAAAGAGATAGGTGATGCAGGACTTGCAAGGCTGTGGGAGGAGCTGGTTTTATCTTAGAAATAATGGGAGTTCATTGGATGGGAAATACTCTGACTTGTCTTTGAAGAAATTTAAATAAGAGAACTGTAAGAAAAATAACAGGGATACTTGTTAGAAAGCTTCTTCTGGTCCTGGAGAGAGATGACAGAGGCTTGGACCAGGGTGGTGGTAACAGAAATGAAGAGAAGTAGTCATATTTAAATATCCTTTGTAGATAGAATCAAAAGGACCTGCCAGTATATCATGTATGAGCATTAAGGAAAAGGCAAGAACCAAAGATGGCAAACAGTGGTGCTATTTCCTGACATGGGAAAGAAAGAAGAAAATTATTCAACTGAAATGTGGGAGTGGGGAATCAGGAGTTCTCTTTTGGACATGTTATGTTTATGAGGACCATTGAACACGCATGGGGTTGAGTCAGGGCTGAACTCATGTAGATCTTCAGGCTGTCATCATACTGATACCTGAGGAGTCAGTCTTAATTTAGCCAAAAATGCCCTGCAAGGACCTGATGTAGCAGCAACAAGCCTCTCCTACATGAAATCCCCTAAGTTAGAGGGGCAAATATATTTACAGGGGAAAGAAGTCTGCCTCCTATGTGTCAGGGAAAGAGAACTCTGGCTGATGGAAATTTCTTTATAATCACATAGCCAGAGCCATGTTCATCACTTATTTAGGCCTGACCTGTGGATTACAGAATCAGTAAAGCGAGGTATGGGACATGGGAGATTTGAGTAGAGGACAAATCAATCAGAAATCTTAAGCACCCAGAGGACACTGTTCAGTGTTTATGTGGAAGGTAATTCTGGAGATGGCATCCAGGATAACTAGCTAGGGTGAAACATATCAATGTCAGATTTAAAAGATGAATTTCTTCTTCAGGGACTTCCTTTGAAATAGTAATATGTACAGTCAACACTAAGTTTTGAAATCTGGTGTCTCCAAACAATTATGCTAGACATTAATTTTAAACCCCTCCATCTTACATTTATAAAATAACCAACAATCAACCATACCTGGACTTACACTGAGCTTTGTACTTGTTCTCTTCACTCTTTTCCTCAAATAAATATGCTAATTAAATGTAAAATGAAAAAAAAAATGCAGCCAAGAAGGAGAAAAGACAGTACAGTCAATATATTTCATGTTTCAGGATAACAAGGCTTTGCAAATTCTCAGAATTGAGTGGGGTATTATCAGACTAGGATTACTTCTGAGTATCATTTAATATAAGTCAGAGTTGCTGTTCATAGAATGTGGAAAGTATACCTTGAACAACTCCCTACTCTCTTTCCAGAGGATAATGCTTCATAAGAAAGGTGGAAAATGTGTGTATGTGTGTGTGTCTGTGTGTGTGTGTGTCTGTGTGTGTGTGTGTGTGTGTGTGTGTGTATGTGTATAAAAGAGAAAAATAAGGAGGGAGGGAAAGAGGCAGAGAGAGAGGGAGGAGACATTTTGTGACATCCAAAATGATTTAATTCTAGCATGGAATTATAGTAATTGATCTTTGGAACCCTGGTGATCCTTGAGGTTGGCGTTATGACTCAGTGTGAAATCTTCTGCAGTACGGGGTGGCTGAGCACTGTTGTCCTGCAGCTGAGCCAGCAGAGTTACACACTTTTGGTCTTTCCATCTGAGCTGCTACACAGAGAGCAGGTTTTGGAGCAGGTTCTTAGAGCATGAAGCCATTATGACTGAAGCTCGATGCTCCAAGCACAGACACATTCTCACTTCCACAAATGTTTAAGTAAAAAGAGAATGTGCTGAAGGAGGAAATTATTGTCTTTTTGTTTCCTTCCTTTCATTTTCTTTTCCTGCAAAAGCACACCTCGTATGGTGTTTTGACTTACAGAAAATGAAAAACAAAGATGAATTCTGAAACTGCTAATTGGGTAAAAGCCTGGGTTTTCAAAGAAAGTAAAAGAGTTCTTTCATTAGCATGGAAAAACTTTTGAAGAGAAAGTATCAACCCTTTTCCATAGAATCTTTCTTCCTAATAGAACAGATATTTGGACAAGATTCATCAAAATATATCTGTCAAAAAACCCTGCCATAGCAAGCTGATTTTTTCATGTTTCTATAGGATCATATTTAAAGTTAGTATAATTTCTAAGGCAGGAACATTTTTTCATGAAACAGTAGATTTTCATTGAAGCAAAAGACATTGATTTCAGATAATGATAATTGGAATTAATGTAGTTAATATTAAAGAAATAAGATCTGCATTTCTCCTAGGCCAAGAAAAAGAGAATAGAGTGGTAAGACCAAATACATTGAAAACATTTCCCCATGGTTAACTACTGCCAGAAATCAAAGGTTAAGAAAATCTTATCTCTGGATTTTTCCAGAGCTTTCTCACCATAGCTCTGGATCTGGCAACCCAACCATGAAAATAAGAAGACTCCTACTCTAAAATATTATTCCTGACAATTTTTTGTGGAATTATCATCTATATAGACAAAGTACATACTGAATAAATATTTGGTATCTACCTAATGGCATACTGTATCCCTCAATTTTTTGGTGTCAGCGATTAGCATTGAAGACTTTTGTGCATGAAGCACATTGCTTACTGCCCACTCTACAGGGGTAAGAGACAAAGTGTATATGCATCATTGGTTTCTGAAATAATAACCCCATAGGGCACATAACTACAGTTGGTGTCTTTGGGGAGTAACTAACATTATTTTATAAAAATTATTCGGGCTTCCCTGGTGGCGCAGTGGTTGAGAGTCCACCTGCCGATGCAGGGGACACGGGTTCGTGCCCCAGTCCGGGAAGATCCCACATGCCGCAGAGCGGCTGGGCCCGTGAGCCATGGCCGCTGAGCCTGCGCGTCTGGAACCTGTGCTCCACAACGGGAGAGACCACAGCAGTGAGAGGCCCGCGTACCACAAAAAAAAAAAAAAAAAAAAAAAAAATTATTCAATGTGTGTCTGCATTTTGATTGCTGTAAAAAGGAGAAAACAGGGCTTCCCTGGTGGCACAGTGGTTGAGAGTCCACCTGCCGATGCAGGGGACACGGGTTCGTGCCCCGGTCCGGGAGGATTCCACATGCCGCGGAGCGGCTGGGCCCGTGAGCCATGGCCACTAAGCCTGCGCGTCCAGAGCCTGTGCTCCGCAACGGGAGAGGCCACAACAGTGAGAGGCCCGCGTACCGCAAAAAAACCCCAAAAAACCAAAAAAAAAAACCCAAAAAAAAAAAAAGGAGAAAACAATGTGAGGCCTGCAAGTGTGATGTTTATTTTTCAAAGCTATAGGAATAAGATGATTGTTAATTATCATTTACCGACAAATGAGAAAATAACCTAAATCAAACTTCAAAATGGGTAGCAGCCAATATTCTGTAATAGCCTAAATGGAAAAAGAATTTGAAAAAGAACAGATACATGTATATGTATAACTGAAACACTTTGCTATACACCTGCAACTAACACAACATTGTTAATCAACTATGCTCCAATATAAAATAATTAAAATTAAAAAAAAACGGGTAGCAGCATCTTGATGAAGAGTATAAATCAAAATGCTCTTATTTATTGGCGAGTTATAACTATCCCAGCGATTGTGGAATAAAACACTCTTCATCTCCGCTTCCACCATTCAAATGCTTCCTGTGCTTTGTTAGCCCTTCGGGAAATCACAGTTCTCTCTTAAGTTGCATTTTCTGCCTCAGCCAAGCAAACTTATTATGCGATTACACTGCCATTTAAACCAGTACAACTGTACTAGTATGTGCAGTAGGGGCTGCTCGGCAACAATGCCCCCCTGTCCAGGGAGGCTTTGTGGAATCTGCGCACTATAATGCTGAGGAAGAAGATGCTTTCATCACTAAAGATGGTGAAATCACTTCTACCAATGGGTAGAACTGAGGAAAATATGGGCTTCCTTTTCTTAAGAGACAACAAGTTAATAAATCATCATTGGAAAATTCTGAGGCAGGTTGCTGGATATATGCTAATGAGATGATCCTTTAGCGAAGAAACCAAGGGGGATTTAAAAATCTTGAAACTGAGTAATGCTGCCTCCAGCAAGCCTCTCTCTCAGTGGTCAAAATGTTTTCACTCTCTTGCTCTCCTCATCTGCTTTTCTCTGGCAAAGTGAGAGGTGAATCACTTTTGTTCTGCTGTGATTATTTTTACCCCTCAAAACATAGCTTAAGGGCTCCATTTTAGGGCATAATTGCACACAGAGCCAACTTCCTCAAAAGGTTAAAAAAAAACCAACTCAACTCCTCTAGTCCCAGTAAATATCAAGCAGCAGATGAGTCAGGTCCGAGTGAAAGCAGAGGAAACATTAACCATTTCTTATAAAAAAAACATACATATTTCATTACTCTCAATCCATCCCACCCCATTCTTGATCTGTACTTCAGGTTTCCTCTATGCAGTTCACACAATACAGTCTCCAGCTTTACAACCAGCTTAATGTCCAAAAGTGTATTTGTAAATCAGTGTTTGAGCTCAGAATGTGTCTTACCACAGGGGAAGAATATCACACGTGGGGGTTAGCTTTCTAGGCTACACAAGGGTAGTTAATTTCACTTTACTGTATATAAAATAGGGAGCATTATACTTGTGATGAAAATTTTAGAGTTCAACGTTCTTAAAATATTAATAATTATAACAACAAAAACCATGTAAACCGTTGCTTTGTGTTTTTTCAAAGTGGAAAGATATCTAAATTTAAGGGTTAGGTTTTGATACTGCAAAGGACAAAAGTATCATACTCAAACCAATCATACTTCGATAATTTGCAAATTACATCATCAACACATGCACTTATTTTGCATGTGTCTTCTTCATTCATTAAGAGGTTGGACCACATCTTCCAATTATTTTATTTCGATCTCTATACCCACTATAGTTTTTAACTTTCTTTGGGCACAAGGTAAGTGAAATTATGGCTCCGAAAAAATAACTGAGTTCTTTGATTACTTTGAAGCTTACCCCTGAGGGTAAGCTTTCCTGGATCTTGCACTGAATCTTATTATACTTGACCAATGAGAATGCTCTACACTGACACATTTATATCACTTTTCTTCAACACCTGCAACAACACAGCATTCCAAAGGTGTCCTCTTCTGAACTCTTTAAATTTGCCAGTGGAGGAAAAAAATACCTACTGGATTGAAAAGATGTTCATGGAGCATAAGAGGAACTATGTTGTCAACAGGTTTCCCTATCTCTGCTCTTTCCTATAGTCCATTTCCACACACAACACAGGGATTTAGCAAAACATTGTATCACAACTCTGCCCACTCTTGTGTATCCAGTGGCTTCTGATCATACTTAGAATAAAATCCAAACTCTGTATTATCACCTTCCAGATGCCTTCTGTCCTGGCCCCAGGCACCTCTCTGAACTCAGCTAGCACCACTATTTCCCTCGTCCTCAAGGTCTTCCACATCTCAGCACCACTTTACTTCTTCTGCCTGAAGGGCTCTTCTCCAGATCTCTGTATGGCCAGCTCCTTAGCAGCATCTTTCTCCCTATAAAATGTCATTTCTTACCTGACCACCCTTTCTAAAATAGCCCCTGACCTTTCTTCCTCTAATTCTAGTCATCATACTCTGCTTTATTTTTTTTAGGTCACTTATCACTGTCTGAAGTCATATTATTTATCTTACTAATTTCTCTTTATGCCCTCCCCCAAATGTAAATTTCATGAGGGTAGGGACTACTTATATCATAGTTAACATGTGTAGTAAATGAACAAACAGTTATTGATGTTAAAGAGACATCCTTGAATTTATGTTGCTGTCTGTAATCACTACATTATTATTTACTTATTGCACTACTTTTTTATAATTAAATCATATTGTGATAGAGAAAAAGAAAATCATACCCTTTTCGACAGAAATGCAAAGTTCAAGAGGCAAAAGTTCAAGATACAAAGTCTGAAAGCACTTTAAGCCAATCCTTTCACAAATGAACTGAAAGGAAACGTTTAAAGGGATGGAGTTTTTTAGTCTACCAAATAGAAACCCAAGAAATTAGTTAATTATCGTATTCACATATATGACGATATTTTTTATCATGAAAATGTCAAGGTTTTATCTGTCTATGAAGGAAAAGACAAAAACATATTTAAATTAAAGCTGGAGATAATTAGAATGAACCTAAGACCCTCTTGGCAACAACAGAATGGACTACTAAAGTGATTTGAAATATAGGGGCCAGAATTCTAACAGGAGAGAGTTGGGAACTTGTACTTTGATGACACGGACATTAACTCATATGAGAAGTGGACATAGTTGGAAATCCCAGATGGCCTCATTTGGCTAAGGAATATGTTGAGCAATATAAGGTTAACACAAAATAATACATGCTTATGTAAAATAGTTCAAACTATACAAACATATAAATATATGCTTCACTCTTTTCTAGTCCTTTGCATGCAACTAATATTCTCTACCTGTCTGTCCAAATAAGCAGCTCACCTTCCAAAGAGAAACTGAGTGCATAATAATTCTGTCCTAGCTGACTTCTCCTTCTCTTTCTGCTCCTCTTACTTGGTTTACTCAGCAGATCCCAGAGGAAGAACAGGAGATCAATGTCCAGTCAGACCTAAAACTGCCAATGGTGGGGCTTCCCTGGTGGCGCAGTGGTTGAGTCTGCCTGCTAATGCAGGGGACACAGATTCGAGCCCTGGTCTGGGAGGGTCCCACATGCCGCGGAGCAACTAGGCCTGTGAGCCACAACTACTGAGCCTGCGCATCTGGAGCCTGTGCTCCGCAACAGGAGAGGCCGTGATAGTGAGAGGCCTGCACACGGCGATGAAGAGTGGGCCCCACTTGCCACAACTAGAGGAAGCCCTCGCACAGAAACAAAGACCCAACACAGGAAAAATAATAAATTAATTAATTAAAAACAAAAGTACCAATGCCACCATGGATGTGAGGATTAGTCAATGCTTTAAAAAAAAAAAAAACTACCAATGGTATGAGAGATACTACTCTTATCTATGATTTCAGAAAAACTGTTTTTCTACTCCATCGTTAGCTAATAACAATATTAACTTACAGTTATCGAAAATTTATTATTTGCCAAGCACTTTCCAAAGGGCTTACATGAATTACCTCACTTAAATCTGACAAGTAGTTTAGGAAACCAAGATTCAGAAAGGTGAAACTCATTTGTTCAAGTTGATACAGATAGTAAGGGGCACAGCCAAGTCTAGAACCCACCTCCTCTGACTACATTGGCTATGTTTCTGAACCATTCTGCAAGAGTAACTTGGAATAGGCTAGAAACAGACAGTAATTCATTATACATTTTCATTTATCAGAGAGCATTAGTATCTTCCTGAGTCCCATGAGAAACAGTTATTCCTTTTTTCCTCCCCAAATCTCTCCTTTGAGAATCCCTTCCCATCTAACATTATCCAAAACTGGCCATGAGCCAGCAAGTATTTTTAAGTCAATCCATTTAAAAATTGGAGAGACTACCATGCTGAGACACAAAACAATTCCAAGAGTGTGAAGAGAAGAAATGTCCACAGTCTCCAGCTCTGTTTTCAATAGCCCCACACTGTGCTCTCTCTGAGATGCCCCATTGGGATTACAGTCAAACGAAGTCTAATTCCCATGCACACACAGGGAATAAAGGACATGTTATTCTGTGTAGAGACATAAACGCCACCTCAGCTGGTGTTTCTTGATGGGAGTATGGCAGAATAAAACAATTTTTTTAAATGTACATAATGTTTGCTCTAATAATTCTGCTAATGAATTCGCAAAGGACATACTCGTAAATGCACACAAAATTCAGTTAAAAAGTTGTTCATTGCAGTATTTTTTTTATAGTATTAAAAATAAATGAAAAAAAAACTACAAATCCTTACGCAGTGGACTGGTTAAACCGATCATGGAACATCAATACAAGGGCATTAACATAATGTCTGAAAATAATCGTTAATTTCATTTAAAAAGTGCTCACAATATATTAAGTGAATAAGCAGTAAGTTAACAATATGCACATAATGGGGTCATTTTTGCAAAATAATATTAAGATATGTATAAGCACAAATAAAAAAGAGAAAGTCATGCATCAAAAAGTTAATAATAGGGGCTTCCCTGGTGGCACAGTGGTTGAGGGTCCGCCTGCCGATGCAGGGGACACGGGTTCGTGCCCCAGTCCGGGAAGATCCCACATGCTGCGGAGTGGCTGGGCCCGTGAGCCATGGCCGCCGAGCCTGCGCTCCGCAACGGGAGAGGCCACAACAGTGAGAGGCCCGCGTACCGGGAAAAAAAAAAAAGAAAGAAAGAATTTTGAATAATGCTAGTGTGGAGAGTCAATAAATATTTTATTGATAACAACAACAACAAAAAAGTTAATAACGGGGGCTTCCGTGGTGGCACAGTGGTTGAGGGTCCACCTGCCGATGCAGGGGACACGGGTTCGTGCCCCAGTCCGGGAAGATCCCACATGCCGCGGAGCGGCTGGGCCCGTGAGCCATGGCCACTGAGCCCGCGCGTCCAGAGCCTGTGCTCCGCAACGGGAGAACCCACAGCAGTGAGAGGCCCGCGTACCGCAAAAAAAAAAAGTTAATAGCAGTTATCACTACATGATGGGTTTGTATATTAATTTTTGCGCATATATGCTTTCTAAAAATCATATGCATTACTCTCCTTATGAGAAAATTGAAAGAAAGGGAAAAACAGGGTACCATAATGTCCTTTCATGAAGAGTGTGAACTCCTCCTGCTTTCCAACAAGATTAATGTTTGCTTCAAATTGTTTTAATGAAAATGTATGCCTAGGACTTTGGCACTTGTTCAGAAGTAAAGAGATTTATTATGAGTTTAAAATCCTAGAAATCTCTTATTTTCATCTCTTCATGGAATTTGGGAAGAAATGCAACATTTAGTATTTATAGACAAAGCCAGCACCTGAGCAACACTTCTGTGGCAGAGAACAGGCAGAAGAAGATAACCAAGGTGCTCAGGAAGAAAATCACTGAATACTTGTTAGTGATTTGGAAAACAGCCAGAAATTAATTGAAAATGAAATATAATGAGAAGCACCAGCCATGCAGAATATCAAATAAAAGCTATACAATAGAATACAGAAATTGGGAGACTTTCAAGATGGCAGAGGAGTAAGATGTGGAGATCACCTTCCTCCCCACAAATACATCAGAAATACATCTACATGTGGAACAACTCCTACAGAACACCTACTGAACGCTGGCAGAAGACCTCAGGCTTCCCAAAAGGCAAGAAACTCCCCATGTACCTGGGTAGGGCAAAAGAAAAAAGGAAAAACAGAGACAAAAGAATAGAGACACGACCTGCACCTTGAGGAGGGAGCTGTGAAGGAGGAAAAGTTTCCACACACCAGGAAGCCCCTTCAACTAGCAGGGACAGGACAGGACTGGAGGGGGTGAGGTAGAGTGGGGGGAAGCTTCAGAGCGACAGAGGAAAATGCAGCAATTGGGGTGCAGATGGCAAAGTGGAGAGATTCGTGCACAGAGGATCAGTACCAACCAGCACTCAAAAGCCTGAGAGGCTTGTCTGCTCACCCGCCGGGGCAGGAGGGGGCTAGGAGCTGAGGCTCCTGCTTTGGAGGTCAGACCCCAGGGAGAGGACTGCAGTTGACTGCATGAACACAGCCTGAAGGGGGCTAGTGTGCCACAGCTAGCCAGGAGGGGGTCCAGGAAAAAGTCTGGACCTGCCTAAGAGGCAAGAGGCCATTGTTTCCAGGTGCACGAGGCGAGGGGATTCAGAGCACCGCCTAAACGAGCTCCAGAGACGGGCGCGAGCCACGGACACCAGAGATCGGCATGAAACGCTAAGGCTACTACTGCAGCCACCAAGAAGCCTGTGTGCGAGCACAGGTCACTCTCCACACCGCCCCTCCTGGGAGCCTGTGCAGCCCGCCACTGCCAGGGTCCCGTGATCCAGGGTCAACTTCCCCCGGAGAACACACGGCGCACCTCAGGCTGGTGCAACGTCACACCAGCCTCTGCTGCTGAAGGCTCACCCCGCACTTCGTACCCCTCCCTCCCCCAGGCCTGAGTGAGCCAGAGCCTCCGAATCAGCTGCTCCTTTAACCCCGTCCTGTCTGAGCAGGAACAGATGCCCTCAGGCGACCTACATGAAGAGGCGGGGCCAAATCCAAAGCTGAACCCCAGGAGCTGTGCGAACAAAGAAGAGAATGGGAAATCTCTCCCAGCAGCCTCAGGAGCAGCGGATTAAATCTCCACAGTCAACTTGACATACCCTGCATCTGTGGAATATCTGAATAGACAACGAATCATCCCAAATTGAGGCAGTGGACTTTGGGAGCAACAGTACACTTGGGGTTTCCTTTCTGCATCTAATTTGTTTCTGGTTTTATGTTTATCTTAGTTCAGTATTTACAGTTTATTATAATTGGTAGATTGCTTTATTGATTTGGTTGCTCTCTTTCTTTTTTTTATATATATAGATATATATTTTTTTCCTTTTTCTCTTTCTGTGAGTGTGTATGTGTATGCTTCTTTCTGTGATTTTCTCTGTATAGCTTTGCTTTCACCATTTGTCCTAGGGTTCTCCCTGTCTGGGTTTTTTTGGGGGGGTTTTTTTTAGTATAGTTTCTAGTGCTTGTTATCATTGGTGGATTTGTTTTTTGGTGTGGTTGCTCTTTTCTTTCTTTCTTTTTTTATATTACTTAAAAAAAATTATTTTTAATAATTTTAAAAAATTTTTAATCTTCATAACTATTTTATTATATTATATTTTATTTTATTCTTCCTTCCTTTCTTTCTTTTCTCCCTTTTTCTCTGAGCCATGTGGCCGACAGGGTCTTGGTGCTCCAGCCGGGTGTCAGGCCTCTGACTCTGAGATGGGAGAGGCAAGTTCAGGACACTGGACCACAAGAGACCTCCTGGCTCCACATACTATCAAACAGCAAAAGCTATCCCAGAGATCTCTATCACAATACTAAGACTCAGCTCCACTCAACGACCAGCTAGCTATACTGCTGGACACCCCATGGCAAACAACTAGCAAGACAGGAACACACCCCACCCATTAGCAGAGAGGCTGCCGAAAATCATAATAAGGTCACAAACACCACAAAACACACCACCAGACACGATCCTGCCCACGAGAAAGACAAGATTCAGCCTCATCCACCAGAATGCAGGCACCAGTCCTCTCCACCAGGAAGCCTACACAACCCACTGAACCAACCTTAGCCACTGGGGGACAGACACCAAAAACAACGGAAACTATGAACCTGCAGCCTGTGAAAAGGAGACGCCAAACACAGTAAGATAAGCAAAATGAGAAGACAGAGAAACACACAGCAGATGAAGGAGAAAGATAAAAACCCACCAGACCTAACAAATGAAGAGGAAATAGGAAGTCTATCTGAAGAAGAATTCAGAATAATGATAGTAAAGATGATCCAAAATCTTGGAAATAGAATGGAGAAAATACAAGAAACGTTTAACAAGGACCTAGAAGAACTAAAGAGCAAACAAACAACCATGAACAACATAATAAATGAAATTTAAAATTCTCTAGAAGGAATCAGTAGCAGAATAACTGAGGCAGAAGAACGGATAAGTGACCTGGAATGTAAAATAGTGTAAATAACTACTGTAGAGCAGAACAAAGAAAAAAGAATGAAAAGAACTGAGGACAGTCTCAGAGACCTCTGAGACAACATAAACGCACCAACATTCGAATTATAGGGGTCCCAGAAGAAGAAGAGGAAAAGAAAGGGACTGAGAAAATATTTGAAGAGATTATAGTTGAAAACTTCCCTAATATGGGAAAGCAAATAGTCAATCAAGTCCAGGAAGGAGAGAGAGCCCCATACAGGATAAATCCAAGGAGAAACATGTGAAGACACATATTAATCAAACTATCAAAAATTAAATACAAGAAAAAATATGAAAGGCAGGAAAGGAAAAACAAAAAACAACTTACAAGTGAACCCCTGTAAGGTTAACAGCTGATCTTTCAGCAGAAACTCTGCAAGCCAGAAGGGAGTATCAGGACATATTTAAAGTGATGAAAGGGAAAAACCTACAACCAAGATTACTCTAACCAGCAAAGATCTCATTTTGATTCAACACAGAAATCAAAAGCTTTACAGACAAGCAAAAGCTAAGAGAATTCGGCACCACCAAACCAGCTTCACAGCAAGTGCTAAAGGAACATCCCTAGGCAAGAAACACAAGAGAAGAAAAAGACATACAATAACAAACCCAAAACAATTAAGAAAATGGTAATAGTAACATACATATCGATAACTACCTTAAATGTAAATGGATTAAATGCTCCAACCAAAAGATATAGACTGGCTGAATGGATACAAAAACAAGACCCATACATGTGCTGTCTACAAGACACCCACTTTAGATCTAGGGACACATACAGACTGAAAGGGAGGGGATGGAAAAAGGTATTCTATGCAAATGGAAATCAAAAAAAGGTGGAGTAGCAATTCTCATATCGGACAAAATAGACTTTAAAATAAAGACTATTACAAGAGACAAAAAAGTACACTACATAATGATCAAGGGATCAATCCAAGAAGAAGATATAACAATTGTAAATATTTATGTACCCAACATAGGAGCACCTCAATACATAAGGCAAATGCTAACAGCCATAAAAGGGGAAATTGACAGTAACACAATCATAGTAGGGGACGTTAACACCCCACTATCAGCAATGGATAGATCATCCAAAATGAAAATAAATAAGGAAATACAAGCTTTAAATAACACATTAAATAGATGTATGTAATTGATATTTATAGGACATTCCATGCAAACAAAGGAATACACTTTCTTCTCAACTGCTCATGGAATATTCTCCAGGATAGATCATATCCTGGGTCACAAATCAGCCTTGGTAAATTTAAGAAAATTGAAATCATATCAAGTATCTTTTCCAAGCACAACTATGAGCCTAGACATCAATTACAGGAAAAAAAACAAACACATGGAGGCTAAACAATACACTACTAAAAAACTAAGAGACCACTGAAGAAATCAAAGAGGAAATCGAATAGTACCTAGAAACAAATGACAATGAAAACACAATGACCCAAAACCTATGGGATGCAGCAACAGCAATTCTAAGAGGGAAGTTTATAGCAATACAATCCCACCTCAAGAAAAAAGAAGCATCTCAAATAAAAAACCTAACCTTATACCTAAAGCAGCCAGAGAAAGAAGAACAAAAAACCCCCCAAAGTTAGCAGAAGGAAAGAAATCATAAAGATCAGATCACAAATAAATGAAAAAGAAATGAAGGAAACTGTAGCAAAAATCAATAAAACTAAAAGCTGGTTCTTTGAGAAGACAAATTCATAAACCATTAGCCAGACTCATCAAGAAAAAGAGAAGACTCAAATCAACATAATTAGAAATGAAAAAGCAGAAGTAACAACTGACACTGCAGAAATACAAAGGATCATAAGAGATTATTACAAGCAACTATATGCCAATAAAATGAACAACCTGGAAGAAATAGACAAATTCTTAGAAAAGCTCAACTTTACAAGACTGAACCAGGAAGAAATAGGAAGTATAAACTGACCCATCACAAGCACTGAAATTGAGACTGTGATTAAAAATCTTCCAACAAACAAAAGCTCAGGACCAGGTGGCTTCACCGGTGAATTCTATCAAACATTCAGCGAAGAGCTAACACCTATCCTTTTCAAACTCTTCCAAAATATAGCAGACGAAGGAACACTCCCAAACTCATTCTACAAGGCCACCATCACCCTGATACCAAAACCAGACAAAGATGTCACAAAGAAAACTACAGGCCAATATCACTGATGAACATAGATGCAAACATCCTCAACAAAATACTAGCAAACAGAATCCAACAGCACATTAAAAGGATCATACACCATGATCAAGTGGGGTTTACCCAGGAATGCATGTATTCTTCAATATACACAAATCAATCAATGTGATACACCATATTAACAACCTGAAGGATAAAAAACACACGAACATCTCAATAGATGCAGAAAAAGCTTTCGACAAAATTCAACACCCATTTATGATAAAACCCTCCAAAGGAGGCACAGAGGGAACTTACCTCAACATAATAAAGGCCATATATGACAAACCCACAGCCAACATCATTCTCAATAGTGAAAAACTGAAACCATTTCCTGTAAGATCAGGAACAAGACAAGGTTGTCCACTCTCACCACTATTATTCAACCTATATTGGAAGTTTTAGCCACAGCAATCAGAGAAGAAAAAGAAATAAAAGGAATCCAAATCGTAAAAGAAGAAGTAAAGCTGTCACTGCTTGCAGATGACATGGTACTATACATAGAAAATCGTAAAGATGCTGCCAGAAAAGTACTAGAGCTAATCAATGAATTTGCTAAAGTAGCAGGATACAAAATTAATGCACAGAAATCTCTTGTATTCCTATATACTAATGATGAAAAATCTGAAAGAGAAATTAAGGAAACACTCCCATTTACCACTACAACAAAAAGAATAAAATAACTAGGAATAAACCTACCTAAGGAGACAAAAGACATGTATGCAGAAAACTATAAGACACTGATGAAAGAAATTAAAGATGATACCAACAGATGGAGAGATATACCATGTTCTTAGATTGGAAGAATCAATATTATGAAAATGACTATACTACCCAAAGCAATCTAAAGATTCAATGCAATCCCTATCAAATTACCAAAGGCATTTTTCACAGAATGAGAACAAAATATTTCACAATCTGTATAGAAACACAAAAGACCCTGAATAGTCAAAGCAATCTTGAGAAAGAAAAACAGAGCTGGAGGAATCAGGCTCCCAGACTTCAGACTCTACTACAAAGCTACAGTAATCAAGACAGTATGGTACTGGCACAAAAACAGAAATATAGATCAATGGAACAGGATAGAAAGCCCAGAGATACACCCACACACATATGGTCACCTCAGTTTTGAAAAGGAGACAAGAATAAACAATGGAGAAAAGACAGTCTCTTCAATAAGTGGTGCTGTGAAAACTGGACAGCTACATGTAAAAGAAATGAAGTTAGAACACTCCCTAACATCATACACAAAAATAAACTCAAAATGGATTAAAGACCTAAATGTAAGGCCAGACAGTTTAAAACTCTTAGAGGAAAACATAGGCAGAACATTCTGTGACATAAACCACAGCAAGATCCTTTTTGACCCACCTCCTAGAGAAATGGAAATAACAACAAAAATAAACAAATGGGACCTAATGAAACTTAAAAGCTTCTGCACAGCAAAGGAAACCATAAACAAGACGAAGAGACAACCCTCCGAATGGGAGAAAATATTTGCAAATGAAGCAACTGACAAAGGATTAATCTCCAAAATTTACAAGCAGCTCATGCAGCTCAGTACTGAAAAAAACAAACAACCCAATCCAAAAATGGGCAGAAGACCTAAATAGACATTTCTCCAAAGAAGATATACAGATTGCCAACAAACACACGAAAGGATGCTCAACATCACTAATCATTAGAGAAATGCAAAGCTAAACTACAATGAGGTATCACCTCACACCAGTCAGAATGGCCATCCTCAAAAAATCTACAAACAATAAATACTGGAGAGGGCGTGAAGAAAAGGGAACCCTTTTGCACTGTGGGTGGGAATGTAAATCGATACAACCACTATGGAAAGCAGTATGGAGGTTGCTTAACAAACTAAAAATAGAACCACCCTACGACCCAGCAATCCCACTACTGGGCATATACCCTGAGAAAAGCATAATTCAAAAAGAGTCATGTACCACAATGTTCATTGCACCTCTATTTACAATAGCCAGGACATGGAAGCAACCTAAGTATCCACTGACAGATGAATGGATAAAGAAGATGTGGCCCATATATACAATGGAATATTACTCAGCCATAAAAAGAAATGAAATTGAGTTATTTGCAGTGAGGTGGGTGGACCTAGAGTCTGTCATACAGAGTGAAGTAAGTCAGAAAGAGAAAAACAAATACCATATGCTAACACATATATATGGAATCTAAAAAAAAAAAAAAAAGGCTATGAAGAACCTAGAGGAGGGACAGGAATAAAGACGCAGACGTAGAGAATGGACTTGAGCACATGGAGAGGGGGGAAGTGTAAGCTGGGACGAAGTGAGAGAGTGGCATGGACATATATATACTACCAAATGTAAAACAGCTACTGGGAAGCAGCCACATTGCACAGGGAGATCAGCTTGGTGCTTTGTGACCACCTAGAGGGGTGGGATGGGGAGGGTGGGAGGGAGACGCAAGAGGGAGGCAATATGGAGATATATGTATATGTATAACTGATTCACTTTGTTATAAAGCAGAAACTAATACACCACTGTAAAACAATTATACTCCAATAAAGATGTTAAAAAAAATACAGAAATTAATCCTGGTAAATATGGTTATTCAGCCTATGGAAGGAGTAGAATTTCAGATCAGCTTTAAATGTTCAGGTTTTTAATAAATCGTATTCAGGTAATTGACCATTCATATCAGAAAAAATTTTTTAATTAATTTCCTACCTCACACCATTCACAGTCATAAATTTAATAAAGATCCATGTGTATGAAACCTATCTGTAAAATAATTAGAATAAAGTAGTGAAAATGGAAAGGGCTTTCAAAGTCACATGTGAAAGCTCCAAGAAAATTAGTGATAGATTAAAAAATAAAATATGACCTAAAATTTCTGAGATGCAAAATACACTTTTAACAATATAAAAATAACTTGTATTTTTGGAGAGAATATTTGTAATGTTTAATGCATAAACATCAGCTGACACTCTTAGTACATAACTAAGCTCCCACAAAACAGTAAGAAAAAGAGAAAGGATCTATAGAAAAATAAGCAAAGGATATGAATAGGCAATCCAAGAAGTAATACAAATAGCTAATACATGAATGAAAAAAATGTTCACCATCAATAGTACATGAGTAAGTGCAAATTAAACAATAACAAGACACCATTTCTCCTTCCATGGATCAACAAAAATTGCTTTAATTTGAAAATATGGAAATGCTATGGTGAAACGGAGATGTTCATACACTGGATTACTGGATTATAACTTGAAACATCTGTTTCAAATATCAGAATAGTATTATCTATCAACAATTTAATTGCACTTACAGACATCTATCCCCAAGAAAACCTAACAGTTAATAAAGATATGCATACAGCATCGTTGCTAGTAGTGAAGCTACATGTTAATTGACATGGGAATGCCTAAAGAAAACACACCTCCACATATTCACAAAAAGCCAGACTTAAATGTCTTTGCATCTGTTTACACATATATGTATGCACATTAATAAATACAAATATAAAACCCCAAACTGAAGCCCAGTTCTAGGTAAGTATAATCTCTACACTGTGAGAGGAAAAGAAAGGATGAGCCCCAGGATATTAAGCCCATTGTTCAGCAGAAGCCTGAGCAGCAAAGTGAATTACTGTATCTCTTGATAGCCAAAGAAAAACTCAAATTCTCAGTTTCAGAGAAGGAGCTGGAGAATATGAAATTTTTCTGTATCATAAAATCAGAGGATTTTTTTTTTCTCCTGAGAGTAAAATTTTTGCTCTTGGGAGAGAAAAAATAGAAGGGCAGAGCAACATGGTGAAATGGCCAAGGGTCTCCTAGGAACTTTAATAAATAATATCATCTTAAATTGCTTGAGCTGCTGTAGTATCAAATACTCCATCATCTCTAACTTTCAGAAACATCTGCTCTACACACAAACGTGTGTGTGTCTCTCTGTGTGTGCGTACAAATTAAGGAAAGGGTCTGAGTTGCATGCTTGGGTTGGAGCCAGAGCAGAGATAAAGACACAGCTAAAAAATATAGAGAAATGAGGAAAAATCAAAGGAAGCAAGGAAGCCAGAGTCATGAAAACATAAGCCTACCAGTAATTCTTGAAAACCTTGGAGGCACATGTTCTTACTATAGGCCAGATTAACAGGCATTAAAGAATATCTCATCTAGATCATAAAGAGTAGAGTGTCCTAGCTGGCATGCAGGTTACAAAAGTTTATAAATGTAATGGTACAATGTTTACAACATTCATTGTAGAAAAATTACAAAAGGAACACGCACTGATTTAAAACTTGTATAGAATAAAAAGAGAAAGTCTCTTTTCACTGGCTCCCTCCTAATCACTCTCACTCAACTAGCACAGTTCAGAGTTCTAGACACTTACATGGTCATTGATATACAGAGAAGCTGAGCTGAACTACTATCATTAATGTAGATGGCTTGTGACTCCCCAGAAACTGCCCCACCTTGCCTGCCTGCCTGACTAATATATACCAACGAGTGGCATACTAGCTATCTATATTTAGATAGGTGAAATAAGTGTAACTGCGCATATTCATTGACCAAACTGAGAACTGTATACAGTTACTCTTCAGTGTCCATAAGGAATTGGTTCCAGGACTCCCATAGATACCAAAATCCAGGGATGCTAATGTCTCTTATATAAAATGGCATAATATTTGCATAAACCTATGCACATCTTCCCAAATACTTTACATCACCTCTAGATTACTTATAGTACCTAATACAATGTAAATGCTACACAAATAATTGCCTGTTCCCAGCAGATTCAATTTTGCTTTGTGGAATTTTCTGGAATTTTTTTTCAGAATATTTTCAATTTGAAGTTGGTTGAATATGTTAAGGCAAAACCTGTGGATATGGAGGGCCAACTGTATTTTTTAAATGAAGTTAGGTTTATGGGTCCAACTGAACCCAAGAATAAAGAGAACTGCATCTATGTAGAAGATAAGACCAGTGAGTAAAATAATGCTTTGTTGAAATTGAGAAAAAGAATAGTCCCGATGATCAGAAGTCTGCAATTATTCAGACATAGAGAACAGACTTGTGGTTGCCAAGGGGGAGGTGGGATGAGGGAGGGATGGATTGGGAGTTTGGGGTTAGCAGATGCAAACTATTATGTATAGAATGGATAAAGAACAAGGTCCTACTGTATAGCACAGGGAGCTATATTCAATATCCTGTGATAAACCATAACGGAAAAGAATATGAAAAAGAATGTGTGTGTATATACACACACACACACATATATATATATAACCGAATCACTTTGCTATACAGCAGAAATTAACACAACAGTGTAAATCAACTATACTTCAATAAAATAAATATTTTTAAGTCTGTGATTATTAAGTTCAGAAACTAAGCAAAGAACTTGTGTCTTAGAAAAACTTTAAACAAGCTCAAGTTTGACCAGAAATTGAATCTCATAAAAACCCGAGACTAGAGATATCACAGATGATGAAAAGGCATTTGACAAAGATACGTATAAGGAAGGACCTGACAAACCCAGAGATGGAATTAAGAGTCATTTTGCTGCCCCCATCCACTGCCTTACCAATAAGACATAATAACTGATCCCAGCCCGATTTTGCCCAGCTGAGCCAGAGATAAATAAATACTCAATTCTTAAGATAACAGCCCAGGCAGTAACTACCAATGGATAACAGTTAACACAAGAGATGAAATCTTTTTACCACCAAGCGATTGAACAAAGTTATGCAGAAATCAGCTCTCTTCAAGTAAGATATCTCCAAGATACCTCCTTGCCAAAGCAGAATTCAAGTATATCTACTCTGGCCAGAGTGCGTGTTACATGTGTACGGTTTTTATCCTGAGTATAAAATAAATTCCTGTCAATCACTCTGTGCCATCCAGTGTTACAAAATAGAGGTGAAAATTCATGTCCTCGAATCTCTATTCAGGAAAAAATCCACCTCAGTCTTTAAATTTTAGCAACAACAACATACAAAGCCTAGTCATAGTGTAGAAATATACAATGGCGAAAGGAATACAGAAGACCACATTGCAGCTCTCAATTTCATCTCTACTGCCTCTCCAGAAAAAGCTCAAAACAAGGATTACCAGCTCCCCTGGCATATGTGTTAGCCCACTCTGCTCCTAATCATGCAGAGAACAGAAATCTCGTGCCACACAATATTCTGTGATGGGGGAGGGTGGCAGGATTTCTGCTCAAGAGGTCAGAAGAGCAAAGAACTGCATTCTTCCTAAAGAAGGCTCTTGCAAAGTTTCTGCTGAATTGAGCTTTATATGCGGGTGGAAAACCCAGTGTAAGGCATGTGGCTGCATCAATTATAAGATTTCAATTTGACAGTTTAATTAGGAAAAGGAGAGTTAGTGTAGGGCTTGCAGAATTCATGATGAATCACATACTCCAACAGACTTCATTTTCATATTTCAATTACACACATTTCTAACTCATGAACAGCAACATGGCATTTTCTGTTTAATAAATGTGATATCTGTTGGAATTGATAACATTAGTTCAGTAATTACTGAGCCATTATTGTCAGGCTTTTTAAAAACATGGAAAGAAGTCTTAGTTATTAAAGTTTAGCATCAGCACGAAACTAGCTTTTCAAACGTTCCAACTGAAGAGCTTTTGAACAGTGCATTAGCTATCCCTTATAGGTACAGGGGTAAAACTTAATAGCAGGTACCTGCAAGAGATGGTTTTTGATCTAATCACATCTTATTTGATTCCCTGACACACAACTGTAGCTATATTCTTTCTAGATCTTTATTCAGAATTCAGGTCAAAAAGCAAGGGAGCAAGACTTAGGTTTGAATGACATAATTTAATGCAAGATCATGCTTTAAATTTTGATCTGATTCTGATCTTTGCTTAAAAAAATAATAAAATGTAACAAAACACTTATTTTTCATCAATTTAAAGATAAAAGTAGATTCTAATAGGAACAAACTTTCAAAGAGGAACAAGCTCAGTCGGTCAAAGCATGTAGAAACTTGTGAGTTCTTTCCCAGAGTGGTTGCTCTGAGTTCTGGGGACCTAAGCTGAGAAGCTGGCTATGCTCATAGATGCACTAGGTCTTTTTCTTTGCCTGGGTTTTGAACAAACAGAAGTTCATTAAATCAAATACAGATGTCAGTTTCCTTAGGGACTAAGAAAAAGGTCATGCCCTCCAATAAACACAACTGCAAACACTGGAAGTGAAGCACACTTCTGTTTTTAAAATTACTTTCAAATTTGTTCATAATGATCCTTTCATGGATGATATCTTGACTTCTGTGTAGCTGAACTACCTGCTTGCTACTGCTTCACCTGCAAAAATCTTGATATCTTGCTTAGATAAAGTACATTTATGTGTTAGTGTGTGTTATATAAATATATAGAGAGATATTTGTATATGTATCATAAACATTTCTAAATATTCAGGTCACGAAATATAGGAAAAATAGTTTTGTCACATGATATCACCTATTACATGTTAAAATTGTACATGTAAAGGGTTTGTAGTTCACAGTCTCAAAAAAAAGTCATATTTCTTCACATTATTAGTAATTCACATCCTTTAGTATCAGGGAGAAACAGTATTTTATTGATTTCTTAAGAATGTTAAATAAAATAATGACAATAAAGTGGCTAGCATACTGCCTAACACATTCACTCAATAATTGGTTACTATAATTATTGTTAGAAGGCTTGGGATTCTTGTACAAAAATTAAAATAATATAAAAATTATAATCACAGAAAAGTAAAAAGTTTGAGATTTCAAATTTAAAAAAAATCATAAAGAAATGACATTCTCATCCCCAAATGGCACCCCCTTAAGAAAATATTTAAGTTTAACATCTTTAGTTCCTTACTTGACAAAAATTGCAGCTTGATCAGTGGGCAAATGAATATTTTCAGAACTCAGAATTGTTCTGCCCTGTCAGGTGGTAGCAATATAGATGCAAACAAAAGAAAATAAGAAGAAAAGGAGAGTTCAAGAAATAAAGCTTTCCACTTCCCCTCATTCTGTAAATGACTGAGGCCCAGAAAAGCAAACTTTTTTTCATAATCACAACAGCTAAGAAATATCAAGTTAGATTGTACGGTAATATAATGTTCTGTCTACCTTAGCAACAGTTGCCGGGGTATGGTCCATGGAGCTCAAGGGATCACCAATTCCCTTTCAGGGTCCACAAGCTCAAAACTAGTTTTCTAGTAACTTTAAGGTTTTGGGGGGTTTTGTTTTTTGGTTTTGTTTGTTTAATTAATTCTATTGATGTTTTCACTAATGGTGCAAAAGAAATTGTGGGTAAAACTGCTGGCACCTTTGAGTGAATCAAAGCCATGGCACTGAGCTACACTAATAATTGTATTTGTCACTGCCACAATCCCTATGAAAGATAAATAAGAATCAAAAGCCAGCTTCATTAAATTTCAAGTCTTGAGCACACATCTTTTTAATATTCTGTGGGACAAAATGGGAAGCACACCTAAAGCCCTTTGCATATTGCAGGATAGTGGTCGTCTCCAGGAAAAGCACTTACGATTATTTAAGTTTCCAGTGAACTAGCCACTTCCTTCACAGAACAATTTTTACTTGAAAGAATGAACTTTGATTATTTAGATTTGCTTATTTTACAGACATTGTCTTGAAGATGACAAGAAATGACTTAGTCACCTTAGGGAAATTTACCTGGACAGTATTTTTTGCAAAAGGTAAAATTTAAGCTTTCAAAGCAGAACTTAGAATTTTGGAAAATTTGCATCTGTTATCATGACAGCTTTCCAAGACGTAATGACTTTTCTGATAAATTGCTGGTGACAGTAATGAATGTGCTTTATTGATACTGTATAATAAGGTGTGTCAACCTTTGCAGATATGCATAGCTTAGTAAACCAGTATTTGCCAAATCAGCAATAATAGTGTTACAAAATCATGCATGGGTAAAAGACAAATTTAAAATATAAGATAGGCAAATGTAATTTAATGTAACAAGTATGAATAGTTCTTGGCATGGTTTCATATTCTACATTTCAAATAACCTTTAAGAAATCATTACTACTTATTGAGTTTTGGTGTAATATCAAAGAAGAGTACTCAAAATATCCCCCCTTTTAACTATATGTTTATGAGACTAGGTTTTCTTGATATTATTTAACTAAATAACATATAACAACAGATTGAATGCAGAAGCAGGTATGTTTTCTATCAAACCAGACATTAAAGATATTTACAAATATATAAAATAATGCTAATTCTTCTCATTAAGTATGTGTTGGGAAAGGTAGGTATTTTTTCATAAAAGTGTTATGTTATTTTTAAATGAGTTAATAAATAGTTTGAAACTTTCTCATCATTAATTTCTAACGTGGTATATACTGATACATATTATTCACAAAAACAAAAGGTCTTTTTGATCCTCAAAAACTTTTAAGACTATAAAAGTCTCCTGAGTCCAAAACATTTGAGAACCATGGCACTATGCTGTAGAGATAACAAATGGGTTTCAAATAGAATACAAACCTGGATCAGTTGGTAATGGCTTCAAGGAATTGGTAGAGAAGGAACTAGAAGCCATGTTTTGAGTTATAAAGATAGAAAATTAGAAAATGTGGTACTTAAGTCACATTGGACCCAAGAACATACTGGATTTCAGATGTTTCAGGATAGTCCAATGTCCTAACTCATCTTCCTCTTCCTCATAGTACTTAGCACAGTGCCTATACAGAGTAGATTAATAAATGTTCATGAATTTAACTGAATCTAATACAAAATTACACTGACTCTTTTTACAAATTCTGATACAAGATAGAGGGCCAATGGTTATTGTTCTATGAAGCAAATGCCAAAAAAAAAAAAGTGTTAAGCTAAGGAGAAAACAGAATAGACATCTACACAGGTTGCATGATTTCAAGGGAACAGAATTTCTCCCCATAAATAAAACTTTTTTTAACCTAATGATTAGTTCCTGAATTTACTTTTATAATTGGAGATGTGACCTTTTATTCTACAATGAAAATGTCAAAATACAAATACTCGAGGGAGAGGTAGCATATTCATCCAAATTCACAGTAAGTTTTAAATAATATCATCCAGGTTTGAAATGACATGATCAAATAGAAATAATAGGGTAGAAGATCTCAGATGAAAGACACTATAGAGAGATGGTGAAAGGAATGACACTAAGAGGAAAAACTGAAGATTCTAAAGGAAATATATTTATTTCACAATTTGAAATAAGGCCAGGCATCTTTTGGAATTCCCTAGAACAACAACAACAAAATTATTAATCGTGTATTTTTCCAGCCCATACACAATATTGTAGCCTATATAGAATAAAAGTCTACAAAATAAAAATCAGAATGTCCCACAACCTAAATCTAGCCTGCTGGACTCCTACATGGCAGCCAACATCCTACCAAGTCACTCTGCTGCGTGTCCTAGATGAGGACTTCAACAAGACTTCTCTCTTGCAATGGAATGAAAGAAGGCAGCCTTTCAAATAAGCAGTGATGTCTTAGCACAATGGAAAGAGAACTACGGTAGAGATAAGTAACTTGGGTTTAACCCAACCCTGACTATTGATTGTTAGCTCTGTGACTTTGGGCAAGTTTTTTATGCTCTCTGGGTCTCAGTTTTCCCTTAAGGGAAGATCTAATGATCTTTTGTGAAATATAAGATGTGATAGTTTTAAATTTAATTATTTAGATAGGAAATTAACATTTCTGTCACAGACATTATTTTTAGCATGTCTCATTGAAATTTTGTAGAACAATATTTCCTTCAAGGAAAATCAGAATACAGAATATTAAAAGCATTTTAATGAGACAAATTATGTGAGGAGAAAAATCTATATTTAAGCAACTCTTTTGTTTATCTCAATTTTTCATTAACCAGTTAAGAACTTACACTCTTTCACTCTGTTTTCTTCAGCGATGCCTAAAGGACTACTACCTGAATAATAAGAAAAATGCTTATAAAGAGTTTAAAAAGGGAATTTGTTTCTATCAATATCCATCTTTGGCCATTTCCTAGGGGAACTGTGTGAGTTCAGGATGTCAGAATCATTCTACAGGATGAAAATCTACTTTCTTCCTCTTTTTGTTACCTCAAGAAATACTGAAAATAAATTTTTTGTGTGGGACAATGTTTTTGTCATTTTAAGTCTGCTGACAACTATGTTTAGTCACATTTCCCCCAAACTGTTTGTTGAATAGGATCCCAATCCTAGAGTCACTTTAGAGTGGAAAGAGTAGTCTTTTTTTAATATAAGGGCTAGTGTCACATTGTTAACTCTCAATGGCTTTAAAAATCTCCCTCCAGGGCTTCCCTCGTGGCACAGTGGTTGAGAGTCTGCCTGCCGATGCAGGGGACACGGGTTCGTGCCCCGGTCCGGGAAGATCCCACATGCCGCGGATCGGCTGGGCCCGTGAGCCATGGCCCCTGAGCCTGCGCTCCGCAACGGGAGAGGCCACAACAGTGAGAGGCCCGCGTACCGGAAAAAAAAAAAAAATTCTCCCTCCCATTTTCAAAATGTACTGTACCAATATATATTTTTTACTAGTCTTTACCAATAACAAATACACACTAGATTTCATTACACCACCAAAATGATCAGTCACCCAAATTTTCTACCTAGGCTAAGTGTGTCAATTACTATCCCTAATCCTTCCTTTTACTTTCAACTTCCTTTTTTATTTGGAACTCTTTGACTCTGTTGATATTTGTATGAAGTTCCCCTTAGCTATTAAAAACAAACAACAACAACAAAAAATAGGAAAACCTAACAATGTAATTTTAATGTTTATGTAATTAATTTTAATTTAATGTAATTAAACACCAGAAAACAAAAAGATGGATGTTAAATTACCCCATGATTACAACAGATTGGGAGAAACTTTCCCTCCTACTGGCCAAAGCCTGAATGACTGACAGGTTATTTACATGGAGCATGAAATGAAGAACAGTTGCCAATATTAAGCACTTTTTTAAACCCAGTTAATCAACAAAGATGCTGACGTTGATTTTTAGACAGACTAGTTCACAAGGATAATAATAATTCAGACTATAAAATTTGCACTACGGGTTGTACTGCATATGCGCCATTGCCTCTGTGCCAAAGGTCCCATCAACAGATGACTGGATTAAGAAAATGTAGTATATATACAACGGAATATTACTCAGTCACTAAAAAGAATAAAATTCTGCCATTTGCAATAACAGGAATGGATCTAGAGAGTATTATGCTTAGTGAAATAAGTCAGACATAGAAAGATAAATATGTTATCACATATGTGGAATCTAAAAAATAAAACAAATGAATGTATGTAACAAAACAGACTCACAGATATTGAAAACAAACTAGTAGATACAGTGAGATGAATAAAGAGAGGAGAGGAAAAATAGGGGTATCGGATTAAGAGATACAAACTACTATGTATAAAATAGGTAAGCAACAAGGATATATTGCACAGCACAGAGAAATATAGCCATTATTTTTCAGTAACTTTAAATGGAGTAACTTTAAATGGAGTAACTTTAAATCTATAAACATATTGAATCACTATGCTGTACATCTGAAACTAATATAATATTGTAAATCAGCTATATTTCAATTTAAAAAAAAGACTCCATCACTCACTTTGGGCTGGGGGTAGGGGGATGACTTTAAGAAGATAAAGTCTGAAGCTGGGCTGGTCATCTCATTAATTCACATCCACAAGAATTCAAATAATGGTCTCCAGTAAATTTGTTTCTTGATGTTCCTTTTTTAACTGAAGTTTCTAAATTATTTTTTAAATTCCAGGAAAAGCATTTGTAACAAATATAGAAGTCCTCTAAAATTTTGCTGTCCTTTAAAATGCAAGTCAAGGATCAATTATCAAAACAAACTCATTCCCCTAATCAGTTTACAAAGGTGCAAATTGTTTCTCAGAATACAATGCCGGGGAGGCTGCTTTGTTTAATGACAATCCTAACAGCAAGAATCCCTAGGGCAGGAAGCAGGTAATCAAGAATCCACCTCAAACTTTGAGAAGGCTGGCAACAGTCTATTATAATGCCTGGTTACAGGGAGACCTTGTACAGAGAACAATACACTGAAATAGACCAGACTTGTTATGGAACAATAAACTTAAATATAGCTCTGAACTTGACACAGCTAAATGATTTTTGCCTTCTAGGATTGAATTTAACACTCTAGGCTAAATACTTCAAACAGATTTTTCTACTGTGCACTTTGTATGCCTGAATGCACATACCATAATCACATTTTGGTGTGCAACTTCAACAATGTGTATGTGTCCACAGAGGGTCATGATGTCATTAAAACCCAACATGAAAGGCTAAGGAGGTGACGTAAAGATTGTTTGGTCAAACAGATTATTTGAGGGCTTCCAGTACTCACCCTGTATTAGAAGAGATAAAGGATGCAAAAAAGATTTTTACAATACATTCTACAAATACAGTAGCAGGAAATTCGTATGCAAATGAAATATCAAGTGAAAAGAGTCATAGGATTTGAGAGGAAGGAAAAGAGTGAGGCTGAGTTTAAGAACTGGATTTGGATTGAGTTTAAATAGGCAGAGAAGGAGGACAGCACATTGAGGAAAGGTGTAGAGGTAGAGAATTGTATGTTATGTATAAAAAGATAGCAAGTCCACCCCCTGGGCTGAAAGCAAGGGTCCTGGAGAAAGGACAGTAGAGGGTAAATAAGGTAGGCAGATCAAGACACAAGTGTACAGAATATAGGGTTGGCCTTCCAAACAAGATTCCCATTTTTTCAGCAGAGTATCTCATGAGTTTGGGAGAATGCTGTGAGTTACATGACAAGCATCATTTTCCCCAAGTTAGAGGTGGGGTCAGGAATGCTGGGAAGAGGTCAGGGTCACACAGAGAGCGACACAGGGAATGACAGAGAATCCTGTTTCCCAGTCCAGCCATCTCTCAGCCAAGATATACTACAATCTCCCTGCCTCTTTCCCAGGTTCCAAAATACTGAAATGGAATGACTGTGCTGGAATGAGCTAAAATGCTGGAACTGCCCCTTATTTTTTCCTTTCTCTGTGATGAGAAAGAAAAGAGAGGAGGACCATTGAACTTTAAACTTCCTGATAAACTATAATGTGGGAAAGTGCCATTTTTAGGTTTACATGAAGGAGCTACCTCTGAGAATGGCCTCTTGGCCTGTGAAAAACTAGAAACATCCCAGGAAGTCACTGAAATGTTGTAGTACTGTGAGAATTTGTATAAAAATAAACACTGGATTATTTCAGGCTTAGTCCCTAGAGAAAATGAGCCAGAATTACTCAGAACTACTAGCCTAATCTTGACAGAACAGAGGAAATTAACAACTGAAGCCAGATTTTTTTCCCTTCTTAAAAAAAAATAAAGCCCTATTTGTGATATTTCGGAAAATGAAAAAAAGAATCAGGTTAACCATGTGATTCAAATGACCCTGAGACTAAGATGGCTGAGTTTCCTGATGAGAAAATAAAATGCAGACCAGTGCTTCTTGGAAGGTGTCAACTGGAAGCACAGAGGCAGGAGAGCTTGAATTCACGGATTCAAAGAGACACATAATTCAGCTCTCTGTAAACTCTATTCTCTAGAGCTTGGTGGATTTTTTAAAGCTTGCTCATTTTTCCCCCTCAGGAGATATAAAGATTTAAAAGCCAAAGGAAGCACACACTATCACATGACACTATGGGAGCTGCCCCCAAGCTTGACTAAAGTGCTTCCTTTCCACTGAAAAATAATTTCCCATTGAATCTCTGGTTTGAAAGAAATTTCATTGAGAACATCAGATCACTCCATTATCTAATTCAGATCACTCCATTATCTTATTCATATTTCTAATAAGAATGACTAAACAACAGCTCAGAGTTATTTATTAAAATACTGAAGACAACTGCTTCTTGACAACACTACCTTACATAGCTTAGTAAGGTAGTGTTTGGCACGTGCTTGGTAACTTCTATGTGTCCAGCACTGCTGTTTCAGCTGTTAAAATGTAGGTCACAAGCCTTCTGCTCAAGGAATTGTGCCACTTCTACACAGAAGTATGACTAGTAGATCCATAGCTTCCTGACTTGTACCTCTCTGGGTCCACAGAGACAATCCAGGGATATGACATGAAGCACAGAAAGAAGATGGGAAGAAATCAGTATCATGCCCCATTATTCCTTACAGCTAACACTGGCCCTTTTATTTCTAATGCAGAAAATTAACTCATGGAAGAGACTTTTGAGGTGTCACAAGAGAAGATATGGCTTCTGCTAAGGCTGAATGATTGGCCAGGCAGTTTGTGGTTATCATGTCTAATTAGGGACCAGGATCTCTACCTTAGAGAGCCCAGAGTTGTAAGGACAGGAAGTACAAAGTCCCACAGTAGATCATCGTTAATGATGGTAGTACCATTCTTGCCTCCTAACCTTGATACAGACCAAAGTTTCAGATGCATGAATTTCTCTATCAAATACAATACCATATAGAAGGTCTGATCCACCTGGTACATGGCACCACATTCTTCCAGAGTACTGCCTCTGAGCAGATGATTCACCTCTGCATTCACCAAGCCATTCTTACACTATATCCACCTGGTAGCTTCTGGATGTTGTGGTATTTGATGCAACCAACAGAGTCCACAGTCATGGTCTTCTTGTTCCTGTACCTTGTTAACTGTGAAGTGGGTTCACTGGTGGTATGCTATATACTACAGGATTCCATACCTGTGGATAAGGCACTCTGACAGTCTCCGGATGGGGGTGACTTGGAGGGCAATAAAGGTGAACTCATATTCAGAACTGTCATCTATTTCTGTAAGAACAAACCACTAGGCCTTCCAGAATAGAAGAGACTCAATGTAGTCAACCTGCTACCAGTGGTTGGTTGGTTGGTCTCTTCATGGAATAGACACATCAGAGATTCAGCTTTGGTTAACAGCTAGATTAGCCTTGGAAAGTGAAAGTCACTCTGTTGGATGCATGTGAAACCTTCATCTCTGCTCATGGGTCCTCTCAAGTCATGAGCCCATTACACCAGTTCTGGGGTGGCTGATGACAAAGGCAAACTAAAGTCTACCAACCGAGTCACTTGAGCCTAGTTTATAGTTCCATGATTCTTCTACAGTGATGCCTTCTGGTGGGTCTTCACAAACCATACAAACACCTTCACACTTCGTGTCTATTCCTTTGTTGTGTCCATCCACAACTGCTACCTCAGGCATTCCTATCTCTAAACTTCCGGGCCCCTGAGAAGTTATCCAGCCATTTCAATTACTCATGACTCTGTATATATTCTCACCTCAGGGCACTTCTTCCAGAAAGTAGGTAACCAGGTACACAACTAGAAACTGTGACAATGGAAAAGTTGTCTCTTAGCACTGTCTGACTATAGCTTGTAATGCAACCACATCCATTTTTGGTTTGACCCACATAGAGAACCAATGTATCTGATTATTTGGCAAGAACTCCACTGATTATTTGGCCCATCCATAAACCAAAGTTGAGCTTTCTTCTCCTCCTTCAGCAGTCATAAAGGACATCCCCATATGGCCATAGATGGAAGCTGAAGAAGGGTGCTGGTGCAACCATAGTGGTTGACATAGAAGGGAGAGAGGTCTAAGCTACCTATTCACGCAGTTTTCTTGTGCTTTCTGGTCTGCCCAGGCTCAATGCAAGTCTGTCATTTATTATGATGGACTGCTGCTGGTTTTACCCAACTTAATGCCTTGGGGCATTAAACAGATCCCAGCTCATATGGGTCTCTACCAGGATCCAGTAACATGTTAAGAGCTGTTTCCCCACTGCAGATGCCATGGCCCTACTCTGGAATTGTAGGGTCTTCGATATGATTCTCTCCTTGCCTTAAGGTGCATACTGCATCTTCTCCCACCACTGACACCTCCAGCATAATGTGGTCTGCCAGACAGCATCCCCTAAGTGGACTTTCGCATACATTATAGCCTGAATCTGCTGCAAAGCCCTTTATTGCTCTAGACCCCATACAAAGGCAGCAGTCTTTTGTATCATTTAGCATATCAGCTAGAACAATATTTCCAAGTATGGAATGTATTACCTTCAGAACACAAATAGGCTTACCAAATGTTACGCCTTCTTTGTGATAGAGGATACAAGTAGCAATTTTTCTTTAATTTTAGAGAAAATATGCCAGCATGCCCTGGACCACTATATCCCTAAAATTTACAGAAGTATCAGGTCTCTCAACTTTCAGTGGGCTTATCTCTCACCCTCTGGGGCACATATGTCTTACCAAAACCTCCAGCATGCTAATCACCCCTCTCTCATTCTTCCTCATCAGCATGATATCATCAACGTAATAATTAATGTGATGCTCTGTGGGATGTCTAGATAATCCAGATATCTTCTGACTGATGACAGAGAGTGGGAGAGTTAACATGTACCTGGAACAAAACTTTAAATGTGTATTACTGTCCTCTCTCTGTGTCCTTTCTTTTCTGATTATAGTAGAAAAGAATGAATTTGCTACTTCAAGCTTCATGCCATATACATGAGAATTAATTAATCTACTCAAGCAAAGATACCACATTCAGCACAGCAGCTGCAATCAGGACTATTACCTGGTTGAGCCTGTAACAGTCTACAGTGGTTCTCAAAGGTCTGTTTGGCTTCTGAAGGGAGCAGACTTATGAATTAAATAGAGGTATGACAGACACCACTACCCTTGCATCCTTAAGATCCTTAAGGGTGATTCTAGTCTGCCGTCACTTCCAGAGGTCAGTACTGTTTTTAATTCACTATCTTGATGGGCAGAGGAGGCACTTCCAAAGGCTCTACTTGGTACTTTTCATTCTAATAGCTTTTACTTCACAGACCAATGATTCAATTGGTGTTATTCCAACAGCTGAGTATCTTGATTCTACATTTTACATTTGGGAATTGGGTAAATGACAACTGTGTGGGGCCAAAACCCTCATGGACCTGCTCTAAGCTGGACTTCAGCCAGGACTCTACTGAGCATCTGGCCTTGTGTTCTCTCCACTCTAACAGGGACGTGATAATACTTCAGGTCTCTAGGTATCAATGTCAATTCAGGCCCTGTGTCAAACAGCCCTGGAAATGTCTGTGCCCACCCCACAGTGCATGGGCACCCAAGTAAATATTCATAGATCCTCTTGGGGAAAGCTCGGGGGAGTCGTTACAGTATACACCTGACATTATACTGCCGAGGGTTCTCTGAAGGATCCAACCACCTCATCAGTCACTGGATTCTGTATCTGAAAACTGACTCAGGTCCCAAAATTGGGTAAGAGAATGTAGCTTCCTTTTGGAGCAATGACCTTCAGATAACTTCTCATTTATTTTTCTTTTTACTGTATATATTAAGAAGCTTATATGATACCTATTTTGACCTAGGAAAGCCATGTTCTATTAACCACCACACTTCCCTGTGGATAGTCTCCTTAGCTGTCCTTTTGACCTTGCCAATTCTTAAAATAACTATGTCCCCTCCCTCCCCCACACTCACCAGCTTTTAGTGGTTAAGCACTGACACCTCAGCTTCATTGCTTCAGAGACCCATCATCCTCATAAGCTCATGAAGATCCCAGCTCAATGACTCCCACTCCTGCCATCAACCCTGGCCTACAGAGAACCACCACCACTAAATCTCTCAGAGATGCTGATACTCCTCTCACCAGTGAGTTTCTGATGGCCTTGGTGAATGGGGTGTTCCCCAGGCCCTCCCTGCAACATATTCCTCTAGTGGGTCTTTTGACCTCACATGATATACACATTCCAACATGCCCACTCCCCCAAGCCTTTTCTTTTTTTCTTTTTTTTTTCTTGTGGTACATGGGCCTCTCACTGTTGTGGCCCCTCCCACTGGGGAGCACAGGCTCCGGACGCGCAGGCTCAGCGGCCATGGCTCACGGGCCCAGCTGCTCTGCGGCATGTGGGATCTTCCCGGACCGGGGCCCGAATCCGTGTCCCCTGCATCGGCAGGCGGACTCTCAACCACTGCGCCACCAGTGAAGCCCCCCCAAGCCTTTTAATCCCTTCCTCCACCACCTGCCACAGCAATGTAGCCATTTTATTTTACCCAGTGTGAACCATCACTATATCCAGGCTTCAAAGAACCACCCTGGCAATGGGTTTTCCTCCTCCCCTGGAGTCCCTGACAGAAAATTAAACCACATGGGAAGATACAATGCCCTGAAGTTAATGAACTCTTGTTTATTTAGTCTTATGTCCTGGCCCCCTTGATCAAGCACCCTCAGAATCCAATCCCATGGCTCCTATCAGTCCGTGTTACCTCAACCTTGCAGCTCCCTCAATATGACTACCGTAACTATGCCCTTTACCCTGATTCTCAAATTCCCAAAGCATCTTTTATTTGCCATCAATGGCATTAAGATCAAGCCACTATGCTTATAATAAAGAAAACAGCGATTTGTTTATGCCACAAAAGTTTTTAATTTAACAGTTTATGTCTGTTCCGATATTTTTAGAGTAGGCAGTGTAAACCCCCATGGTCGTCCTTAGGTTCTGATTCATCCAAGCCTGGATTCCCTCACATCACAAAATGGCTGCCAGTGGCAACTGGGCCTGGCTGCTGCTTTGTCTATGTCTAGTAGGAGAGAGAAAAAAAAATTTCTTTCCCTCAAGAAGAGATAAAATCCCTGCTCCCTGGTGTGATTGAGGCCATTTGTCCCACATGCCCATCACTGGTTGGGACTGGACCATGAGAATCTGCAGGGGATGTTGTGGCCTGACTGGCTCTATCTTGATCAATTCATTAACCCCAAACATAGCGGGTAGGGATTTTTGTCTTTTTTTTTTTTTAATACTGCTTTTGTTTGTGTGTGATTTTTTGTTCGTTTGTGTTGACTATTCTATTTTCATAGATATATTTTCAGTGCATAAAATAATGCCTGGCCATAATTGGCACTCAGTAAATATTTGTTGAATGAATGAATGAAATGATTAATTAGGATGCTCTTCTGAAGCTGGAGATAGGGTAGATTTCTGAACAAAACTGAGGAATTGCTAGGAAAGGGAAGTGGACATAGAGTAGCCAACCAATATCATCTGCCTTTCTATTCTGAAGCAGACTTTGAGTAAGTAATTCTTTCTCAAGCTGTGGGCTGCCACGTATCTATCTCAACAGAAGAAAAACACCATTTCAACAGATAAGTAGAACTAATCAAACAAATGTTCTTTGTTCCTAAGAGTTAGCTCTGCCTCGGTTTGAAAATATTTAGTTTTCTTGGTATTAACAAAAATTAAGGCAGTTTTTTTTTCTATCTTAAATAACTAGTACTTCACAGTGCTCTTCAAGAGATGTTGTACTTTCAAAACCATCATACACGCCTATGTTTGATATTCAAAATAATCACTCTCAAGCAGTATAATATCTAAAGTGAGAATTCAATATCTTCTGCCATTAACAACATCATTAATAACAAATGTCTGTTTAATTACTCTTGCTAAGATTAAAAAGGCCATTATTCTTGTAACTTGAGAAATTCATTAGCTGGAAAAGGCTGTTTAATGCCAAATGCACTCCTTAAAGATGCAGTCCCCAATATTTGAAGGTATTTCTGAGATTCACGCATTTGCATTACTTTAAAAAAGCACTAACCAACTGTGCTGAAGATCATACTGTGACAATAAGCAAGCACTGTAACATTTCAAAATCAGAAATGTTTTACAATACCGTACAGATTCTGTTCTTTCGAGTATTTAAACTCCACACGCTGAGCCCATTATTCATCATTCACCTCTCACTAATTCTGTGCTCAAATAAGTCCTGTACCAATACAGAGCATCCTAAGGTACAGTTAATATTCATAAGCACCTCCTCCAAAGGGATTCAGAGCCATAACTTAAGATCTTTGCAAGTCAATTTTAAAGTCTGAGACTTCAAGGAATTTAGACCCATTAAATGAAAATTACAAGATGGGATTTAGAACAACATCTTTCTTAATTCACTGTTTCAGCTCAATATATTTTTAGCACAGAAACCTGCTTAACATTTACTAAAAATTAGATCAGTGACAGTGTACTCACAGAAAGCAATTCAAATTGCTTCAGTTATAATGGTTACATACCACGTGTTGGATCACTCTTTGACTTTTTCGTCCCAGTGAACAATAAAGCAGAGTCACAAAACAAGCTGTAATGAAGCCTACCTCCTTGCTTCTAGGATTGATTTACTTACTGAATTTGATTCACATTTCATACTCTTATGTTTTAGGTTCTGAGAGGGAAGACTTCAACAACAGAGGAGCAGGAAGAATTGCAGAGTTCAAGACAACAAAGGTAAATTACTATCTGGTAGAAAGTTGCTTCTCAGAAAGGAATAAGTGCCTTGCAATAAGAGAATGTTCTCTCTTCTTTCTTTCCTTCATCTAATAAATATAAATTGAGCACCTCCTCAGTGTCAGGAACTAGGCTACCAACTATCTAAAGTTGAGTAAGACATGGTGGCTGCCACTGAGGAGCTCTTACAACCTTGTCAAGGCTGCTAAACTTCTGGCCAGGAAATGCAATTCTGTTGTAGATGCTGTGCTAGACATTTGGGTAGGATGCAGTAGGACAGGAAAATGGAGTGAGAAGTTCCAAAGAGTCAGTAAAGTGTATGAAGAAGCATGGAAGATTTATATTTTGACAGATCTTTAAAAATAAAAAGGTTTTGTCATTTTTCTTAGTTGTCTTTCATATGTTAGGGCAGAATGGGTGAAGGGAGAGTCTGTAGTAGTCTCAAATTTTATCCAGGGAGATTGATTCCTGTTACTCCCGTGCACAGGAGCACAGTTAATCTTATTTTGCTTGCTTGTTTGTTTCCATCTGTCTAAAGAGATACTGGAAACAAAAAGCTCATGGTTTCAGCACCATTGCCACACTGCTCCTTGGGATGCTTACCTTTGAGAAAGGCAAAGTCTTCTGAACTTTATCTAATCAATTTACACCTATCATTGCTCTCTGTTAGGTTGAACTGGTGCTCAAAGTACAAACTTACAAGAATCTTAACCAAAAGCAAGAAGCTGATTCTTCTTCATTTCTCTGCTTGAAAATACAGTGCCTACATGATTTTAAGCACCTGGGAAGATTAGGTTTATCAATAGTGTTGTAACAATTGGTGATAATAGTCAAGTAAAAGTAACACATACCTGATTATTCAGAAAATAAGAATAGCTCACTTAAGGAGGAAACTCTGTTAAAGTTAGTCAACCATGGAATAGATTGTTTTCTAACTTGCTAAATTCCCTGATATTGCAAGTAGGAAAGCCAAAGTACACTGACATTAATTAGTAGGGAAGTCGATAAGTATCTCTATTTTAGAAAGGTTATTTGGATTACATGACCTGCCATCTCAAAGATTTTTATGATTCTATATGGTTTTAAACAAAAACAATTCCTATAGCAATCATCTGTTTGGTCTTTAAAAGTCTCAAGGCAGCAGCAATATCTGTTTGTTCTCCCACATAAAAAATGAAGGTACAAGAACAAGTACATTAGTCTTGGCATGTTTTCTTGCTTGTAACTTTTTACTAACTTAATGCCTATGAATTTTAAAGAATGTAAGTAACATAGGGCCAAAAACAAGATAGTAAGTGGCATCCTCATCTGTATTGATGACTCTTCCTGTAAACACACATGCAGTGCTTTTATGTGATGACATGAATTGCTCTTTGAACCTGGCTGGAGCTTACTGTGTCAATTTGCCTGTGCTACCCATCCCTGAAAGAAGTCAAAGAAATAATAGATGGAGCTTTACCTGGGAAAACTCTTTAGCTGTTAGAGTTTTGGTAGGGACTCAGAATAGGACTCTATGGCCATGGAATCCCAGGGGCTTTTAAAGATTGTAAAGCATCCAGTGAGTCTCTTAGGGCTGGGACACCATCCTCATGTGAGAAGTCTGGTATCGCAGCAGTGTCAATAGCTTGGCTTCAGTCTGTCCTGGCATCAGCTTGGCTCTGCCTGTGTTCTACCTTATGTTTTTATTTTTGAAGTTTCTAGTAAAGAAAATCATATATAATTTTTCACAGAATGAAAAGTTCAGAAAAGGCATTAAAATAATTCAAATAAACCACATGTTTCTAGAGAACCTTCCCTTATTCTGCTTCAACTCCAACATCCCTAGTCCCTAAAGCTTGCTCCAGAGAGGACGAAAGGGTGTTCTTGCCAAACTCATTTGATCTCATTATCAGAAACAGACTATTTAGCATGCACAACTGGGGGTTTTACTCATAGCATGCTTTTCCTCATACACATATACAAACACATGCACACAGATATTTTAAACTTGAGTTTGCATTTCCATGGGAACTAAATAGACTTTTATAGTACAGATAAAAATGAAAGGAGAAGAGACTTTCTTATTCTATAAAAGAATCATTTTTATTCTGTGAAACTCTATTGGGAAAATCTAAAAGCTAAGAGTGTAACTTCTTAAGTGGAAAAAAGATTCAATTTTTGCCATGAGCATTAAAATTCACACAAAATGGGTTGAAAGTCTCACCTAGGAGAAGGAAATATGTATACGTGTGCATGCAGGTGTATGTGTGTAAATGTGCATACATATTATAGAAACTGATAAATATGAAATGTTCCAAGTTACTTAACAATTGTGTAGTTTTTACTTTATAAAATTCATGAGTATAAAACACACTGAAATATTTTACATAGAAATTAATTTTCAATGAAAGTGATCAAGCTTTCATTTTATGAAATAAATAACTTCACAAATAGCACAAGGAATTTCACATTTGATGAACCACCTTCAATTTGATTCTTTGGTTGTAGGGTGGAAGAAAATTTTAACTCAGGGTAATAGCTCTGAATTCAAGACAAACTTATAGGAAGAGGATAGAATGGAGCATGAGATTTCTCATATAGTCCTAACAGAAAACCTTTTAAGCTAGCTTCATGAAAAAAAGCAAAATTTAGTATAAGGGTAAAGGAACGCAAGAACAGGGATGCAGCTGAGCTACAGGAATAAATATGCTGAAAGGACAAAAGGGTCATATATAATTTGGGAAGATTTCTCTCCTAATCTCTCATTACCTACATCTCTCTTTACCCATGTGTTTATTCTTGTCAAGAACTCAGTATATACCACTCTCTCTGCTCCCCAAGTCATGTGAAATAAAAAAAAGTTTGTATACATTTTTCATTTTATAAAAGAGCACTCAGAGTGAAGCTATGGTGTGTTAGATATAAGTTCAAACACTCCTATTGCCTACCTTAGGTAAAATGTATAACTTTGGACTGATCAACTGTGGCAAGGTGAATAGAAGCACATTATATGAAAATGGTTGCCTCTGCTGTTACTAGGTGAATTTAAGGGGAATAGTAGTCTCCAGAAAAGTGGCAGGCAGTAAATTCAACCACAGTCCTTGTGTACCAAGTAGATTTCAAAGACTATGTGAGTGAGAAATATAGCCAGGAAGCAATCACAATAAATGAGGAGGGTGTTATATGACCAATTCTCAAGCTCTGGATTAAACAGAAAGACAAGAGCTGTGCTGAATCAGAGTACTGGTAGATAAACTATAGTGGGGAGTATTAAGCAGTTTTACAAATTTTTCTATCAGCTACTTGAATATATAATTGAAGGGCTAGTACACATTTTAAGTATATAATGATGTCAGAATGTCACCTGAGAAAGTTCTTACAGAAAGCCTCAGAGTTACATACATTGTCTTTGAGAATTTTCCTTAATCAAGGCCCTGTTTCTTACACTTGCAGGCTCAAATACTTAGATTTTTTAGGGCCTGAAAGCAAATCCATCTCTCCAAGGCAGACTCGTGTCAACTCCCCTACTGAATTAGTCATGAGACTGTTATACAAGCTCCAATATAACATCACACACACACGCATAGTTATAGATATAGATATACAGATATACAGTGTGATATAAACCCCAACACAATACACCTTCACATGTGCCAGAGCACTCAAGTGAACATGATAGGAGCATTCTTCCTCGAAAGTAAGAAACATGGTGGCAAGGAGGCACATGAAAAAGTGTTCAACATCACTAATCATCAGAGAAATGCAAATCAAAACCAGAATGCGATATCACCTAACACCTGTCAAAATTGGTTATCATTAAAAAGCCTACAAATAACAAATGTTGACAAGGATGTAGAGAAAAGGAAACCCTAGGACACTGCAGACGATATCATAAATTGGTGCAGTCACTGTGGAAATCAGTAAGGAAGTTCCTCAAAAAACTAATACTAGAACTACCATATCATCCAGAAATTCCACTGCTGGGTATACAGCTGAATAAAATGACAGCACTAATTTGAAAAGATACACACACCCCAATATTCATAGCAGCGTTATTTACAATAGCCAAGGTATGGATGGAAGCAACCTAAGTGACCATCTACAGATGAATGGATAAAAAATATGTGGAATATTACATACAATGGAATATTACTCAGCCATAAAACAACAAAATTCTGCCATTTGCAACAACATGGATGGACCTAGAGAGTATTATGCTTACTGAAATAAGTCAGACAAAGAAAGACAAACACTCTACGTTATCACTTAATCTAAAAAATAAAACAAATTTATATAATAAAACAGAAAGAGATTCACAGAGATAGAGAACAAACTACTGGTTACCAGTGGGGAGAGAAAGGGGGAGGGACAAGATAGGGGTATGCGATTAAGAGATATAAACTACTATGTATAAAATAAATAAGCAACTAGGATATATTGTATAGCACAGGGAAATATAGCCATTATTTTATAAGAACTTTAAATAGAGTATAATCTATAAAAATATTGAATCACTATGTTGTACAACTGAAACCAATATAATATTGTAAATCCACTATACTTCAATTAAAAAAAAGAAACATGGGAAGCAAATACTTAAACTTATCTTACTGACACCATTGCATGTGTTCACAAAGTATGCTTATAGCATTGTTTGTACAGCACAACATAGAAAACTACCTGAATTATATGAAAAACCATACAACCATTTAAGAAAAGACTCTAAATGTTCCAAATCAAAAGGCTCATCCTTTTTTAACTATATGCAGCCTTGCTTTTTAATAAAAGGACACATGAGAAGTAAACTCATAAGCAGAATACTAAGTTACTGATTTACAATGAGAAATACATTTATTTCAGCAATCAGAATACTCATGTCCAGATGACCTGTCAATTTTCTCCCTAAAAGCAGACCTACCAAATAAAAATAAACAGTTGCTCAATGAGCACGGAATTAGAACAAGATAATTTAGTTAGCTAAATCAATGTTTAGTAGCATCAGGATAAAAGAATCTTATGTCTCCATTTGTAGATACTGAAGATGATCTTTTCATTAGGTTTGGAATACTTGAAGGTTGTTGGCTACACCCTGCTGTAGTCTTTCCCTCAGAAATCATGATTTAGCAAATGGGACCACACAGCTGAAAAGCCCTTTAGCTATGGAAGGCTCCCTCGCTTGGGAAAGGTGCAAGGACACACCCAAAGTTTATTTCTGTGACATCCCTTTCTCTAGACTTTATGGCCAACTATCCCCTTACTGTTGGACAAATTCTTTCTTTAATACCTTCATTCAGAATAGAGTCTGCTATAGTGTATCTTTGAGGCAAGTTAATATTTCCCCGCTGTGACATAGTTATGTGAAAATTTTAATTTAACTTTCTCAGGACAATCTCATTTTCCTCATTTCCAAAGTCTTCAGGGAAGCTCCACCCTAATCCTCACATAGGTCAATTTGCAAATCTGCAGGTTCTCTTACACATTATGCTTCAGTTTCCTAGGAATCTACTCCAAATGAGAGAAAGTGAATATTGGTTACAGGATATTGAAAAGTCTTCTGTCTCACCCTAGCTGACTCAACTACAAGCCATCCAGGAACCTCTACAGTGAGCCACAAGAAGAATCTAGGACCAACCTAGGAACAAATCCGATGCAGAATTTGACCCTGAAAGAGACCATCCACAATTCAAATCCAGAGTGGGGTCATGACATGAGAAAGAGGAAATATTTGAAATCTTGTAGTTGGTAATAACATGGAGCTGAATGGTATCTTAGTTTGGATTACAACCCCAGCCAGCGGCTAGACAAATGTGAGAATGTGCCTATTTCTCAGACAGAAGGTACCCTGTTAATTCATAGTAAATTTTAAACAAAACAAAGCTGATGCAGCAAGATCAACAGAAAACAAAATCAAATTAAGGGCAAACAGCATTAATGGAGATAAAAAGGGAAGCTACATAATATTTCAACAATCCACCAATAGGATATTATAATTGATTCTACATACCTAAAAAGACAACTTTAAATAGCTAAAAGAAAAACCTTACAGAATTACAAGAAAAATACTGACAAAACCTCAAAGTAAGATATTTTAGCATTTCGCTTTCTGAAACTGACAAAATAAACCAATAAAAAAAGTAAAAGAGATACATAAAATTTGGACAACACATTTAAATGTATCTCTTTATTAGATAAATTTAGAATACTGTATTTCCCAAAGTATGAAAGATACATTCTTTTTAAGCACAGATAGCAACTTTTACACACATTGATCTAGTGTTAGGACACAAAAAAAATCTCAACAAATAAAAAAAAAGTTATGACAACACAGACCATGTTATCTGACCACAGTTAAATAAGAAATGAATAATAAAAATACAATACAATATATGTTTGGAAATATTTCTAAATGGTGCTTAGGTTAAAAAATATATTTCTAAAAAAGCATAGTATAAAGAGCAAATTATAATGCTTTGATGAAAAAGTAAAGAGGAAAATAGAAAATATTTTAATTGAATGCCAATGAAAGAACTGCATTAAAAAAAACTTGTGGAATGCATCTAATGCAAAATTAAGAGGTAAGTTTATAACATGAAATAGATTTGTTAAAAAATAAAAATGATTCAAAAGAATTAGCATTGAACTTAGAAAACTAGCAAAGGAGCAGCAAAAAATCAAAGAAAGATATAGACAAAAATAATTAAGATACTAAAAGCTAATCAAAGAGAAAAAATTATGGAAATTATCAATGAAAGTTGGTACATTAGAAAAACTAGTGGGAAACACTTATAAGACTGATCAAGAAAGACAGAAAAAGAGAACAAATTAAAAGTAATAGAAGTTTTGAAAAAATGAATATAATCACTGAAAGAGTCAAGATTTTTTAAAATCATAATGCTATAAATAAACATTTTAAAAATGTCAAAGAAACATTTACTTTTCTAGAAAAATATACATTATCAAAATTGACTAAAGAATAAGTGAAAAATTAAAGGGGTTAAGAATATTCAAAAGCATAAATCTTTGATCCAAAACCAGCTCCTATAAAAAATATATGAGCTAGAGACAATTTTAGAAATGATTCTAGCAATGACTGAAAAGTCTTCAATAAACAGACAATTCCTATCTTATGAAATCTGCTCAGGAGACCTGAAAAGAATAAAAGCGTTAAGTATGATTCTCAAAACAGAGAAGACTATTTATGAAACTTGAAAAATACATTCTAAAATTTGTATCTAATATTAAAAAATTAAAATAACTATGGCAATCATGAAGAAGAAAGAGAAGAAACGGGAGGCGGAGGGGGGCTTTACTGGATAATGGAAGTGGCAACTTTATATACAGCTAAATATTTGTTCTTTGGTGAGAAAAGAACAGATTATTTAATACAAAGTGCTAAGTCATTTTGTTACTTATATGGAAAATAATTTCTTGTTTCTCTATGGATAGGAAAAACAAGTAGAATGAGGAAACTGGATTCCTCCACATACCACTTGCAAAATCAATTCCAGACAGCTTAAGAAACTATTTAGACAAAAGATAAAACTTCAAAACTTTCTGGGGAAAATTTTAGAGAACATTTTATGGCCTTATTAAATAAAAATATGTCGTAAACAGCAAACATAAAAGCGGGGGGGGGGGGAAGCAACCTGATTATACTGAAGTTTAAAATTATGCAATGACAACAGATTCCATAAACCTAGCTAAAATACACATTCATTAATTTCAACACACATGCTTGGAAAAGGTAATTGTATCCTATATAACAAAGTGAAAGTATCCAGAATATATAAAATATAACAAATAAGAAAACTGCAATTACCAACTAGAAAAATGGGTAAAAATTATAAACATTCCCAGATGAGGAAAGCCCAACGGCCAATAAATATATGAACATATACTCAACCTCTTTCACTTGAATCAGGGAAACTCAAATTAAAAATAACGTAACATTTTATCTATAAAATATTGACCAAAAAATATTAAGTGCTAAGAATAGGTCAGAATGTGGTAAAAGAGGATCTAGTAAACAATTCAGGTACTAGTGTAAATTTGAAAAACAATTTGGCAATAGTCACTAAGTATTTATTACATTAGGTCCCATAATTTCACTGCTAGACACAGGTACTAGAAAGAAATCTAAATATATGTACAAGGAGACTTAAACAATGATGTTCATTGCAGCATTTTTTTGTAATAGAGAAAAATTGAAAATAAGTTAATATCCATCAGTAGGACAATGATATATATAAATGGTGGTACATTTCTAAATGGGTTACTATAAAAGGTTAAGGTTAATAAAATAGATCTACATGTATTAAAATGGATTTTGAAAACATAATGTTGGGAATTTACAGAATGATGCATATTGCATGATTCTATGTATAAAATATTTAAAAACACAAGCAATATTCTTTCTTTTCATAGATGCATACATAAATAGTAAAAGGAAAAGGGGGGTCAACATTTTTAGGAAGGATTCCAAGCTACTTCAAGAGAGTGGTGACAGGAGTGAGAAGGGAACAACAGCATTTGCAAAGACTGCAAAGGGGCCATCAGTTTTATCTCTAACTTTTTTTAATTCTGAAGGTAAAGTAGCAAAATACTAACATGCTTAAAATTTGGCTAGTAAGTATATGGGTATTCACTGCACGAATCTTTATAATTTTTTATGTTTAGAGTATGTCATAACTTTTAAAAAGAGAGCAAGGAGATATAAATTGCCTCTGTCTTAAAACAATTCCCCTAGGGATTGATTCTCAAACCAAGGTACTCCTCACCCTGGGCGTACACAACACTGTTCTAGGGACTCGTCAAAGTCACATAAATAAGCCACATCTTCCAGGATCATCAATTTTGTTCAAGGACTGGGGAAATGGACATAGTTATAATAACAACAAATACAGATTTTCATGAGTGAGAGTTTGAGTTGCTTTTTATTTTCTCTAACCTTCACAGAGTTCTCTCTTCCATTCTACCCTTTCACCACTGACTTCCTCACTATCACCTACAGCTACCACTTCCTCACTATCACCTACAGCTACCATTTCTGTATTTCTGCAGAAATATTTGAAAAGTACTCCCAGGGAGAAATTACATGATCCCAACCAATTTCCTCAACAAAAATAAGAATCTATACCAGGATGAAGAACCCATAAGGGAGGAAACAGACTCATATGAATTAACTCAACATTTGAACTCTTGTATTGACAAATCTCTTTCTTCACCTTCGTGATTTTCGTGTTTGGTGGAGACAGAGTACCCTGATAAATGCCAGTAAATTTCTTTGATGAATTGTGTTTTGGCACAATGCATTCATCCTAAAATGAGGGACGCTGTGCAAAGAACCTCACAAAATTCTAAGAACACTGCTGAAAATGTTCATGATACTATATGATGCCATTTTATGAACAACCTCAGAAGAAATTTCTCATCTTATTTTAAGGAAATTTTTGCTTCTTCTAAGTCATTGGTTTGTCATTATATTTTGAATAAAGTGAATTGTGGAACAGATCGCACTTCCCTTTTGACTTAGAGTGAAATGTGGCCTACCCAGTGCAAGTAATGCTGTGTGGTGCCTTTTTCCTTTTTTTTTTTTTTTAAACATAATTTATGGTGTAGCTTTATGTCCTCACTTTATTTCTTCTTTAATGCCTAGTTTTAAATCTTGCCATTTTGTTTAATTGATATAATTCTATAAACTGTCTTACATCTTAAATTAACAATAGTAAATAGATAAATAAAAGCCTATAGGATAACAATGTACACTTGGAGGTTTACCAACTGTAGATGTACTTCTCACTGCAAAATTAACTATTTGGGTTTTTTTCATCAAGTAAATCTCTCAATTTTTATTCTAAAATTCAATGTTTTTTCTTTTTAATTTATTCTTGATTTTTTTTTTTAATCTGACAGTAACTATACTTCTGAGCTTTCCTTTTGGTCAAGTGGACAATGTAGAAGGTATTGATTTTCTACTCAGAAATTGTGAATTCACGCTGATTCTACCACAAATGAGTTATATAACTTTGATTATATCAGAGGGATTTTTATAAAGCATACTTTCATTGTCTGCAAACTGTGTCCACAGGGATTTTTTTAGTATGCAATTAGATAATGTATATAAACCATATTTTAAATCATGAAGTTGCCTAAAAGTATAAATCATAAGGAGGAAGGCAAGTACCCTAACTTTGACATATAAAAATCTACGTTTAAGTTCTGTTTCCATTATTTACTAGCTGTGAAGCCTTGGGCAAGTCTCTTAACATCTAAAACTTCCGAAAAGTGGGAGATAACTACTTCAGAAATAACTGTGAGAATCAAATGGGGAATTACATAAAAGGGTCTTACGAAATATAAAATTCAATAAAAATAAACCACTATTTTTATAAATTATTCTTCATAGAATACAGGACTATTAATTTTATATTGTCAGAGCCTAAGACATTACCTAAAACAATTTCTATTCAATAATTAGGGTAAATTAAATTGAACTATTTTTTAGAATATACAATACTTCTGAAACAGGCCTAGATTTTTTCATATACATTTTATTTTGGAACTTTTTTTCTGAAATAACTGTTTGAAAAGAAAAAAAAATAACGAACTAACTAGGAGTTCCTGATTAAGTAAAACAATGGACTTTTCTGGTATTTTTCCCACTGCATTGATTGGTACATTAACTAAATTCCCAAATAATTTTAAAATCATTCTTTTCAGAATGCAAAAAAGACAAAATGCTGGGGCTTCCCTGGTGGCGCAGTGGTTGAGAGTCCGCCTGCCGATGCAGGGGACACGGGTTCGTGCCCCGGTCCAGGAAGATCCCACATGCCGCGGAGCAGCTGGGCCCGTGAGCCATGGCCGCTGAGCCTGCGCGTCCGGAGCCTGTGCTCCACAATGGGAGAGGCCACAACAGCGAGAGGCCTGCGTACCGCAAAATAATAATAATAATAATAAAATATAAGTAACCTCTGTGTTGGAAATGGTATTTTGGAAATATCTCCCCATATATATTTCCTTTCAGTAAACCAGTTTATCCTCCTGCATATCATACAACATTATCATCTACACATCTGACAAATATATGTACTCACGTTGAATTCATGTGTGTGTGTGTATATGTATGTATGTGTATGTATTCATTATTTCTTACTGTGTGCCAGATAACCACTCTGGGGTTACAGCACTCAATGAAACAAGCACTCAATGAAACACGTACTCTCATAGAGATTACGTGCTGGTAGGGAGAGACTAATAATAGAAATATGTATGTAAGTAAAACATAATATTCAGATGGGTGGTACTGTGAAGAAATAAAGAAGAATAAAGGGAACAAAGAGTTGAATGTATTGGGGTAAGAGTCCCCATTTTACCTAAAGTGAAAGGAAAAGAGTCTATGACGTGATAATATCTGAGCAGAGACCTAAATAAAAATGAGGGAGCAAGAAATGCTGATACCTGGTATATGTGAATATTCAGACACAGAGAACAGTAAGTGAAAGGCCCTGAGGCTGGAGTCCCTTCATATTTTCAAGAAATAATGAGGAAGTCCATGTACCTGGAGCAGAATGAGCGAGAGGAAAATTAGTAGGAGATGATGTCAGAGAGACATTGAGGGATGAGTTCCCATGAGGCTGGATGGGACTGTAAGGATTGGGGAGTTGTATTCTGAATTAGGGAAAATAGGAAGAATGCACTGAAACTGAAAATGAGTACATGACTATGATTGTGAATTTTATGTGTCAACTTGACAGGATCATGTGGAGCCCAGATATTTTGTTAAACGTTATTTTTGGATGTGCCTGTGAGGGTATTTCTAGATGAGATTAACATTTGAATCTGCTGGACTTAGGACAGATCGTGCTCCCCAATGTGGGTTGGGCATCATCCAAACCATTCAGGGCCTGAATAGAACAAAAAGGTAGAGGAAGGAAGAATTCATTCTCTTAGCCTGCCTAACTTAGTTGGGACATCAGTCTTCTCCTGCCCTTGGACTGGGACTTATACTATCATCTCGCCAACTCTCAAGTCTTTGGAATTGAACTAGAACTTATACCATCAGTTCTCCTGGTTCTCAGGCCTTTGGACAAGGACTGGAACTACATCATCAGCTTCCATGGGTCTCTACCTTGCAGATGGCAGACGATGGGACTTCTTAGCTTCATACTCATACATGTCAACTGCTTATAATAAATCTCTTTCTAGATATAGAAAGATGGATGGATAGCTAGACAGAAATAAAGATGGAGAAAGAGATAAAGCAAGAGAGGGAGAGATTCTATTGGTTCTGTTTCTCTGGAGAACCCTAATTCAGTGACTTACAGTAAATTTCTCCCATATATGAAGAGAAAGTAGAAAGCCCTTTCCTGGTGCCCCTAGTGGAGTGAGGATCAAGGTGAGATCCAGAGGTAGAGCAGAAAGGGGCCAAACTTGAGAAGGAGTCTATAGAAACTCTAAATATCTATGAGGAAATTTGGGAACATTATAGCGAGGGGCCTCTTTCTCCAAAGCCTGAGAGAAGTTGCAAGATTCTAAGAATAGTTTTGGAAAAGGGAAGAAGAGGGAGGTACAGGGAGGTAGCTAGAGATGTGAACGTGAGACAGTGCTCCTAGTTAGCCATGGTCTGTGTGCAGGGGCTTAGTAAGGGGTTATGGAGGTTCTGAGGGGACTAGTTAAATAACAGAGGCCTGGGACCAAGATCAAGAAATTTTAGTGAGATGTTAGTATGCTGCATGCAAATATCTGGAACCATGGACTTCAGTTGTTGCCTTCATGACAACCACAGAGGCCAGATGGAACTAGTCACACTATTCTCACTGCCACCATTCTACCCAGATACTATCTGGGGATGGAAGAAGAAATCCAAAGGACTAGCATTTTTATAAAAGAGGCTGACTTCAATATGAAGAGGCTAGGAGACCACTGATTATCGAGGTTTCTTTCTACCCCCACCTCCCTGCACACCACTCAGTAATGGAGGAGGTCATGAGAAAGGTTAGTTACTTATAGACTGCCCCTTCAATTGCAATTTATAAATTGTGACCCTGCTACATACCCACATTTTGGAAATCCAGTTTCAAACACTGTTTATCAAAGATCTGTGCCATACATTAAAATGAATTTTCCCACTCTGTATGAGCAGTTATGTAACCAATAACATCTGGCTAAAAAATAACAATGCTGGGCTTCCCTGGTGGCGCAGTGGTTGAGAGTCCGCCTGCCGATGCAGGGGACACGGATTCGGGCCCCGGTCCGGGAAGATCCCACATGCCGCAGAGTGGCTGGGCCCATGAGCCATGGCCGCTGAGCCTGTGCATCCGGAGCCTGTGCACCCAACGGGAGAAGCCACAACAGTGAGAGGCCCGTGTACCGCAAAAAAAAAAAGTTTTATATTAGCTTGACTTTATAATAAAATCTAATTTAATTGTTTGAAAGTTTGGTGGAGCATCTACCACATAAAATCTACTTATTAGGCAAAATCTGTTGCTGTTAGTCATTTCCTAAAGTGCCCAACATTCTCCCCTCGCCCCGACTTACTGAATAGGTCCTAAAAGCATGAGCTTTAGTAGCCCGGTAAGACATTTTTAAATGTCTTAACTGAACTGCTCCTAAGATTTACTATCTGCACTCAACTGAAGACAAAATACTACTGGATCAGAGGCTAAGTGAGGAACTTTTTCATCTTCTTCCTCTCCATTTAAGCTCAAGTCAGATATTATTTTGAAAGGAATATTTATTTGGATAAAATCAGAAAACCAGCCTAAACATGGTCCTTCTCATGTTGTTATTCTGAAACTTCCATTGCTATTTTTGTATGCATTTTTCTTTCCCTCTTCCTTACAATCCTTATAACTTTATCCTCACTGGGGCTCTTCTGTGTTAAATCAGATAAGCAAAAGTGAGTCCTTATATTAGCCAGAAGGCAGTAGGCATGAGAAGAAAAACGAAGTGGTGGTCACAATCGAAGGACATGCTTTTCAAAAGTGGTTCAGACATGTCAGAAATCTTACTCATCTCCTTTCATATCTGCTAGTATGACCACCTTATTCTTCTTTTTCAGATTGCCTTTGGGGTTATCTGCTGTTTGAGTGTCATTACAAAAGTCAGTTCTGCTCAGGATCCTGGCAAATAATTTATCCCTGTGTCCTTAGTTTAACTCCCCATTGCTTCTTCCCAGCACTGCACTCTGGGTCTTAACCATACATCATGTAATAGTAGCTGGGTGCCTCCGTGCATCACTTTCTCTCTGATCATGAATACCAGTGTTATGCAAATGCCACATGAGTGTCTCAGGTTATGTGGTTTTGCTGTGAAATCTAATCAAATACTGAGCCCCTTGTGGGGAGTAAAATAAGGCATCCTCAGAAAGTGTTATCTCTAGCGTTTATTACATTGGCATTACCATTCACTTAACAAAATATAATTTCAAAGAAGAACTGTATTTTATAGGTATCTTACAAATAAATCCATACTTTTTAAATAACATGCTGTTTAACTCTGTCTGGAATCTTACCTTCTGCCCCCAAATTTTACAGCTTAGTTTTCCAGTGTCTAAGTATTTGCCTTACATTTGAATAATACAGTTTAATCAGATTTTTCTAAAGCTTTTATTAGATTATTTTAAAGTGGTATAAATAATGTAAGTAAGCCTAATTTCATATTAGATACCTTCTGTGACGGCTCACGCAGCTCAAGTTTTTTTTTTCTTTTTCTTTTTTTTAATTAAGGCGATTCCGGCAGTCATTTCTGACTTCTGTGGCATCTTTCTGCAAATCCTATCCACTTTACTGCTATACTGAGGTTCATTTGTGTCATTCAAATCTTTGCTCTTTAAATATCCACTTATAAATTTATTATGGCAACACATTCATATCTTTACATTTAATGTGAAATTTCGATAACAAGCAGGAGACGGAATAAATGAGTAGCAGACACACTTGACAAAATTAAAACGCTTTCCTGTCAGTGCCCATATGAACTATTACAATGACAGAATAGCATTTTAATTTTGTCCAGTTCTTCTTTCTCCTTTTCACTCTTCATTTCTCCTTCTCTGGCTTACTGTGGAAGCTTTGATAAAAGATCTAGACTTTAAGTGCCCAACATCCTCACAAAAATGTCGGAGGATGTTTTAGAATCATGGATTTTTGAATGACAGAGATGAACTTCGCTGCAGCACTGCTGCAGTGGGGAATTTATCATTTTGTTAATTAAGAAGGGTTTTCCAATAGTCACTCCAGAAATTGCCTCTGGAATATCATTAATTAACAATCCCACTTCCACCACGGGAGGGAGGGGGAAGGCCAAGCAGCAAAGCTGACAAGAAGAGTAACTATTAAAATACACACATACAAATTTGAAAAGCACCAGACAAATTTGGAAAGGAGGAGGAGAATTATTTAAAGCTGGTATTATAGGATCAACAGAGTTAACAAAAAATCCAGTTTGTAGCATGAAAGCTATCTCGGTTCACAGGCCTTGTGCTAGTCTCTAAATAAAGTCAACAGTTTAGAAACTCTTTATCTGAACTAAATAATTTACCGTTTTGTTTGGAATTTGAGGTTTGTTGTTTTTCTCTTTTCCAGGATGACTGTTTCCTTTCTAGGGAAGAAGAAAACAAGTCTTTTTTTTCCAGTTTTCTTATTTGTTGAGTATCTAGGTAACAAACTACTTAAAATCAACCAAACAAAACTTGATAATTGGCCCAATCCCCATCTGAGCCACAGAAGAATGTAACTATGGCAACCTGTCATTTAGAGCAGACCATCTCCTCTACCTTTCAGGATTTAAGTATGTGAGAATCTACCCCTTCCTAAGTGGAATTATCATGCCGGGAACATTTTGTTCTTTACTGTAAAGGAAGTATGAAGCCAGGATCCTAAATAGTTCTCAACAAAGTGTTCAGGTGAAAGGTTCAGTAGCTGTGAAACATACAGATACATACTCTAATCTTAAGTTCTTTCTCATAAGGAACAAACAAGAAGTGGACTTTATGAAAGGTCAATAATTAAAGCCACAATGACTGCAGCAGGGTAGCTTGCTGAAACCTTAGTTTCCAAAATAAGAAGCTTTATGGTTAGAAAGTAGCAGCCTGACTGCAGATACAGACCATCCAGAATTTAAAGGAGTTTGATCTTTACAACAGTCACATTTAGCATGTATCAGTAAGTACTATTCATCTCTCTTTTTTGTTGTTGCTGTCCTTTGGCAATCAAACCTTAAAACAGGGCTTCAGCTACCTGGATTTTATAATACATGGGAACAGTATTTTTACTTCTAGTGAGAGCGCTTAACCTGGCCAGGAATAATCTCATAGACTCTTAATCATCAGTTGTCCCAAACTGGAAAAGAAGCTTGAAAAGTGATCCCTTATAGTAAGTAGACCAAGCCTTTTTTCTTAACCATTAAAGTACTGTTAGTCATGATTAAAATCTATGATCAGCTTCAATTGTATAAATGAAACTGGCAGCCAACGTCTGCATTTCCACGAGAATAATTTTTTTAATAGATCTTTATTGGAGTATAATTGCTTCACAATACTGTGTTAGTTTCTGTTGTACACCAAAGTGAATCAGCCATGTGCATACGTATGTCCCCATATCCCCTCCCTCTTGAGCCTCCCTCCCACCCTCCCTATCCCACCCCTCTAGGTCATTGCAAAGCAGCGAGCTGATCTCCCTGTGCTATGCTGCTGCTTCCCACTAGCTATCATTCAGTAGTGTATATATGTCGATGCTACTCTCACTCCACTAGAATAATTTTAGAGAGTATGAACATAAAAAGAGAAACTGGTGAGTGAATATCTCAAGTTGTGAGGCTAGCAGGAATGAAGTAAGTTTTGTTACAGCTGGGTATACTCTCTTTGCAGTCTCTACATCAAGGGGGCTATAATGGGTATCCGAAGAAAAATCAAGGGTGGATTTTGTCCTTCACATTGAACATGCCGTCAGCAGATTTATATTTCTACCTCACTGGTATATGGGGATCACTGTGAACGCAGCTAATACTTTTTTCTATATACAATATCGAAGCCATCTGTGATAATTCTCCAATTCCTATTCATCTCAATTCCTATTCAGGTCAACAAATGTGTACTGAGCACCTGTTGTGTGACGGGTACTTTGCTAAATGCGGTGGGGCATGCGAAGCAGTAGTCGATTTTCTATGAAGCTAAGTAACTTTAGGGCTCCTCCCACCCTTTTGCAAGGACCTGGCAGGGATGCTGGCAATTTTTTAATGTATAATTTTTTATTATTTTCCTTTTAAAATTCTTCTAAAATTGTATGAGCTTTAGGCTCCACAAAACCTAGATATGCCTCTCTATCATGTTCCACTGAAGTTTAATGGAAGCATCTTAAGACTCAGATGTTTTTCTGTGAGGATCTATTGCAAGAAGAGCTGTGAGAAATGACTGACAGTGCTGCTAGAGGTTTGAAGATTTTTCAAGGGAAAGAAGAAATGTGGCCTGGGCAATATAGTGATGAAAACTATAATAATTCAGAGCGTTCTCTGTTTTACTGTTTGGGGCATCTTTATTTTACATTGTTTTTAATATGTGAAAAGTTCCTAGCATTAAGTTAAAGAAACCATTTGGGAAATTCTCTTTTGCTAGCAAATGTATGAAGTCTAAAGTAAAAGAATGTAAAAGGAATAATATATAATTTATGTAATACATAGGCAATTACAATCTTAATAACTACCACTTATCTTGTGTTGAGCAGTATGCAAAAAAATTTATGTACATTGAAATCTAGCAGAACCCTGCAGGGCCCCCCGCCCCAAGTAAAAAAACTGAGCAGTTAATGATTAGGACAATAGAGTCACAGACTCAGTGTCTGGTGCACACTCTTGAGTTGCTGTACAGATACTGTAACTGCCACCAAAGGAAAAAAGAAACTAACTGCATGATGACCAGACCATAGCCATGCCATAAGCTGCTCCACTTGAGCAGTAGTGAATCTACGGCTCACACAATTCCAAGAACTGGTCTCAAGAGAACGAGGTTAACACTATTTATTGCTCATAATAATCTGTATCTTTGTGAGTATCAAAATAACTGTAGCTTGCTCTCCCCATATATGTAAGTGAACAACTAAACCTGTCAGCAAAGAGATGCTACAGACCCATGTTGAAACCTTCCGCCCTGAGAATACAGCACCCTATGTCAGCATGAAGAAGTTACAGAAGATGGACCTTCGCCCCTAATCCCATAGAAATGGAATGATGTTCTGGCAGTTGGGCATCTGTAAGCAGCTTTTAGCAGGAAAGAGCTCTCTGCAGGAGGCACCCTTTTGTCTTAACCTTAAACCTGGCACTCCCATGCTCAACTCATCTCTGGCCCAAGCACACTTTTCAAATCTTTTAATCACACAATACTTTGCCTAACTTGTCTGCTCCTTCCGTTGATCAAAGAAATAGACATGAAGAATAAGTAATTAACTGACCAGATCTCTTCCATAGCGCTCCCTTCAGTAATCTCCTGAACAAACTGTGTGACCAAACCATGTGAACAAGATAACTTCCAGAGGAAGATCACGAGGAGTTGACAAGCCTGCACACAGTGAGGGATGGCGACAGTTTTGACCCCCTATCTCAGTGAATAACTGAGATGACGTCTCTGTTTCCCTTTAAAAGTTTCATGGCTGAGCTGAATCTTCGGAGGTGGTTTTTGGGGGATGCTGAGTTCACCATCTCCTCAGATTGCCAGCGTTCTGATTAAAAGCACCTTTCCTTTCTAGCATTTGTGAATATTGCTTTTGTAAGCAGTGAGCAGCAGGACCCCCCATCTGACAAGACATTAAATCCTCCTAATAAACCTGGGAGATAGATACTATTATTACCTCCATTTTACAGAGGACTGGAAAGAGTAACAACATTCCTAAAGTTATAACATTTGTAACCATTTAAAATCTCATTAGAAAAAAACTATTAAGTCACTATTTCATAACAATAAATCGGCACTGTTACAGAATCTTGATTTGAAATTAATAAGGCCTCGCTTGAAAGCAATTTGAAATTGCTTTCAATTTGAAATTTTTTAACTATAAAATTATAACTAAATTTTAAAATTTTAACCATGTAATTTTTTAACTATAAAATTTTCATTCCTTTAAACCAATAATTCCATTTCTAAAGAAATCATCTGAAATTAGGGAAAGATTTATATCTAAAAATGTTTTCAGTATCGTTTATAATGAGAAATAACAAATATTTAAAAGTAAAGATACATAATTATAGTGGAATTTATGTTAGAATGATGTAGAGCTATTGAAAGTTTTGTTTAAAATTTTATCTAACATTATGATATAAAAGTATTAAAATACACGTAAATGCACATAAAAATGCATTTTTTAAAAAAAGACTGCAAGAAAATATGCCAAACTGTAACAGTTGTTTGAGATTATGGTCACCAGGTTGAAAGGTCTTATATGCAACTGAAGGTATGAGACTGAAACTGGGTGATAAGACATATCTGAAGCTCCAAAGAAGAATCATCAAAATAATAATGAAAGTCAAAGTAAACCAGACAGCATTAGATGAGATTAAACTTTCCGAAGCTTTTCTGGACCTTTGAAATCTTTTAAGTTTGAATTCTGTTTATAATAAAAGGATTTTTTTTTAATGGGGGAAATCACTGAAAACTGAAGATGTTGAAGAGGATTTAAAGAGGGAGGGAAACTTCACTTGGATCTGGAAATATCAACAAGATTTATATGAGGAAAGAGGAAAAGGCAATCCAGGGCCAGTACCAGAAGGAGCAAAAGCTTGGAGTAGAGAATGTGCAGGCTGCATCTATTTGGAAATGTCTTAATTTGATGGAATGCAGGATTCCCTTCAGAAAGATAAAAAATACATTTTAACTATTAGTGTGAAACCAAATTATTATGCAATTTGGTGCCATCTTGAGCAGTGTGAAAGTTACCTAGTAATAAGTTTTGGATCAATACAGGCTATCAAACCAAGGACTGGTGTGTAAAATGGCCCTGTAGGAAGATGAGTGGATGGGCTGTATGTAGATGAGACAGGAACTCTGGAAGACTGAATGCAGGCAGCACTCTGCTATAAAGCACATGATGATTAGCTATGAAAGTAGTTCATTCACACTGGTAATGGCAAGGAATGCACAGACCCCAAAAAAAGTTTAGCGGAAGAATCAACAGGATTTGATGAACATGAAAGTATGAGTAAAATCAAAGGGAAGGTATAGTTATTTCAGAGACTCTGAGTTCCAGTGACATCAATGGTACACTTTTTTTTTTTTAAAGGAGAAAGGCACAGCTTATTGGAAAGAAAATGATCTCAAATTTTAATATGTTTAGTTTGAGGCAGTCCACCAAGGGAACAAGTCCCAAAAGCAGTTGGGATATAGACCTCAGAAGCTGGGAACATGAAGCAAAAGTGTCTCTTAGGACTCAAACAAAGCTATGAGCCAGAAGAGAAGAAAAAAATAATCAGCTCTGCCTAGTACCATGAGAGGGTGTTAGCAGTTACTCATTTTAAGTGTCACTTTGCAAACAGACTTAAACCAACCTTTTGGAACCTAACCACATTATAAATAGAAGAAGTTCTGTAAAGAAAAGGGCCATCAACATGGAAGGGAAAGTCAAAACCATGAGTCATAGTTGATCCAGGGAAAACACACAAGAAGGAGAGGGGAATGGCAAAGAATTAAACTCTGGGAATGTTCATAGATAAGAAAAAAAGAAAGAATAATTTAATTCCAAAACACAGTGCCTTAAACTATTTAAAACTCTGAGAAGTGAGGCCAAATTTGTTCTTCAGCTCAGATGTGGACAACACATTGAAATCCTAGAAAGAAAAAGCCAGAGGGAAACAAAAAACACACTTTTCTAGTCAGAATTCAGAGTACATCGTTCACTGAAAAACAAGAAGAAAACTCTCAAAATCAACCAGTATGACTGCATGTTTCACAAGAAATCTATTACTCAAAAATTCTCCAGGGAAAATAAGAAGCATATACATTTTACTTTCAAATTCAGACTAAGGAATATATTAAGAGATTAAGACTAAAGAATATATTTACCTGGGAAGCAGCCCAATTAACTGAATTCACCTGTAATGTTGAAATTGAAATGCTTACATTTTCCTTCTAAAAACACTCACGTAAATCAAAAGGACATTAAAAATAACTACCTACATAAACTATACAAATTCCAAATCCTTTTATATGTATTTTTGTCAGACAGCAAATACAGTGACCTGCTTTCTGTGTCACGGTTTCTTCCCTATCCATGATTTTAGCAAGAGCCACTATACTCTTTCTCATAGAATCTCACATTTATGGTTTCTCAAGTACAATTTCACTCGAATTAAAGCAAATATGTTCTTTCTCCTGATGGCCAAATCCCAAGAGGCTTATTAGTTAAACTGAAGCTGGACAGAGGTATCAAGCCTCAAGAGCACTTATTGCGAGTCTGGGCATGTCCTGTCGACAGGGTTATAGTAAAACACAGCACCATCCATGGAGGTAAGAGATAGTAAGTCAAGATGTTAAACTTGCTTTAATGTGGAACCAAAAAAAAAAAGCTCTATTAACATATTTTTATTTGAATTTAACAACTGCCCACTTTTTGGGTATTTTTTCAAGTCATAGTTTTAAGAAATAAAGCAATGCAGATAAGGTTCTCTATATCCACCCTTACTCCCATTTCACTACTTCCCTGCCTAAAACCAAACTCTATAGACGGATTTTCTACTTCAAAAAACTTTAGTAAAATACTCAACCTCACTAGTAACCAGGAAACTGCAAAGTTAAATAATAACAATTTACATTCATCGAACTGGCAAGAAATTATAAAGTCTCACAATATCAAGCCTTGGTGAGTCTGTGGAGAAACAGGGATTCTCTTATACCTCTGATGGAAAAGTAAACGAAGCTATCTCTTTGAGGAGGAATTTACCAATATCTTATAAATGTAGAATATGTTTACCCCATGACAGGTCAATTCCATGGCTAGCTTATGAAAATAAACTATTCTTTTCTCCTTCTGGGCATATAGAAGGATGATACTCCTCAGTCCCCTTGTCTTTGGGTGAGACTAGTTCTGGTCGATGCTTCAGACAGTGAAATGACAGATGTCATGTATTGGTGGATATATAGTTGCCAGTGTAAACCCCTCCAGCTCCTACTTGCCTTGCCAAAATGATCTTGGAAGCATACACTAATGTGTGAGGAACAAAAGATCAAGGCAGCCTGGGGAATGCTGAGGCAAACACGTGGAAGAGAGTTGCCCTAGATAATCACCTGAATCCTTAACAGATTTCACGTGAGCAAGAAACAAACTTCTTTTGTATTAAGCCACTGAGATTTGGAGGTAGCTTCTTATGGCAGCACAAATAGCTTACCCTAACTAATACATAAATATATACACCAGACAAAAATTCTCACACATATACACAGGAGTCATGTTCTCAGATAAATCCTTTGCAATAGTACAAAATTGATAAATATCTCAATATTTACAAGTAGTGAGGATTGAGCAGTTTGGGTATATTTCTAAAATGATATACTAATTGAAAACATAAAAGAACTTAATTTATATGTGTATGGATTAATCCTAAAAACATGAGAAACAAGTTGCTAAATGATCTGTATGATATGATAATGCTAGAATATAAACACAATTAGGGCAGGAAATTCAGCACCTATCTTATTCCCAGCACTTAGAATATCTTGGCAGGTGATAGTAATGGCGCAATAAATATTTGTTAAATGAATAAATGATTATTAGTTTGGAAAGTTTAGAAATATATTACATACTGCATATTGTCTATAGATTCACACATGTAGTACACAGTTAAAAACATGTACTGAAAACATCATTTGTTAATTTATTTCCAGCTTAATAAAGTAACTATAAGATTAACTTAATTGCCTTGTAACCCCCAAATTAATCCTTCCCACTATTAGGACATTTTAATTTGACATGTACTGTTGACGTTAGGCAAGCTACGTTAATTCTTCAGTGCCACAATCTCCTCACTAGTATAATGAGGATTAAAACAGTACATACTTTATAATATTCTTGTGATGATGAAATTAGATAATACATATAAAGTGTGCAGAATGGGGTGTAGCATAAAGTAAGCAATCAAAACTACTAGCTGCTGTTATTGTTACTGCCATTATTCCTTAACTGGCCTTTAAAGAATTAAACAAGTCTATTTTCTAATTTCTTCACATGAGTCATGATGTACATACCTAAAGGAATTAATAAAATTTCCTTTTATATTTGCCAGCCTCTTGAAAATATAATAGGCTTGTAAGTAAACCATTTTAATATCTAAACATCGATAATAACAAGTAGTCTGACAGTATGCCTAAACCTGAGAAACTGAGATACAAAGGGAAAAGAAATTCGGTTAAGAAAAGAAGTTTTGAGGCATCAGCTTCCTTTTCTCCTTAGTTTCTCAAATTGTTCTATTTCACACTACAAAGCTGGGTTAAAAAGATGATTGTGTGTGTGTGTGTGTGTGTGTGTGTGTATGTGTGTGTGTGTGTGTGTGTGTGTGTGTGAGAGAGAGAGAGAGAGAAAGAGAGAGAGAGAGAGAGAGAGAGAGAGAGAGAGAGAGGAGAGAGGGAGAGAGGGAGAGAGGGAGAGAGGGAGAGAGGGAGAGAGGGAGAGAGGGAGAGAGGGAGAGAGGGAGAGAGGGAGAGAGGGAGAGAGGGAGAGAGAGGTGGAGGGAGAGAGAGAGAGAGAGAGAGAGACAGGGAGGAAGGGAGGGAGGGATACCAAGTAGAATATTGCCATTAGCCAGTTGAAATTTAGAGGTTAAAATGAATTGGCTATGTGTAAAAGTTCAAAATTAAAAGCTGATGAGAATGAACTTTAGTTTGGGATTGCACTGTTAGAGTGACCCCTTAACAAATCAATGACCCTCAGTGGCAGTCTTACCAAACTTCCTGATCACTGAAATAGAATCTCTTTCATTAACCCTTCACAGCTATCTTTCTTTTCTGTTTCTCATTGAGAACAACTTATAATTCTAATATGCAGGTAAATTAAATAGGTCAGATTTAATCGATTGTAATCTGTAATAATATGATTGAATGTTAATCCCCTAAATTGCTTTGTTTTACCTTAAGTCACGTAAAAAAGTTGCCATCAATAGTAGACATCTGTTTACCATATATTTAACTTTCCTTTACAGTGTTCATTTTGGAAGCATGCATTAGTGAAGAAGTAATAGTGGATATCCAAAACAAGTATCAGCTTACAATGTCCTACTTTAAATGGTTGTGGTAGTTTTACTGTTTCATGTGGAACAACTTTTTTGACTGCCCTGTTTGTGCCTGTAAGTAGAATAGGAGATACAAATTATAAAAAAAAAACCTAAGACTCCCCGAAAACAGGTGAAGAAGTTTACCTCATAGTTTACCTTATAGTTCAGTGTGAAAACTAGTAACATAAACATTCTATGTCTATTGTACCATTTGTATTCTTTGAATACATCTGTTTTTTATGGTAATACTAATAATTAATTAGTATGTTTGTTGAAAATAAAGCAGATAAATATTAGGAATTTTAATTTTCATGAAGTAAACACTGCTTTGCCACTAAACTTTATCCTTGGAGAGTTTTATATCTTGTAGGTTTTGATAGAAATAAAAGCTCATTAACAGAATATTTTTTACCCAAACCATTACAACTTCATCATTTTGAATCACAGCTCATTAAAACAATTATAATCAAATGTTTCATTTTCTTTTTGCCTTGTGAGAAACAGCTGAAAAGGTTATGTTTGTTTTACTTTATCTAAATCTCTGGGGGGATATAAACAGGCTACATAGATTCGTGTGCTGTTTTTCACTTATGTTTCAATGTGTCTCTGATGCTAGTTTGAGTTATTTCATATTTATTTTAAAATTATTTTGGCAGAACTTCAGAACTTGGCATTATGAGCATAGTTAAGTTAACAAGACATTTAATACCATCCTCTCAAAGTTCAAATATTGGCAGGTGATTGCTTAATGGAATTCAGTTACATTCCCTTGCAGGTGTATTCTATTTTAAATCTCTCCAAATTTGAAAGAGGATAAATTCTCAATGGTAGTTTTAAGTCTTCTTTTATACTCCGAAATCCAATATAACACACCATGTTAACTGAGCAACCCTGGACAAAAAGAAAAAAGCCACCACCCTGGCTACAGGTAACTCAACTAATCCAGAATTGAATGGAGACACACATATTCTAAGAGCTACAGGGATCTAATTGGTATAGCCCTGATGTCTCCTTGTATTCTCTCGTTGTGTTTACTTATTCATTTTAAATACATATAAATTAAGTATGAGTCTATACTTAAGATTTCATTCAGAGTGACTTACTCCAGGTCTCTGAATTGGTACCTGATAAGAGACCTGCAGCTAGAAAGACATTTTCAGCAAAAGTTGGACATCTGACTGCAACTTCTAATACTGATGCTATTCCATTGTAACATGCCATATTTATAGGATCACCTTGATGTTTTTAAACATTCTAACAATACGTATAGTGTTTCAATTAACAATTAATAACAAGTGCACAATTAGACTTAAGATGACAAAATAAATATTTTGCATCACAACCTAGATAGTGTAGGCAGATCTTTTGTATTTTGATATTAAATGTTTATCATTTAACAAATATTTATAATTATTCTATGTACTGTTTGAAGTGCTATGGAGAAGTATAACAAAACAAAGTCATCTTCATGGAGCTCATGTTCACAAACCATAAACACATCAAAATTCTTTAAGAACACAGCATGTATAATTTTACCTCTTTTTTATCAGTAGTTACAGATATGATACTCACTTTATACATCCAAAAAAAAATTAGGAAAAGTAAAATCTTCCTATCATGTAGGCCAAAAGATACTTTCTGACTTTTTTTTAAGTGTGTTCAATCCAATTGAATGACTGTGTAGGCAAAGCCAAAGCATATAGAGCAGATTAAGTGAATAAGATCAAAATTCCAGTAAGTGTTATTTTTTGGATCCACCTTCCATTTTAAGTTGCAAATCATTAAAAAAAAAAAATCAAAGGAAGGTTATACTGTACCATGATGTTTAAGGACTTGAAGTGAATTGACTTGCGTGAATAAAATGGATTTCTTTCTAATGCACTTATGTTTTAAGTGGTCAATAAAACACTAAATGATTTTCTGTGATAAAACCTCGAACACTTGACATCATTTAAAAGATGCAAAGGAAACCCACCTTCCTCCAAGGAATCCTAGCAATGTATTTGCAATGGAGCATAAAATCGTTCCATGAATTTCTTTCAAAGGTTGACAGAATCCAAATGGAAAATGTAAGCTAGTTGAGTTTACTTAACATAAAATAGATAAATTGATCTATGGTATGTCAACATATGAAGCTCAAGTCATTCAGGTAACCAATAAGTCCAAAGACCCTACACAAAGACTCTTATTCATCTTGGTTTTAAATATGGCAGATTTATCACTGCATCAGTTTTCTCTAAAATCAGGACCACATGTAACTGGACTTTCATTATTGGACCAATATCTATTAATTGTTTAAAAACTGAAATTAATCCACGTTCACTTTGATGATATAGATAAATGTCCATTGCAAAGTTTACCTAAATTTTGATGGATATTTAGATAGGTTGATTTTAATGTGAGAACTAGAAGAAACAGCTTCATTATATAAATTTTTAAATTGAGGCCCAGAGGACAAATGACTTGCCAAAGATCAAGTTACAAGTTATAAAGATGGTACTTGAACTCATGTCTTCTGATTTCTAGTTAGGATTTTTTCCCATCAAACCATATGTTCTAGTTAGCATGGTGTGTAATAAATGACCCCAAATCTTAGTGACTTCAGTTCACACCTACTAAGATGGTTATAATCAAAAAGACATACAATAACAAGTGTTGGCAAGGATGTGGGAAAATTGGAACCCTCATGTATCACTGATAAAAACGTAAAATGGTGCAGTAACTTTGGAAAATACTTTGGCAATACCTCAAAACATTGAACTTACAGTTCCCATATGATCCAATAATTTGACATCTAAGAGCTAAAAATGGAAACAACTCAAATGTCTATCAACTGATATAAGAATAAGTAAAATGTGGTATATCCACACCATGGAATATTATTCATCCATAAATACGAGTGAAATATTGATATCTGATACAACAGGGAAAAATCTTGAAAACATTACGTTAAGTGAAAGAAGTCATCCACTAGAGGCTACATATCGTATGATTCCATCCAGATAAAATGTCCAAAATAGGCAAATCCATAGAAATAAAAAATAGATTAGTGGTTGCTAGAGGACAGGAGGATAAGGGAATGGGGAATGGCAGCTAACAGATAGAGGGTTTCTTTTTCTGGTGACGAAAATGTTCTGGAATTAGATAGCAGTGATGGTTACACAAACCTGTGAATATACTCAAAACCACTGAAAGGTACACTTTAAAATGGCAAATTTATGGTCTGTGAATTAATTTCAAAGAATAATTAATATACTCAAAATATATCAATAAAAATTAATTTTAAAAACTTGACTTAAAACTACAGTAACATTTACTTTCCTCATAAATCTGCATTCTTGTCAGCACTTTGTGTGAAATCAAGGTTGGCTAGTGCTGTTCAAAGGCTGAGATTTGGAATTATCTGGAAGCTCACTCACTCATTTATCTGGTGCCTAGGCTGAGACTTGAAGAGTTAGGGCTGGGACAGTTGGAGAGCCTCTGTCTCTATGGAAGCTTCGAGGCAGCCATGCTTCCTGCATGGCAACTCTGGCTTTCTTTGTCGTATACCCCAAGACAGAGAAACAGACAGAAGCCATATGGCCTTTTATGACTTCACCTCCAAAATTACACTGCATTACTTTCACCACATTCTCTCGGTAGAGGCAGTTGTTAAACAGTTTGGCCCAGGTTCAGGGAGAGGGAACACAGAACCCACATCTCAGTGGAAGAGCATCAATGTTACATTATAAGAAAAGCATGTGGTCTGTGATATACACTGGTGCAACTATCTCTGGAAAATGAAATCTATCACATTATACTTACTAGTCATTACAGGAAATCCAAATTTACTGTATTAATACATGTTCATCTTCTGGGGAGGGCATATGACAATAGAGAAATAACCAAGGCATCAATTGAGCAGAAAAGATGAAATATTGGCTACTTCGAACCAACGTTTGGGTGATGCCAACAAAATACTTCCTGCTTCCCTCTTTGAACATTTCACCCCGTACTTACACCCTACACCACTCACTTTTTTTAGTATCAAAAACTCCTTGACAAGGAAACACGTAGGTAGTAAACCCTGGGCTCATTTTCATTTTGCCTCTTTAAGTCACTGTTTTAATGTGTTAGGTTTCGAGCAGTTTTCTTTTATAAACTATGGAAATATGAAATAATCTTCGGCAAGGTGGAAAGGATATAAAAAATATGGATCATGAGGGAAATCTTAGAACTCCCCATTCTTCCCTAAAAAAGAACAGAATCAATGAACAGAAACTCATCTCTACTTATCAGCCTAAATTCTACTGCCCTGAAGATGTGCTTCACCCATATACATAATGATAATTTAAAAGCAATGGGAAGAGTGAAGACAGATGATAGACAAGTGACACTATAATTCTAAGTTTTTGCTTCTTTGCTATTTTTTTCTCTGAATTTGAGTAATTTAATTTTCAAAAAAAAACAAAGACATATTTAAACAAAAGTCATTTTTTCTAAAATAAGTACTATTGAACCCTATGCATTAGTTAGGCTATGAAAGACTATGCTATGATAGCAATCTCAAAATCACGGCGGCTTAATACAACAGAAGTTTATTTTTCTGTCATGCTAAGCCAGCTACAAACCCAAGAGACTCTTGATGAAGCTATCCTCCAATCAGAGACCTGGAAATATAGGCTGATTTAATTTTGTGGTTTACCATTTAAGTCCCTCAGGATCCCAGGGATTACCTCCACAATCCCTCAGGCAGAAGAAGGTCTGGAGAATCCAGTAGGAGATTTCACTGCCTCAGACTAGGAGTATCACACATGACTTTTGCTCACATTGCATTAGTTAGAATTAGAAACTAGTCCCTTTAATCTGCAAGATAACTGAAAAGTATAGCCTTTCCTTTGGAGGAAAAGGAAAATAAGATATTGTTAAATCATAGTGATGTCCTTTACAATTTATTTTAGTTCCTATTCCAACTAGAAAAGGACACACAATAAGTTCATGGATGTTTTTTCAGATACCCACACTGGAAAATCTAATGGTCTGAATCTTTCTAAGATCCATCCTCCCTACATTGAGTGCTGTAGACATCTCCTTTATGCATACCAAAAAAGCAAATGGTGAGAGGGTTGTTAGATGTCTTCTATTAGCACAAAACATGTTAGTGATTTTTAATGGCTCTAGGCTTTCTGCATAAAAATACTTTAAAAATAGCAATTTCTTGGAAGGAGCTAGGGCATTTACCTTAAAGGTGAATTTTCATAGCAAGCACACTATTTGCCGAAGTGTATGCTGATGGAGATTAGTGGGATGCTAAACTGCTGTGGCTGATTGCAATATGGGTGAGGTCTTGATATCTGTTATTCTAACTTTTCAGTTTAATTTATATTAATCTGTGACTATTAATTTTTATTAACCTTTAACATTTTCAACTAAATATATTTGTCTCATTTGTTAATCTTAGATATCACACAGATTACTAAATATGACCTATGTCAAAAGCAATTCCAACTTGCTTTCCATGGTCCTGTCTGCTTAACTTTATCCATTCTGCCTTCCGCAGAATCCGTATTACAATACATTTTAATGATTGATATTCCAGGAACCAGCTGCTATATTATGTTGTAAATTGCAAACTACTTAGTTATGCGAGCATAGTTCAAATGCTCCCAATGTGGCACTCTGTAAAATATCAGTAGAGGTGATACTTCCAATTCTGAAAATATTTTAGAATTATAAAGTCCACTGAATGGCATTAGAAATCACTTGTCTCCATTCAGCAATAGCTACTAAAATTTACCAAGCACCTACTTATAAGCCAGGCACTACTCTAAATACCTACTAAGTACCTACTAATATATACCTCAGAGTTACTAATCTGCACAACTCTGAGACAGGTACTAGGATTTTCCAGTTTTTTGGCCCAAAACTACCTTTAGGTAATGGTTAAGTCAAGAGTTCAAATCCAGACACTTTATACCAGAGACTCTTACCTACTACCCTATATTCAGTTTAGATAAAGTGGAAGTTTGGGCTTTTTCAAGATGGTGGAGGAGAAGGAGGAGGTGGAGTTTCTCTTCACAAATGCATCAAGAATACATCTACAGATGGAACAATTCTCACAGAGCACCGGCTGAACATAGCAGAAGACCTTGGACACCAGAAAGGACAGGAAAGATCCCCACATAACCATGTCAGATGAAAGAAAGAAGAAGGGAAAAGAGGAGGAGAGGAAGCAGCATAGTACCTGTGCCCCTGGTGGGGGGCTGAGAAAGAGGAAAGGTTCCCACATCCAGGGAAGGCTGCTCACCGATGGGGAAATCACTTGGGACAGAAGGGGAGCATCTGAGGCTGTCAGAGGAGAGTGAAACGTCTGGTCTGTGGCAGACAGGACAGAGTGTGACCTACACAGACTGTCCATGCCACAGCCCTGTGTGCCCCAGACTGGGACGTGTGTCTGCCAGTGTGCACAAGGGCTGGGAGCTCGAACATGGGTATTGGAGAGCAAACCTGGGGAAAAGACTGCTGTTGGCTGCGAAGAGACAGTCTGAGGGGACAGGAGGGAGGTAATCCACAACCAGGAATGCTTATGGAGGAAACCCGGCCTGCCACAGAAGGCACCACTGTTGAGTGACATACAGGGGGTGGAGCTGCCATTGAAGGCTCTCTTTCCCCACGCACAAGCACCTGCCCCCCAGGCACTAGGAAAGGGCCCCGCCAAGGCTGGCACATACATGCCTGCTGCCAGGCACTAGGAAAAGTCCCTACCGGGGCTGGCCTTCTCCTCCAGGGCTGGCCCTTGCATGCCTGCTGCCATGTGCTAGGTAAGGCTCCCACTAGAGCCTGATCTCTCACACCTGGGGCCGCCAGCTTCTCCGCACACCTACTTACTGTTGGGACCGTATCTCTCGTGGGCGCCAACCTCCCCTTCCATGCACCTGTTGCCACCGGGGCTCCCACAACCCCGGCAGCCATGCCACCTCCATGCCCACCTCCTCACTGGGGCAGACCCAAGTGCTCCAGGGCAGCCTTGGGAGCAGACCCCTGTGGGTGGCCCAGATGCAGAGGTGGGGCTAAAACCACAGGGGCGGGGTGACTAAAGCTGAACAAGCCACAGATTAAATCCCTGCGATCAGCTTTGTAAACCCTGTGTATATGGAATATCTGAATGGATGAGTGTTCCCAGAATTGAGACTGGTCTATAGGGACAAGTACACGAGTTAGGCCAGGTCAGAGTCTGAGTGCCCCCACAGTGGGTCCAGAGACCTGTCTAGAGTTACTGGAGGGTCTCCTGGGGAGGCGGAGCTTGGCTGTGACTCCAAGTGGGGGCAAGGACACTGACAGCTGAGACCCCAGAAAAACAGTATTACCCTTATTTTTTTATGTTTTGTTCTGTTGGGTTTTTTTTTCAATTTTAATGGTTTTTCTTCTGTTTTTACTTTGCTCTTTCAGTGTTTCATGTTTTTTCCTTGTTTTGTTATGTTTTGTTTTTAATCTTTTTTTGATTGTTTTTGTGTTTATGTGTTCTTTGCTTTTTTTTTAGTTTGCATTCCACTTTCACTTTGTTTCTTGATTTTGTTAGTTTTGTTTTTAATTGTTTGATTTTGTTTTTGAGTTCTTTTATTTGTCTGGTTGTTCTCTCGTTTTTGTTTTCTTTGTTTTTGTATGTGTGTGTGTTTTTTTGTTAGTTTTTGTTTGTTTGCTTTTGCTTTTGCCATTTATCTTGGGTTTTGTCTGTTGCTTTTCTTTTTGGTTTTTTTTAAACTGTTTTGTTACTGTTTGTTTTTGTCTTTGCTCTTTGTCTTGGGTTCTGTTAGTCTGTTTCCTTCCCCCACCCCTTATTATTTTTTTTTCCACACCATGCGGCTTGTGGGGTCTTGGTTCCCCAGTCGGGGGTCAGGCCTGAGCCTCTGGGGTGGGAACACCGAGTTCAGGATGCTGGACCTCCAGAGAATTCCCAGTCCCAGGGAATATTAATTGGGGAGAACTCTCCCGGAAGTCTCCATCTCGACTCCAAGATCCAGCCCCACCCAACTGCCTGCAGGCTCTGCTGCTGGATGCCTCACACCAAACAACAAGCAAGACAGGTACACAAACCCATCCATCAGCAAACAGGCTGCCTAAAGTCGTACTAAGCTTACAGACACCCCAAAACACATCAACTGACACAGCCCTGCCCATTAGAAGGACAAGATCCAGCTCCACCCACCGGGACACAGGCACCAGTCCCTCCCACCAAGAAGCCTACACAAGCCACCAGACCAACCTCGTCCACTGGGAGCAGACACCAGAAGCAAGAGGAACTATGATCCTGCAGCCTGCAGAAAGGAGACCTCAAACACAGTAAGAAAGACAAAATGATAAGACAGAGAAATAAGTTGCAGATGAATGAGCAAGGTAAAAACCCACAAGACCAAATAAATGAAGAGGAAGTAGGCAATCTACCTGAAAAAGAATTCAGAATAATGACAGTAAAGATGATCCAAAATCTCAGAAATAGAATGAAGAAAATACAAGAAATGTTTAACAAGGATCTAGAAGAACTAAAGAACAAACAGTGATGAACAACAAAGTAACTGAAATGAAAAATACACTAGAAGGAATCTATAGCAGAAAAACTGAGGCAGAAGAACAGATAAGTGAGCTAGAAGACAGAATGGTGGAAATAACTGCTGCAGAGCAGAATAAAGACAAAAGAATGAAAAGAAACAAGGACAGTCTCAGAGACCTCTAGGACAACATTAAAGGCAGCAACAAATTAGAATTATAGGTGTCTCAGAAAAAGAAGGGAAAGAAAAAGGGTCTGAAAAAATATCTGAAGAGATCAGAGGTGAAAATTTCCCTAACATGGGAAAGGAAATAGCCACCCAAGCCCAGGAAGCACAAAAGGTCCCATACAGGATAAACCCAAGAAGTGGAAGTTTTCAATCACAGGAAAGACTTGGCAGTGTTGTACATGGTTTGATATACCATATAAGACCTAAAGTTTGATTCATTTCCTTCTTTCCTCCTCTCTCAACCCCATCTATCCCAGCTTAATGAATTCTAGAACAATATACTTTTCTACTTCCATCCATCACATCTTATTGGAGTCTTTAGAGTTGAAGAAACAGCAAAAGGAACAGCCATTTACCTAACACACTCCTCTATGCTATCATGTGCTTCCAGACACTTATCTCAAACCCCAGTTACTACTACTCTGGAAATGACTCACCAGCAGGGATACAATATATTTTACTTGTGAACATTTGCGAATGAATCAATACCTTATGGTTCCCCATCACAAACATGACATGCACATGAAGACAGATCAGTGCAGAGATGCTGACAACAGCTGTGTTGGGGCATCCAGAGGGAAAGCCTGAGTCACCTGAAAGTCACCTGAAAAGGATTGGGAAAAAGGACCTTCAATAAGCACTTCCAATATTCCTCATGTTTGTAATATTTCAAGAAATCTTAGGAAGTCAATATCAAAGATAGATATTTAAATTCCTTCAAATGTCATTCAAGATTTGGCTCCCTTAAATCCAAAAGAGTTATCATTGGTCACTCAAATATTTAGGGTGAAAGTGCATTGAAAAGGAGAGACAAGAGAGCCTAAATGTAGGAGGAACGTAAATATAATACTCAGATTTTGTTTGTAAATTGAAAGTACAAAAACACTGTGCTTTATGGAACTCCTTATTAATCTAATACAGCCAAGTCCAAGCCTGCAAAGTTTTGATATCTGATACTATAGACATCCTTATGGTCCTGACTTGTTTATTCCAACCCTCTTGTTTTGTTTATAGTTTTCCCCAAAGCCTCCCTGTTTTCCTTCCTTCATATGTCCAAACTGTATCTCTCATTCAAGATCAGTTTTTCTCACCACCTCCTTTTTGGAATTGTCTCAAAATCTTGTTTTTTTTTTTTTTGCGGTACGCGGGCCTCTCACTGTTGTGGCCTCTCCCGTTGCGGAGCACAGGCTCCGGATGCGGAGGCTCAGCAGCTATGGCTCACGGGCCTAGCCACTCCACGGCATGTGGGATCTTCCCGGACCAGGGCATGAACCCGTGTCCCCTGCATCGGCAGGCGGACTCTCAACCACTGCACCACCAGGGAAGCCCCTCAAAATCTTTGACCTCACACTAGTTTCCTCTTTTTCATTAGAAATTCTTGGGCCTCTTATCACCTCTACTTATAAAAATAGGTATTAAAATTACTTGCTGTGACAAAACTAATAACTCTTTTGTATTAGAACATTTCAGTTTTTCTGATATCCTTCAAAGGATACAATACTGTGTTTTCCATTAAGTAAGACCTCAATACATTTATTTTGAATTTAACTGAATTGTTGTTCTTTTGCTAATCTTCTACATTTAGGAGTACTAGAAGGTAGCTGTTGCAATTTTTATGATCATTTTGCTTTAGAAAAATCTCATGTCATGTACTTGAGTTACTTGAGTTACTCTGAGAAATGCTGACAATAAAGTGATACATTTTATTTACCAACCTATGTTCTCCAATGGGAAGGCAAGTCTTCGACTGAAGGTAAATTGACTTATATGTTACATTTTAATTTCAAAAAGAAAATCATTGTCCATTTATACTTCTGAAAATCTGGACTCCTTAAAAAGCAACCTGGGATATCTTCCAGGAAAAATCACTTCAGAAGGCACTACTTAAGAATAGAGAGCTTACTCTGACTCTGGGATATTTTAAATACCCAAATTTAAGAAAGAGTTACAAACAATTAGTTATCATAAAACTCTTCTCACCAATTCTAGCTCTCTAGATTATTGTTAGTGGAACTAATAGAAGCTTTTATTGAAAATAAGAACAAATTTCTGACAGATTCAGTCTGCAGCGCTCTGAGCCACTGGACATTGAATTCATTCCAAAAATGAATTAGTTTATCTAACAATGTCAAGCTGCCAATCAAGTTATCATTTATCTATCTAGCACTGTCAAGTTTGATAAGAAAAACAACTGCTAAAAGAAGAATTAGTTAAGAACCATGGGGGCAACTACTAAAATGGCCTTTTGAAAATGGAGTCCTTAAGAAATGCTCTATTGGGCTCTTCAGATGTCTGTCTTTATTTCCTTTCATGAAACTAAAATTTAAAAATCTTGCTCTTGAATCTCAAGTTCTGAGCTCAGGATTTCTTGGGCTCAAGTCTTGGTCTTTTCTTATGAAAGTTCTTTTGGGAGAAATGTGGCAATTGTGGCAATCCCATACCCATCATTATAGCTTATAATGAAGTGGAATCTAGTACTATCCTTACATGAAACTGCTCTGCTCTTTGCCGAAAATTCGTATCACATTTCGTCTTCCAGTTATGATTTAATTAAAACCAATCATATCCTTTTGTGTCTACTCAAGTTCTACTGTTTTTTGAAACAACATAACCAATTTTGGCTCTTTTAAAAAATACATGCATATATACCTCTCTGAATTTTTAATGGAGGGTATGAGGGCCATGATTATTGAGATTTAACTGAACAAACCATTTTCATGGGAGAACAGACCTCAAAAGTATGCATAAAATTAAGAGGAATGTATGGCTTCTATTAGTTTTATGTTATAGCTAATTAGTGCCAGCATGAGCTATTAACAAAAGGTAACAGTATCCTGACTATAATATGCATTTCTCATGATAAGCTGATGCTAATATTAACCACTGGTCCTCTGTCACTTCTGGAAATGTATTTGCTCCAAAACTGAAAGGAATTATTAGAGTTTTAAAAACCAAGAAAGCAAACACACAAATAAAAATGGCCAAGTGTTCCTCCATCTTTCCCTATAATACTAGAATAGATAATATTTCGCCTTTTATCTAAAAACTTTAATAATGCATTGTATGACCAACCTTAAAAAAAAACAGGTGAACTCTTTTCTTTGACTTCAGCTGCATTTATAAATGAGTAATACATCACCCAAATACATTTTAGAAATTAGACTTTGTATTCCATTATGCATTTAGACATTTATAGCTGGATGATAAACCTGTCTGCACCTCTGGGGGTTGGACTTATAAATCAGTGCTGCCTGTAAAAATATTACACTCCTATTTGAAATTATTGTGGTTCTATATCTTGTTCTTCTGGCTCCTTCAAAGAAATATGAATTCCCATGAAGGGAAAAGATACAGATATTTAAGGCAAAATGTATTATTTGCTTTATTACAGGATACTGAGTTCCATGGGTTTCCTTCTAGAATTCTACATTATTCACTAAATTCCCCACTAATAAAAGACTCAGAATAGTTTCTCCCACAGGTGAAACTCTCATTGACATGAGCCCTACAACTTCCTTAATTACTTGGAGACATGTAGTGAAATAACCTATTCATCTACTGTTATGTAACTATAAACTTGCTCACGAAAAGGTTAACTCATCAGGCTTGGGCTACTCTGTATATCCCAAACAAAGGCCTGTCTTCAAGACTGGCCTTTGACTTGGCTCCTGGGAAATGACCTCTGAGCCCTGGGAAGAATCTGTCTGATAAGAATGCTTTTGTATGCCTAAAGCCTTGTGCCACTTGTGCCACTCTGTATCAGCCTGACCTGTGGCCAGGGATGGGGGGATAGGGGTCTGAGTAGATGATATCAGTCATGGGGATAACATGACATACCCCAATAAAAACTGGTCACCAAGGCTTGGATGAGCTTCCCTGGTTGGCAACAGTTCACACATCATTTCAGTAGAATTAAGCACCTCCCCATGCAACTCCACTGAGAGGGAACACCTGGAAGCTTGCCAGGGGTTTTCCCAACTTTGCCCCCCCAAGCATTTTACATTTTGCTGATTTTAATCTGTATCCTTTCACTGTAATAAACTAAAACCGTGAATATAACAGCTTTTCTGAGTCCTGTGAGTCCTTCAATCCCCAAGCCTTAGGGTGGTCTTGGGAACCCTAAACACAAAACCTACTGCCAGTTTTTAAAATAAATAAATGTATTGATTCTAGTAAGGTCCCCATCAATCTGCATTGGGATTCCCCTGGGTTATGGCTTGCTGCATGGACACACCCCTCCTCTCTGCCATATTCCACACTTGTGGTATGGCTGAATTTTTGAGCTTGCTGGTGTAAGAGTTGGTCTGTCATCAAAAACAATGGGAATAAATTTATGTCTTCAGAAAGTGATACAGAAATAATTACAAATAATATAAATTTTACAGAGAATAGGATTTGGAAACTTTAAGACATATAAATCTTCATTGTGTCCAGAATTAAAGAATTTACCCCTTATCACTGACTTTTAAAAGTTCTTCTCGCCTTCTCAGGTTGAGAGTCAGCCATCATTTCATTATGCTATTTAGGCAATATTAAGATTTTTCTGAACGAGTTTATTTCAACAGGATACATGCTTCTTAGAACCTATATAACCCATCTGCTCTTTTAATTTTATTCATAAAAGTTAGGCATTCATATATTACTTTATTTAGACTTATTTAATGACTCCTTCACACTAAAAGCTGACCCTCAAGTCTCACTGAAAATGAATCAATACTGATCATTTATCCTAATTAAACGATTGTTTTAAAAATCATAGGTATACATAACCTTCAGTGATTTTAAATAGTATAAATTTCTATTTTTTACTGAGTTATTGATGTGGGGTGTTGATTTTTCTAAATTGATTGAAAAATTATGTCTCTCCAAAGACCCTAAAAGAATTTGTCAAGCCAAATTAAGACTGAGGACCAGTAAAATGTATGTGAAATTGAGTATCATAATATTACAGTCATTCTTTTAAGCCTGGGTCTTAGTTTCCTAGTATAATCTCAACAACAGAAAAGTAAAAATTTCCTCCCTCTACTAAAAATAAGAAAGCCTAGGGTTGTTAAATATTAATATTATAAATAAAAGTAATAATTATTGAATGGTATGGGTGTACATGACTAACTTCCCTTCATCAATTCATTCTTTCAAACATTTGTATAAAGTCAAGCCTGAAGCTGTAAAGGAACAAGTGATGATTATATATGCAAGATTCTGGAAAATGGTGAGGGTGTTTCCATTTGTATAGAGAAAGAGAAAAGTCTCGCAATTCAGGGACAGGAAGCTATGATTTACATAATGAACATGGCAAGGACACCTATAAAGAAGCAAGACTTAGATGGCAGAAAAATCACATTGGCTTTACTCCAAGACACCAGGCACATCCCTGGAAAATTCTGATGTGCCGAAATATAACAGTATGTACTTTCCCCAGAGCCAGAATCAGTGCAATATTTGGCTTTCCTACTTACACTTGGAACATGGGATTCTTTTTCTTAAATCCTATCAGGGTTTTGTTTATGTTAGCACCTGCATGCAGCCTGAGAAGGACTTTTTATATACAGGTATCAACTACCCAACAATATAGTCATTTTGTAACTTAAATATATTCATTTTGATAATCTCCATACTCTATAATATCTGGCAATCACGAAGATCAAAGTGTTACACTTACATAATTGTAATAATCCCCTTTAAATGAGTTTCTACAAATTCTTCACCATCATAAATAGGGAGAAACTGCTCAGCAATGTCATATACGATGATAAAAGTTTATCAATAATCAAAGTCAGGCCACCAAATACCACCAGGGTTAAGAGCCCTAGCTCTGAAGTATGAATTCCAGCTCTACCATCTACTAGCTTTGGGACACTTAGTAAATAATACAATCTCTTTAAACACAAGTTTTCTCATCTGTAAATAGGGATAATAATTTTAGCTAACATAAAACTAAGGTGAAAGTGAAAATAACATGATGGATGTAAAATACTTTTTCACAGTGCTTTGTTCAGAAAAGTGTTCAATAACAGTTAATGTGGTGAGATAAAAGCAATGAACATGAGAAGGTCTACACCCCTCCCTCTCTCTCTGTGCCAGTCACTCAGGGAACTGGGTGGGAAAAGAGAACTAAGTATATGCAAACTCTCAAAAGAGAACAATGAAATCGAACAAACAACATCTCTCCCAGGGCCTCCACTCTTTGAGAGAAGGTGGAATCTAGTAAGCAAAATAGCAGTGACAGGTAGATGAGGGCACTATGATGGGATAAAAGTGTGAGAGATTCCCAAGAGTTGGGAATGTTTGAAGATAGGAAAGGACAGGAGATAAGAGTTAATGCTGACAAAATCATCAGATGCACATTAATTGATAGAAGTATGAATAAAGACTGAAAATTCTGCCTGAAGCATGTTTTGTTTTTGTCTTTTTAAAATACAACAGGTTCCAGGACCGGATATGTGGAGTCACAGATTATAGAGGTGTGATGGGTTGAATTGTGTCTTTCCAAAAATTCATATGTTGAAGCCCTAACTCCCAGTACCCCAGAAAGTGACTATGTTTGAAGACAGGGCCTTTAAAGAGGTGATTAAGTTAAAATGAGTCCCTTAGGGTGGGGCCCTAATCCAATCTGACTTCTGTAAGGAGAAAATTTGAACACACAGAACACACAAGGATACTTGAGTAGAGGAAAGAGCATGTGAGGACACAGCATAAAGCAGCCATCTGCAAGCCAAAGAGAAAGGCCTTCGAGAAACCAGACCTGCTGCCACCTTGACCTTGAACTTCTAGCCTCCAGATGTCTAAGAAAATTTACTTATGTTGTTTGAGTCCCTCAGTCAGTGGTATTTATGGCAGCACAAGTAAACCAATACAAAAGGTAAGTATTTTTATTAGCTACAAAGGGGCTTAGTGTAAAAGTGGTGGGAAAAGGGGGTTGCCTGACATCAAACTGTTTGACTTCTCAGATCAAATTTGGTTCCACTGCTTTCTGACTATATGACCTTATGCTAGTTATTTATCTGTTCCTCAATTTACTCATTTAAAAAAAAAAGTATTATAATGGTGTCTGCTTCCTCAGATTGTTGTCAGGCTTAGATGAGATAAAACAATTAATGCCTAAAACAGTAGCTGACATACAGTGTTGATAAATTATCTTAATCAACTATTTGTGTTCTCTATTATAATTATTTTCAAGGGTCCTCTGTCCTTCTGACCTTCAGCATATTCAAAGACCATGGCAGCATTGTGGAGAGAGTCCCTGAGTCAGCAGAAGCAATTTTGCATCTTTGGGGTTATTGGGACAGCTTACTCCAAGTCACATACATCTACACCTTTTCCTTTATTCAAGTGACAATGACAAAGGGTCTTCTCACTGATAATATTCAGAGATTGGGATTCACTGGAGGAAATGTATCCAGTAAAGAAATCTGGATACAAATCAGGTTACAGAGGCAAGACAGAACAATGCACTTTGGGCTTCTAAATTCTGACATTCTGAAATATGTTTGCTGCATACCATTTTTGATAACTAGTTTCTCCTTTTCTTTCTATTAGTTTGCAGCTCCAGATACCGTTCTTAGTGCTTTACATATATTAACTTATTAAATCCTCCTTATAAACATATGTGATATATACAATTTATAAATAAAGAGATAGTTAGAGAGAGAGGTTCAGTAACATGCTCAAGGTTATAAAGTGAGCAAGTACAGTTGGGATTTGAATCCTGGTGGTCTGGGACCAGAGTCCTGGGGCCAACTCTTATTCATCCTATATCTGACCTCAAAAGTTTATTAGGCAGAAATCATTTTTTCTCAAATATATTTAACCCAAAGTGTTTATTCTCAGGATGCTACAGAGCTATCATTTATTAGGAAAAAGTGACATGATTCATTTACTTGAGCATTAAACAAATATAGATTCATAGTATCAGTGATTAAAAGCAAAATCTCCACCCTTAGGCTTATATCCCAGATGTACAGAAACTTAGGGAAAGTTATATGGGCTCATCTATATGAAATTGCTGAAGACCATTTTCAAGATATCATGAGCACAGACAGCAGGACAGGAAAAATCAGATTATACAACCAAGAACATATATGTGCCAAGAACATAATGTGCCATTTTCCTACAGCATGTACGGTAGATTGAAGAAGTGGAAATAATTCTAGAAAGGTAGGTTTGGAGTCATCTTGAAATGGCCCTTGATTGAGTTGCAAGAACTCAAATATGATTTTTAAAATGAAAATAAGCATTGGTTCTTGAGCAAGAGCTTAAATTAATCACAGTGTATGTATCCCCTTATATGGGATGTGCAGAAGAAACTGAAACTGGGGATGTAAACAGGAACGCGTTAGCAATATTTCCAGGTATTGGACAGCAAGAACCGAACTTTGTTTGTAACAGTAGCCATGCAAAAATAGAAAACAATTTAAAAAGTGTTGCAAAAGAAAAGTCAGATTTGGCCACTCATTAAAAGTGAAAGTAGAAAGGAAAGACAAGGTAAGATTCAAAGAAATCTGAAGTTCTTTGAGTCTAAGTTAATTGGCTCATTCAGGTGCTATCAGGAGAAAGTGATAGGAAGAGAAGATCCTGGTTTTTTTTAAAAAAAGATAGAGTTTCATTTTATGAAATAAAACTGCAGTTTGTTTTCCACCCATATAAATACCTTTCTTCCATTTCTACCTTAGGAAAGTGAAGTTCGAATGATTTAAAGTAACAGAGACCAAGGAGAAACACCTTTAAATTAAAGATATATAAATTCAACATTATTTGACTTTAAGTGACCCAAGCAAGCACATAAGAGAGATTGCGCCTTCAGGCAAACCACTTGCTATTGACACAAATTGCTATTTGACAAGGGACTAGAAAAAAGAGTCTGAAGGAAAAAAATGAAATGTAAACAATGCTTTAATACTCTTCCTTTCTGCTTTTTGCTAGGTGCTTTACAAATTGTAAAGCAGTTAACTCTACTTCCAGAGTTTTAAAAACAGTTGCTTACTATTAACTGTTTCTAGAGGCACTTTGCACTAGGGCCAAATTTCCAACGTTGTATTTGTACAGATAATGTAGTTTAGATGACCTGGGAATTACTCTTCAAATTAGAACTGGTTTTTAAATATTGACAGCAAGTTAATGAGATTTTACCGATTTTTTAGGAATTTCGGCAACATGGAGATTTTTACAGAGGTACTGAGTATGAAGTTTCAAAAACTTCAGCAGACTCTCCAGAGTTGTGTTGTTGGTTTTTTTTAATGTCATTATGCTTCTACAGAAGCCAGCACATTCTCTGCAGCTTTAACAGATGACATTCTTCACTTTGCCAGCAAAGTACTCCAGGATGTATAACAGACCAATGAATTACTCCAGCAGAGCACTAAACAGGGGCCTGAAAAAGTTAATGCACCTTTCTAAATGCCACATTTTTACAAAGTGGCTTATTTAAAATGATAGATGTCAACCCAGAGTACTATACACATTAAATTCCTTAATAACAGATATTACTTAACAATAGAAAAGTAATAAAGAAAAACACACTTTGGAAAAAAGTTGATTTTTCTGACTTCTCAGGAAAAAGTCTGATAAAACCATTAAAACTTTCCACCCTTCCCCCAAAACATAATATAATGTTAGTAATTTCTGCATTTTAATATTTGAGGTTAGTCAAGTGTACAAGAACAAAAGCTAACTTACTTGCTTTTAATTGCTCTGAAGTAAAGTAATATTATACATATACATATTAGATACATATACATTCAGTTGCTTATTTTATTATTGTATTGCATATATTATTGCTTGTACATAAATATTTCCGTATGAAACTCTATTTATACATTTCTTCTAAATATATAATTTTGTGTTTTCAGTATGAGCTTGGAGGTCAGCAGATCTGGGTTCAAACTGTTTCCCAGTTTTTTGACTTTGGGTAAGTTACTTAGTCTCCCTAAGCCTTACTTAACCTCATCTGTAAAACAAGCATAATACTAATAATCCCATAATGTTGTTATGAATACTAAATAATTACACTACGAAATCACTTACCATTGTGCTTGGATATAGTGTACCCACAATATGTGCTGGGTTTGATATTATTATGGTTCATTTTACTCCTCTCCTTAAATTATAGGTATTTTTAAGGCAATGACTATACCATACTATGTTTTTGTAGTTCTATGTATCATCTAATACCGTGCCTATCACGCCCAGCCTTGAGTGGCTGCTTTTCAAAGATTCCCTCTTCTTTATCTCTGTATGAGTTACTGACATATTCCTAGATTTCCCAGATTCCATTTTCTAGATTCCAAGCAGAAATGTCACCAAATATTCTTTTGAACTTTGAAAACAGAAACACTAGGCCAGAAGCAAAACAAATATTTTGTCAAAATAATAGGAAAGCTTTTCCCAAGCTATAGTCCTCATCCCTCTAAGGTCCTTATGTACCAAAACTGTAATACGAGGAACATGCATGACCATGTTTGGTGCTTTCATTCATTCTATGAAGTACCATCGTACCTCCATTGTCTTGGATAGGCTACTGTCTATCCATCTTCAGTGTTCATCTTCTTTCCACCGGTAATAGAAAGAATTTGCCTTTCTGAGCCAGGAAGATAAGACATGCACACAAAACAATTTACAAGTTCTCTTGGAGGCAAGGCTCAATATCCCTGATATAACTTCAATCCATTCAGAGGCTAATCACTTTGGAAGATAATTATACTTGTGACAGTGGAAGTCTAGTAGCCTCTTGCCTTGCTGCCTGCCTTTTCCTCTGGTTGGAATACCTTTCCTTTCCCTTCAGAGTCACTCTTAATCATCTTTCAAAACCAATTTCACAGGTAAATCCTTTTGACATCCTGAGATTGAATCAGATTTCCTTCACTCAATTATTCACTCAAGAAACATTTGAGCACCTACTATTGCTAAGTACCATTCTACACATGGAAACACAGCAATGATCTCATTAACTAAAATCCCTCTTGGAGCTTACCTTCTAATGGAGGGAGGAAGAGAACAGATAAAGCACATTACATGCCATAGGGACTAGTAAAACATGTAAGTAAAACACAGGATGGCAGAAAAATAAAACAGACTATGGAGAGTTAGGACAAGACATCCTGACCAGTAGGGTAATTGCTGTTAAATAGGATGGTCATGGAAAGCCTTAATGATACAATGACACATAAGCAGCAATCCCAAGGAAGTAAGCGAACAAACCACGTGTGTCCAGAGGAAGAGTGCTTCAGACTGAGAGAACAGCAAGTGCAGAAAATCTGAGGCAGGAACATGTTCAAATGTGTTCGTATGTGTTCAGAACTAGGACGGATGCCCACATGCCTGGAGCTGGGTGAGCAGGAGCAATGTGCTGTTGAGAGACAGGCAGGCACGTGGAGCCTTTCACCCCGTCAGCCTTAGGACGCCAGCGTTTACTATCAGCTGAGAAGCCGCTGGGGGTGTTTGAGTAGAGGAGTGTCATGGTCTGACTTATGTTTAAATGAATTACTCTGATTTCCATCTCAAGAATGGACAATAGTGGGAGCAGGGAGGAAACTGGCAGATCAGTTAAAATTTTACAGTCATTCAGGGGAAAGGTAATAGAGGTTCCCTATGTGTGTGTTTTTGTTGTTGTTGTCATTGTTGTTGTTGTTTTTACAAGTTGACCGTAAGTTTAGCCTGCCATTATCCTACTCTTGTACATTTGTCTTGATAAAACTGTGACCTCCTTAACAGGAGAGAAACTGGTCTCATAGCTATATAAACATTTCACCAAAAAACTTGGCATATTACACTGCTCAATAAATGTTTACTGAATAAATAAATCTACTAGCACAGGCTTTTAAAAAAAATTCAGACCATGAACAGGTCCACATACCATGGACATTTTAACAGAAATATTCATGTGAAAAATAATTTGGGGTGATTCACTGGAGGAGAAAAATATGAGTATTATCCTACATTTCTTGAGACATTGGTCTTCAAATCCATCCACTAAAAATGTAAAGGAATTAAAATTAGGGCTGTGAGCCAATCCCACAAAGCAACTGAAATAATAAAAGTAATGGATTTTGATCAGTACATAAAATGAAAATCGTAAGTAATATGCATGAAAAATGTTGTGACATTAGTAAGTTAACATCTGTTTTATATTATTAAGGTCAGCTGAGAAAAAAATCTAACTGTAAAATCTAATTGTAGTAAATACATCAATTACTGTTTTGGCAAAAAGCATTTGAAATTTGAATGATAATGAAATGAAAAATTTTTTTATGAATCAAGGAAGGTTTTAATATTCCAGCATCTATGCTCTGTCCTTTTTTATTCATAACCTAAATTCTACAAAGTTCTAAATCCAGTGCCATTTTGGACTTCCTTAATTAAGTTTCTAACAGATTCTATTTTCCATGAATTCTCCTACCTTATTCTATAGCTAGACAGTAGGTAACCTTTTCAGAAAAGACAGAATTTTTAATTTTAACTCTGAAAGTCATTCTCCTAACTTTCAGATCTGTCGAAATATTATAGCATCCTATGATTTTCTGGCATATACAAAATTGCAAGGAGGGGCAAAACTGTGGAGAGAGTAAAAAAATCAGTGGTTGCAAGGGGTCAGGGGAAGAGGGGAATAGACAAAGCACAGAGGATTTTTAGGACTGTGAAAAACTTTGTATGATATTATGATGTTGGATACATGTCATTATACATTTGACTAAACCCATAAAACGTACAACACTGAATGAACCATAATGTAACTATAGACTTTAAATGATAAAATGTGTAGGTTCATCAGTTGTAACAAATGTACCATTTCTGGCGGTGGGGGGGGGAGGTATTGATAATGGGGGAGAGGGCTGTGCGTGTTGGGGCAGGAGGTATACAGAAAATGTCCAGAGCTTCCTCTCAATTTTGATGTGAACCTAAAACTGCTCTAAAAAATAAAGTCTTGAAACTTGAAAGGAGGGGTTAAAAAAAAAAAGGAAATAAATTCACACCTCCTCATCCATTTAAAAAAATAATAAAATAGCAAAGCTTTGTCTTTCACCTGTCAAATTTAAACACTAAAAGTAAAAAGCCGACGTTCAAAATCATTTCAGTTACTTTGTTTTCATACATGTTATACATACATATATTTGTGCATATACATACTTTATTTTCAAACAGGAAATGAACACAGTCTTATTAGAGAAATCAGTCTGGGAATCAGACATATTCTATTCTCCTTCCCCACTTGCCCTTTGATAATCACTCTTCTTCCACTTTGAAAAGAAAAAGCATACTTGTCTTTATTCTTCCAGAATCTCACCATGGTACACTGCCTTGAAGTATAAATTTTCCTGATGCCCATCAAAGGAACAATTTGAAGTAATGATATTAAGAACTCTGTGAAGACTTCTTAAATCAAGGCACAGTAAATGGATGATATGGCTTTCTGTCTGCCCTTATATATATTACACCTGTTTCTGTTAATGGCTATGAGTGAAATTAAAGACAGGATAATTTGGCCCACACTGGAATGATCTGAACTTAGATATACTGTGAATGGATATCAGGAGTGAAGACAATTTTTGTTACCTTGTCCCTCCCCTGCCTACTGACAGCGCTCCTGAGGGAAAGTCCTGAGAGCACTTTAGGCACAAAATATTAAAGGTGCAGCCACCTTACTGAATCCCAGTAACAAATCTGCATGAAAACAATCTCTCATTTATTCATCAGAATCACTCTGGAAATCAGAAGTGATGTGGTTATCATAAAAAAAAAAAGTTTTAAATATTGAAAAACAAAGGCAGACATTTTGTGACAGAAAGGAAGCCTATCTTGGCTAATTTTTTTGACAATAAAAACTGACCTTTCCAACTAGCTTATAAGGTGAGCATTTTCCATGAATTGGAAGAGTTAAGTCCACAGTTAAAAGTTTAATAGAACTATATATAAAATACTTTATAAGAAAGAAGAACTTTATCAAAAAATTGGCACAGATGTATTAAATAAATGATATTTTTATTTCATCAACGCTTTCTGAGTATATCGAGTTAAACAAGGTGCCTTTACATGAAAAAACAACAATAATAATCACTTGAAAAGTCTTGGGAAAACCTTTATGGTTTTAAGAAAGGAAAATACTAATGACTGGGTAATCCTTTTGCAAGTCAGATGATTTCTAATTCTTTGCTTACAATGAAATTGAAGGTGGCTCTGATCAAGTTGATGATTGAAATACAATTTTAATAATACATAACTATATAATGTTTGACATGACAATGAACTAAAAAGTGATATTCCTATAAAAAATCTTCATTTGCATCTGCTTATTTATGTGAAAATATTTATCAATGTTTTCAACTACAAAAATATTAGAAATAGAATGGATATAAAACTTGTCTCCTTCTAGTAATAAATAATATATATCCACGAATACATGATACCTTTCAACCCCCGCAAAAAAAAATTAAATTTTAATAATAAGCTTTTTCAAGATTTATAAATTTGTGTATTGGTTTGATCAATTATGTACTAATAATAGTTATAATGGTAATTCAGTCCTAGAAAAATGTTTAACATTTATAGGTTTATGGTCACAAGAAATAGAAATTTTAATTTCAATTAATATAAATATGTTGCTAAGAATTAAGATAATTATACAATAAAAGATTTTCAAGTGTAAAAATGTATTATATCAGGTTAAATCCTTTGGAGAAAATGGGATTCAGTAAGGAAAATAAATCTCCAACTATTAAGACAATTTGTTCACTTTTTTAAATGGATGATGTTGGTTTGATATTGTAATATTTACACTCCGTTGGATACTTTTAAGAGAGTGATGCTATAGTTTTAGTTTACAATGTTAATATTGACAATAAACTGGAAATTATATCCTTTGCAACTCTTTAAAATTAGAATGAAAAATTTTAGAGTTTAATATTGTGTGAGGATATATATAGCAACTACATAAGACAAAAATGATGATCACTTTAAAACTTTATGCATCATCCTACCTTTGAATAAACAGAAGGGCAATCACCCAGAAGAGAAATCTAACCAGACCCTCCATTTAGGCAAAGAGTTCTACAGATTATTGTAGTAAAAGCTAAAGAACATTTCCATTTGGGACCACAAGTGGATGTAATAAATATTAGAGAGCTTTAAACCCAATTTTAAGTAAGAAGGGGAAAAAAAAAGATTTCCCTGCAGAGTGCTAATTGGAAGTAGTTTAATGACTGAAAATTTGCATATACCTCATGATTTATGATATGTCTCAAGAGGCCAAATGAACCAGAATCCAACAAGTACAGTCCTTTTGGCTGATATGATCCTCTCAACAGACTATTTAAATATCCCCACGTGGTAAGTCTAAATGGTCGAGAAATGACGATGGTTAGTAAATCTAAGTTATCCGAAATAGCTGCTTAATTTGGGACCATGCTTATGCCAGGTTACTACATAGAGAGCATTCATGAAATATCCAGCTGTGCATGTGGGCTGGTCTGGATCACACTGACAAAGGCAGAAGTCTGTTTTTTCTTCATTTAAATGACTTGAGCTTCCTTCCTTTGACAGTGACTAAAAAGTATATGTTCTTTGAAAAGGCTCTTACATGCACTTTATTTTTTTTACTTGTATTTTTTTATTGAGATTACAAAGTGGACAAATATTAAATATACAGCTTAGTAGTTTTTGAAAAGCATGTGCCAATGGAACCTCCATCCAGATCAAAATATAGAATATTACTAACACCACAGAAGCCTCTTTTTGCACCTTCCCAGTCATTATCACTCCCCCATCCACTAAAAGGTAAGCACTAATCTGACTTCTATTACAACAGGTAAGTTTTGCCTGCTTTGTGAACTTCATAAAACAGAATCATACAATATATACTCTTTTATGTCTGGTGACTGAAAAAAAAAAGTCACAGGGTGAGAGAGTATATTGGCAATACATATATCTGACAAGGGACTTGTCCCAGAATATATTTTAAACACAAATAAATTTTAAAAGATAAACAATCCAATTTAAAAATAGACAAAAGACACATTAAAGAAAAAACCAAATGGTATTTCACACATTTTGAGTATCTTCCTTTTAAGTCCTGAGTCTTCTGAGATCCCAGTCTCAAAAGCTTAAAATGCCCTTCTTTAAAATAACTAATCTCTCCTTTCACATATCCATAAAGCATTTATTAAATATCTCCTATGTTCAAGGCACTATGTTGTACAATGGAGAAGTAAGATAAATAAAGCTCCTGGCCTCAAGGAGTGAAGAGTCTAGTAGCTGAAATAAGTCATGTAGAAAAATAGCCATACTTCAGTATCAATAGCAATACTGACCATAATAGAAATAGGATGACTGACTGTTCCTACTTGACATGGGTGGAAGGGTAGAGACAAGTGATGCAAGAAGAAAAGGTGATACTTGGCTGATTTAATATCTTATGTAATTAGTGTTACACACCTGAATAAAAAACTTAGACAAGTATCCTAAGGGAATGTCCTTCTTGATGATTTTCTAGCCCAAGCCTCTCTAATCATATAAATCAGCCTTTGGTCCCAAGAGAGGAGATTATAAAAAGCTTTATGGCAGTAATTTGATGGATCGGAACAGAGAACCATTCTTACTTCTAATTCTACTCTGATCTTGGTATTCCAGAACGGGATAACTCTTTTCAACCTGTACCACATTCCACAAATTATTGGATTTTGTGACCCTGAATCTTAATATTCCACTAAGTACATTACTGACATCTACCATAAAACTTCTTAATCTAGCATTTTTAATGCTTAAATCACCTAAGCATCAGATCCATCATCTATTCCTTCCTTCTTATTTCTTCATGCCACATGAACCCTGTTTAGTCCTTGGCTGATAGTACCTTCATCCACATTAGTTTGTTTGCTTGTTTCTACTTTGATTTTGGAGTGATTTCCTGGTTTTATAACTGATATGTACTTCCCCAAAATAACAAACAGACCTCTGGTCTTGCTCTTGAGTTTTGACTCCTGGTTTTCACTCAACTCTGAATGATTTCCACTCTCTAGATCTGAGACTTTTCCAGTCTGGCCTGTCTCACAGCTGTGGAAGTGCCAGCCAAATATCAGGAGAGAGGGAGGATTTTTTTTTTTTAAATAAAAGCATGTATTGAACACAACCTATTCTTTTCAAGTCAGGATATCAGTTTTTAAATCTTTGTGTCTACCATCCATATGTATTTAATGAATTTCCCTTATGTTTTTTTGTAATACACTGAGTCATAGCCTGGAATAGTTTTCTCAAAATCTGGCCTACCTACATCAGAATATCCTACTTACTCTGAATAAGATTCCTAGACCCCACTGCAACCTACTGAATGAGAACATCTGAACCTGAAGTTTGCATATCAGAACTTTTCTTAAGAAGCTCCAAAGTCTCGAAACAACTGAAATGGAACTATTTCATGAACCGACTGACCACCAACCATTCAAGTATTTATTTTTGCCTACTCTTTGATAGGCACTACGGGAAAAATTCAAAGGGGCTGTCATAAACAGGCAGCCAACCCTCTGACATCATGCAGATAAACCGAGGATGGCCTCATTGAGAGATGAGAGACCATATGAAGAGGGACTCCAGCTATCCCTTCTAAAGCACCAGATATGTGACTGAGGCTAGCCAAGACCATCCAGTCCAAGCCCAAGCCCACCCAGATGAGAAGAACTGCCCTACCAGCACAAAGAGTGGTGAGAATTTTTTTTTTATAGCATAATGTTTTAAGCTACTAAATTTTGAGGTGGTTTGTTACACAGCAAAAACTAACTGATAGACCTAGTAAAATTTCTTTTGCAGAAAATTTGTGGTAAGGGTCAACACATTCTATCACCCATTTTCTCAGTAGAGAACAACTTTACTGTATATTCCATCTGGTGTGAATTTGGCTCTTCCCCTTTCCTCATTTTCTTCCATTCATTCACAAAAGTTTTGTCACTTATTTTCTTCTGAAAGAGTCCTAACCATCTTTTTTTTCTGGTATGTGGGCCTCTCACTGTTGTGGCCTCTCCCGTTGCGGAGCACAGGCTCCAGACGCGCAGGATCAGCGGCCATGGCTCACGGGCCCAGACGCTCCGTGGCATGTGGGATCTTCCCGGACCAGGGCACAAACCCGGTCCGCCCGGCAGGCGGACTCTCAACCACTGCACCACCAGGGAAGCCCCTAACCATCTTTTTGTTTACTACATTTTAAATGCACCAACACTTTGTTCACCATCAACTACATATAAAGTTTTATAACACAGATGAGGCATCCAGTGAAGTTCTTTTTGTAAGAGGACAAAAATTGGAAACTGCCTAAATCCTCAACATTAGAATAGCTAGATAAAATATGGTATTTGATAAAAAATATTCAGCCACTGAAAATCATATTTTGAAGGGTATTTAGTGACAAGGAAAATGCTTATAATAATTAGAAAGTGAAAACAGCATAATTTAAAACTATGCATATAGCTATTCACATACCCATATATAAAAGTGAAGGACATGTATTGGGATTTAACAGTCATTATCTCCAGATAATGACATAATAAATAATTTTTACTAGCTTCTATAATCTTTTTCTTTATCAATCATTACTTGCACAATGAGTATTTATTACTTTCACAATCAGAAAAAAATGTTTAAAATAAATACATAAATTTTATTTTTGCTTTCTCTTGTAGTTCTCCAAATTAATCATTAAAATGTCTTTTGTGTGTATATACATTAAATAAAAATAAGAAAATGTTCATTTGGCCACTAGAGTTTACAATGAGTACTACAGGGCTTTTGTTTTAAAAAAAAAAAAAGGTATCTAACATAGATACTACAATAGCTGAAAAAAATTTAAAAAACAAATAAAATATAAAAGAAGAAATATTGGGCGTTGCTACAGCCCCAGCCACTCAGGTGCATTCACTCTGTTTTTAGACATAAATGATCATCAGTCACATTGTGTTGCTCTTTCTCAAAAATGCAATTTTTCTATTTGATACTAAATAATGTATTAAATTTACTGGAGTTACGACAACTAACCTAAGTATCTGTGGAAAACAGTGGAAAACAGTGCTTTTACTAAATATTGTTAGAGCAAAGACAAATATAGTGTACTCTAAGTAATAAACTTGTTTTTCACAGGGATATAGATTAATAATTGTGAAACTACCTTATGTGTAGACTAGGATTTAGCAAATAATTAAATATATTGTGGGTATAAGAGCCAACTATCTCACTGTCATAGAAAGGACATATTAACAAGGTAAGGGAGAAGGTTACAATGGACCCTGTAGGGTTGGATGTGAACTGGATGTATCAGTATAAACTACTGTTGTTGCCACTATTATTGTCTTTAACACAGATAGGTATAGAAATAGATATAAATGTGTATGTATGTATGTGCCTATGTGTGTGTGTGTGTGTGTGTGTATCTTTCCTAGTTCTGTCCCCTGAGTATTCAGAAGAAAGATTACCAAGCAGTAATGATCATGCCTCATATCCAGATTTTGGTTTCTAAATATACCATCCTCCAAGAAAAGTAACCAGAGCTGGGCTAGGGAAAATACAATATAAGCCTGGAACATTTTATACTGTCCGAAGTTACAGAGTGTCTTCTGATATGAGGTACTGAGAAGGACACAAAATCATTTCTCTACAATTTTTGGCAAAAATGCATAATATAAACTTAAAACAACATCACACAAACAAACTGAGATAGACTTATTCTACATAATACTGGCTAGTACTCTTCCAAAATGTCAAGATCATGAATAAAAAATTAAGACTAAGGAAATGCCCCAATTAGAAGAGACTAAGGAGACATGAAAACTAATGAAATTGGGGGATTCTGGATTAGATCTTAGACCAGATAAAAAAACATTAATAGGAAAATTGGAGAAATTTGAATAAGGTCTGTAGATTGGTCAGTAGTAATATATCAACATTAATTCCTAGGCTTTGATCATTGTGCTATGGTGGGTTATGTAAGATGTTAATATATGGTGAAGATGAGTGAAGGAACCCTTTATGCCATTTTTGCAACTCTGGAAATACTTGAAAATTAAAAGTTTTTTTTAAAAAAGGGGGTTTCATGTAGGACAGGGCAAATTTTTATTTTGATGTCACCCATACTCTCCTCCAAAAGTTGTCCCTAATTTCACAGTTAACTGTCATCTTATTTGTTTTAAAGATTTTTCTTACTATAACACTAATGCCCCTATTAGCAGCAAGAAGAATCAAGTTAAATGTTATGCGATAAAATCTCTCTTTCTTCTTCCAATAATTTCCTTCTCTCCTTTTAAACTCTGAATTATGTTACTCTCTCATCAAATCTGTAGGAGAAAGTTCTTATTTATTTTTCTAAAATCTAACGTATTGTACAGCATCTTATAAACTTCCAACATTATTTTTGGGGGGGGGGGAAGCAGCCGCATAGCACAGGGAGATCAGCTCGGTGCTTTGTGACCGCCTGGAGGGGTGGGATAGGGAGGGTGGGAGGGAGGGAGACGCAAGAGGGAAGAGATACGAGAACATATGTACATGTATAACTGATTCACTTTGTTATAAAGCAGAAACTAACACACCATTGTAAAGCAATTATACTCCAATAAAGATGTAAATAAATAAATAGGAAGTCTTCAACATAAGGCTACATTTGGGAGAAATGCATAAAAATCCCATTTCACAATAAATTCCAGAAACTTTAAACACAATAAAAACTCCAAGTGGTCAAAGAGAATGACAGAATTGAAGTAAAGTTCTGTTTGTCTTTACAATCACTGTGCTATCATTATTTATTTTGAATCAATTGTTTGAACACAGGAATTTGAAGGACCAGACAAGCTGGACACTTGTGCCCAAAGCAAGCTTTCTTATGTACTTACTCTCAAAATAAATGCACAGAGTTAATTCTCTGAATCAACTTCCATGTAGAATATGTTTACTAAAGCAATAAAAAATGTGCTAAACTGAATTAAAAAAAAAAACCTAGGTGACCTTGGGTATGGTGGTGGCTTTTTAAAATAAATTTATTTATTTATTTGGCTGCATTCGGTCTTCGTTTCTGTGTGAGGGCTTTCTCTAGTTGTGGCGAGCGGAGGCCACTCTCATCGCGGTGCACAGGCCTCTCACTGTCACGGCCTCTCTTGTTGCGGAGCACAGGCTCCAAACGTGCAGGCTCAGTAGTTGTGGCTCACAGGGCTAGTTGCTCCGTGGCATGTGGGATCTTCCCAGACCAGGGCTTGAACCCGTGTCCCCTGCATTGGCAGGCAGATTCTCAACCACTGCAACACCAGGGAAGCCCCCAACATTATTGAAATACTATAATAATGTAATTCTGGACACTGTGTTTAAATAATTGCAACTGTCTTGATAGCTACTCAGAATAATGTAGCTAAAGCATTACTCTAAATTCTGTAATTAAATAATTAGAGTTGTCTTGCTTGCATGCTACTTTTATTATTAGTTCTCTTTTTCTTTAGTTTTTTATTTTGTTTTGTTTTGTATTCCCCTGAATCAATGCTGATGTATCTCTGGAACGTGCTAGGATTTTTTTCTTTTTTTTTTTTAGTACTTCCTAGAGTGGGAGCACTACAAATTTCAAGTAATTTTCTTCTCTTTCTTTTCCTTTTCATTTTTTATTTTACTTTCTTTTTGAAAAAAAATTAATTTGTGGTAAAATAAACATAAGACAAAGTATACCATCTTACTATTTTTAAGTTTATAGTTCAGTAGTGCTAGGTATTTTCACATTGTTGAAAAAGTTCTGGGATTGGTTGCTCTTTCTTTTTTACTTTTATTCATGTATCCAAACAAAAAAGATTCAGGGACTTCCCTGGTGGTGCAGTGGTTAAGAATCCGCCTGCCAATGCAGGGGACACAGCTTCAAGCCCTGGTCCGGGAAGATGCCGCAGAGCAACTAAGCCCATGCGCCACAACTACTGAGCCTGCACTCTAGAGCCTGCATGCCACAACTACTGAGCCCACATGCTGCAACTACTGAAGCCAGTGTGCGTAGAGCCCATGCTCCGCAACAAGAGAAGCCACCGCAATGAGAAGCCCACGCACGGCAACGAAGAGTAGCCCCCGCTCGCCGCAACTAGAGAAAGCCTGCATGCAGCAACAAAGACCCAACATAGCCAAAAAATAAAATAAATAATAAAATTTTTTAAAAAAGATGCAAAGCAAAGATGATTCGCTTAGTTTGGAGGACTATTAAGGAGAGTATATTCCTCGTTTCATGTACCATTTTCTTCAGATATTATTTGGGATGATTCACATGAGCTATGAATAAAAGTTTTAGAGCTAATTTTGAGATCAAATGATTAGGAACAAAAACCAAGCAAGAGAAGTAGCGAACTAAAATACAGTTATGCACCTCGTGTATAGGATTTGTCTATTTAAAGAGCTCAACTGTCCAGAATACAGCTTTACCAGAAAAAGTAAGTAAATAAAAGTTCTCTGGGGAAATAAAATTAGTGTCACAAAATCTATCACAAAATCTATGTCTTAAATTTTATATACTTTAGGCACAAAGAATCTCATGCTTTATTCAAGGGTTTACTCTTTCTTTAAGGGCAGTGTAACATTATTGGCTCCACACCAACTTGGGGGCAAGGGGGAGAGACATACGCAAGAAATTGTACCCGAACCATTTTTTCCCCCAAATATAATTTCACACAGCTAGTTATTCTAGTTCTCCAATTAAAAAAAAAAGTGCTGGTAATGAGAATTCTAGTTCCAAAATCCATTTTTTCCCCTAAATGCTGACTTTTCATTAATATTTTACTAAATGTGTAGCACTGAAATAAGATGACAGAGATTAACATTTAAGAAAAATCTGAAGAGATATCAGACTAGATATGCTTAGAGACATTCACTGGGAAATGACCACAGGCATTCATGGAGAATTTTTTGTCTCACGTAGATGCCTTTGGGCAAATGATAGAGGCTTAAAAAGAAACTCCCAATAAAAACTGAGACTATAAGCTCTGTGAGGCCAAGAATCCTGTCTCTCTTCATCACTGTATTGCCAATTCCTGTCATATGGAGTGAAGACTGTGAGGCAAAATTAGGACCTGGACTGTGTGCTTCCTACACACAATTATTATCATTTTCTGTGAAGTGAACTAACGAGATATGACATTGGAAGCAAGTAAACATATTCCTTTCTGGACTTAAAATAGCTGATTGTAACAAATCCTATGGACCTAAATTACCATCACATATTTTATTTTAATCAGCTCACAGAACTTCCCCAAAGTTTTCAGATGATAGCTTTATTAGACATTTCAACAAGCACACCAGGACCATGCTAACTGCTATATACACAGAGCATCATTTTTGACCTAGCCTGCCTCCTCAGACTTTATGTCTGCTGTGAATATATCCAATCAAAGAGATTTCAGAACCTAGGTCTTGTGCATTCTTGGAATGTTGAGACTTTAAATATGAATAACTGATATCTTTCGTTCTTCTTTTTTTTTTTTTTTTTTTTTTTTACGTGTACTGAGTGTATACCCTTACCAGTTAACTCTACTAGACACCAGAAATACAGTGGTGAGGAAAACAAACACATAATCTTTTCTCAAGGATCTTATACTCTGCTAAGATGGGTCAAAAGATGCAACAAAATTAACAAAATAAGGAAAATTGTCAAAAGTACTAGAGGAAAAAATATGGGGCTGATATAAGAATAAAAAAAAGGGGCAGAAGAGGAGAAGTGGGTCTGATTTAATCGGGAAAGGCTTCCTGAGGAGGGAACAGTTAAGCTAAAATCTGAAGAATGATGCAGTGCTTAGAATGAAAAGAGATTGGGGAAGATGACCCTCTGAAGCAGGAGGGAGCTTCCCATGTTAAGGAGTTGAAACAAGACCAGGATGGCTGAGACCTAGTAGAAAGTCCATGATAAAAGTTGAGGATTTTTCCAAAGAGCATTGAGAAGCCATTGACGGGGGTCAGAGAGATGATTTATATAGCCTAGTTATATATGATATATTTTTCTTAGTTCCTAAACTAAATAAATACTGCTAACTTAAATTTGATTTGCCCTTAAGTTTTCCATAATGTATTTGAAATAAAGGTTTCATCAACCTTTATTGTTTGAACATGTTAATGCTAAAGTGAAACTCGGTTTTCATGGCTGTCTTCCAAAGATCAGTCCTTACTGAACTCTAACAAAACTCAGAACCACTTATGTGCTTAAGCATCCTAGCTGGGAGCCCTGTTTTCCTTCTATTCTCTTCATGACCACGGGGATCTACATTTCCCAGTGTTATATGACAAAGTGCATTAACCATCTGCTTCAAGGGGCTCCATTTGCTGTGTTGGCAGTTTTTGTTCTTCCTTCCTCCTCCCTAATGAGGCCCAGTCCCACTCACTGATGTCCTACAACAGTCAGACAAACCACCACCTCAAGTTCTGCCAGGAGTCAAAAATAACTTTAATTGCATTCTATACTGTGTATCTATATTTAATGATAATGGATAATATCTCCGATGACATTTTTTCAAAATTTGTTTCTCCATTTCCCCTTCATTCAGAAAAACGCCTTCCTGACCATCTGTGTACATAGCTTGTTTGAAGAATGTAAATGCTCTTTCACCCTGTAACACCTATATTATAATTAATGCACAGAAGTCCTTTAAAAGTTCCTGATTTTACCACCTAGAAAGAGAATGGGCCTCACAATTTGTTCAACAGAATTCTCTATACAACCCCCGACTGGGAACACATGCAGCTAATGTGATTCTGCAAATGGGCTCACAGAAACCCTGATACTTCCTCAAGGGAGCAAGATTCTTCTTCCAAGGCACAGGATACTTCAGAAAAGGGATAGAGGGAGACACTTTTCTTCAACATGCATTTATACCTTCTGGTACCTCATAATCCTTACCTGTGGTAGTCACGATTTCTTCACGAGACTTTATAGTTCTACACTCTTTCCAACGTCACATGGAAAGGTGCCAGATCAAGATACAGGACATAACTCCTTACAACCTTCCCTTGCATACTCATGATCCTGCATATCCTGGCAAGATTAAATATCTTTTTTTCAGAACTTGCTGAGGACACAGAATGAGATGATCTATGCAAAAATACCGTGAAAGATACAAAGGGGTGTTCAAACTTAAGGTACTAAGACTATGGCTTATTTGTCTTTGTATTCCCAATGACTAACACAATACTTGGTATGCAGCAGGTTCACAGTAAATACACACACATAAAATAAAATTCTAAAAATACATGTATCTATATCAATCTATATACAGTATATGTATAGAGAGAGAGAGAGAGAGAGAATGAATAAATCTAACCTCTGCATTTGAGTATCCACAGATTTAGCTAGCCTTTAACTTCCTTTTTTTTTTAATTCTTATCATTATGAAAGTATTTAGTATTTGTTTTTGGTGCTATCCCTCCTCCCTTTTGCTCTTGTTACCTAAACTTTCCCCAATATAGACACATAATTGCCCAAGGCCCTTCTGACTGGCATATGATACTCCCACCCAGTCCTAAGTACTCTCTAAGTACTCTGCTATCTCCAACATTTTCCTTCCCACTTTCCCATCAGCTATTGAGTGGAAGAGCAGACATTCAAGTCCAGAGCCATCTGTGTCCAAAGCTCTTTCTCCTGATCTCTGCTCTTTCCCAAGGAATTTCTGGTTCTAATGACTCAATATTGATAGAAGGACCTTTCTGGTGTTCCTCCTCATGTGGTACTACCTCTCCCTCTATAGTAAATGCAGTACTACTTAGAAGTCACCCTTATGTGTCAGGAAGCAAGTGGGTTAAACTTTTAGAAACTTGAAGTTTGAGTGTCTAATTGGAAACAAAGTAATCTGAAGACTCAGATGAGGACAAAAATTCTCTCCTGAAATCATCCTCTGTTGTTCATTCTTGGGCTCTTAAGCCAGTAAGTGTGAGCGTCAGACCTGAGGAGTCTTTGAGATACAGCCAGTTGTCTTATCACTCACTGACTTAAGAGCAGCCCCCGATGAGTCACACATTGCCTCTGTCACAGCAGATCAGCTACAAGGCTAAAGTCATCATGTACACGGAGAGCTGCGCTATCAGTGATGGAGAGCAGCTCTTCTCTCCTCTTCTGAGGACTAAAAAGGACTCAGCTAGAGCACAAAGAATTTAGAATGGATTCTTATAAATACATAAAATGTAGAAGTTCTGAGAAAGTGAAATCACCCAGTGGTAACATAAAGCAGGGGTCTTCATAATTTTTTTTTTTTTTAAGAAAAGAAAAACATCTCATTTCCCTAAAGTTTTATCAGGTTGGGTTAGGGAAGGTAATACCAAAAAAAAGCAATAGACTAAAAGCAAAAAAAAGATCACTTCTCCCAAACACACTCCCAGATCCCATCTTATACCTGTGCTTATAATTTAAGGAATTGTAATGGCCACAAGCCATTACATGTGTAGAACCTACTAGCTCAACTTGATGTGTTGGTTGGACACTACTGGAACAAAGTACGTATCTCAGGAGAATTTTAAGACAAGGAAAATAGTTTTCCCAAATGAATGAAATGTTGTCTTATTTAAAAGCAGATAAATAACTACAAAAAGTAAATTTTGAAATTCTTTGCAAATCTAAAATTCTGTAATTCTATGATTATTAAAAGCAAAATAAATATATAATAGAAATCTCTTATGTAAGACATTAGCTCTGAATATTTGTATTTTTAATACTTGTATTCTGTGAAACTAAAACATAATAAATGCCACAACAGGAGGGATGTCTTGACATTTGGTGTTCTCTAACCAGCTATTAGAATTGGCCATATCGGCTAATAATTTCAAGCCAAAGGTATTTTAGAGAGATAACTGCATGTAGCCATGTGTTTGCCTTCCTACACCTTGAATATTGTCTAATGGAAATAATACAACCCAGTTGTTCAAGAGTTCTTTAGTTATTTATGTGACTGAAATTACTTTCAAATTATTATAACATTGTGAATGCTAGCTACTACGTGAGTTTTTTTGTGGTTTTCTGCGGTATGCGGGCCTCTCACTGCTGTGCCCTCTCCTGTTGCGGAGCACAGGCTCCGGACGTGCAGGCTCAGCGGCCATGGCTCATAGGCCCAGCCGCTCCATGGCATGTGGGATCTTCCCAGACCGGGGCACGAACCCGTGTCCCCTGCATCGGCAGGCGGACTCTCAACCACTGCACCACCAAGGAAGCCCTATGTGAGTTTTTAAAATATCTTCTATATTTAGTATAGTATAACTTTTTAATACCTGATATTAGGTCCTCAAAATGCACTGTAGTAGGGGGGAAAAAACCCAACCAACCCCCGAAAGAGAGTAATACAATAGACATTTTTTATGGGACTTGTTTATCTATCCTCCCTGGAAGACAAGATTGCAAAGACATTTTATTTCTTACTCTCATCCAGGGCTAGAACTTTATCAGGTCCCTGCCAGAGCTGAGTTCTGCTAGTTCCAGAAGGAAATCCTCTAAGTGGTTTAGTAAATGCTAAATGGAAACCTTGGGATATCTGACTACACAAAATTCAAAAGTAATGGCTTAGTAATTCAGAACAGAACCTCTGTGTCTCTCATTACAGTATGTTAAACTAAGTAGAAGATCTCTATAGTTTTAGCAGCTCAAATCCTGCCCTACTTGTCCCAGTCCTAAGCAATGTCTTCTCAACATTAACAAAGCAAAGTGTGAGCTACTTTCCTAGTTCATCATGGGAGGGCTCAATTTCACATACATGTGTTTGTTTCTTTGGGCTCTGATCAAAACAGTTTCAATAAGTGTCCAGTCATATCATTAAACATAAAAATAGTTTTGATTTTTTGCCTGCAGACGTCATGTCTTCAACACCTCAAGGGCTTCAGCAAAACATTCTTTGCTCTTTTCAGTAACAATGGTCCAATTCAGTCAATAACAAGTTTGGCTCAAAAACTGGCAATTCAGTTTGGCTCCAGCTAAACAAATCAGACCAAAGAACAAAATCTTCATAAAAAGGAGAGTATTTTGTAGAATGAAGTGGAAAAAAATAGCTTTTTCCTTCGATGAAAAAATTATGAACCTCTTAAGTGGAGCTTAATACAAGTGATCTGAATTAGGTTTTAGCTTTGATCTTAAGTATTTTTCCTTTTTATAACTCTAAGAACTAATAGTTATTTGCCTGACATTTCAATGAAAATTATTTGGTTTAAGCTTGCCTGGAAAGTCTGCAACTGATTCCCTCACTCAAAATTTTACTTGAGTAGGTAAAGCTCTATAACAAGGTTAATTCTACTTAACACTCATTCTCTTCACAGACTTGAATAAATCTCAAGTTTCTAGATTTTAAATCATCATTTATTCTCTTAAAGTAATTAGAATAACGATCAGCTATCCAGAAGCCTTACATATAGAAAACTAAAGAGAAGCCTTACCTATCAAGAGTACAAACAAGAGTCCCAGAAGTCTCCAAGCAACCAAACAAGATGTCACAAAATTGACAAACAAAACATATGCTTAACATATCAGGGGTCAAGGAAAGGTTTGCACCCTTTCCCTCTGGTTTCTCTGGCCAAGCAATTATGCATGAAGGGAACCATAACTCAGTGGGAAATGAATATTAGCTTGGAAATGTTACCCTATTCTCTCTTCACTACCCTAACCCACCACCTACACAACCTCTCTCATTAAGAGCAAAATTCAGACAAAGTCTAAATAAGGATTCTTGCTCTTCTCTCCAAAAAACTAAGATTTGGAGCCCTCAAAACAGACTAAACATAATTTACCTACCCAGTCACAGATGCAGAAGGGCTAAAACAGAAATAGAGATTACACATGAGTTAGTATGAGTTAGTCAGGTCTATCTCTGGGAAGTAAACCCTATTTGATCAATTTAATACAAAGAAGTCAAAAGTACTAGAGAGACAGGATATGGAAATGGATGGGTCATGGCATTAGAGGTAATGGTAACACTCCCTACTTGTTAAAATGTAACCCAATAAATGGCCTGTGCTTTAATCAATTATATTATAAACTCCTCCCATAGGATATAGAAGTGGAAAGAATAAAATCGCTCCAACAATTCTCTCAACACAACTCCCAATGCTATAGTCATGGAATAGCTCCCCAGGAGCTTCCTCGAAGCCGAGTTGAACCAATATTTACAGAAAATTCTGTTAAGCAAAACCTTCAGCCTAAGTAGTATGTAATATACAAATTATGGTAGAGAGAAGAGAGGAGATCAATAGAAGAGCCATTTCAAAGGTAGGCTCACAGACAGCAATGAAGGTTGAGAGTATGGTTGAAAAAGAATAAGTAGATATACCAGTGCCTCAGGGCATAGCTCCTTGAACTCCTTAGGAAGAAGGCAAATATTTCTAGGGCTCTTGCAAGCTTCAGTGCATTAGGAGCCAAAGCATTTCTAACCCTGAGTTAGCAGGAAATAATTATGGTCTGGGTGTTCTTTTTCGGAAGTTCCAGAACCATTTGCTACTTTGAAAATGTTCTTTCTTCAAATTGCTGATTTTTTAATTGTAGTTCTCATAGGGTTATGCTTCAGTTATGTGGAAAAGTCATTTATGCATGTATATGAAATACTGTATGTCTTGATGATATCAATTAATTCATATTTGTATACATTTAAGGTTTCTGTGGTAAATATACAGATATATGAAAGATAATATAGACAGGCTTTTGCAAACAGGCAAATTTCAAGATTTATTTAGTCATTCTCAGAACCTAGAACAAACTAAAGAGAAAACTCAAGTGTTAAAACCTTCAGTTTCTTACCTTATATCTGCCTTCATTTGCCATATTTCCATATAGAAGTGTTTATGAAAGGCATAGTGTTTCTTCTCTTGTAATCTGAGTCCTGAACTCTTGTAGCATGACTGCCTAAGGTATGACAAAATTCTCCCTGTGTGTTGTATCTCAAACTCACATAAGAAATCACCTTGGATTTCCCATGTGCAGAATGGTTTACCCTGTGGCTTGTACGTGGCCAAATTTTAATCTTGTCCTGTTACGGCTTCTTATGTAATTGTATGTAAAGGAAATTTGATAGATATAGATAGATAGGTAGGTAGGTAGATAGGTAGATAGATAGATATATAGATAGATAGGCAGGCAGACAGAAATCCAGGTGATGTTTCCCAAAGCTTCGTATTACTATATTTTACATACTTGTATTCTACATTATCTGTTATTTGTCACTGACAAGAAGATGGACGATGGAGAGTTAACTTCTAAAAATACATAGTTGACCAACATAAAAACCACCATCAAAATTATGAAACTCTGAAGTAATTCTAATCCAACTTTGTTAGACATTTTAACTGTTAAGCAATGCTTATCACCAATAAAATGCTTAAAATTTATCTACATTAACTTGAATTAATGGGTAATAGCATAGCCTTTGGAGACAAAAAATTTGAGTATACCACACTCTGTTTTGGGGGTTTTTTTTAAAGATTTTTTTTTGATGTGGACCATTTTTAAAGTTTTTATTGAATTTGTTACAATATTGCTCCTGTTTTATGTTTTGGTTTATTGGCAGCAAGGCATGTGGGATCTTAGCTCCCCGACCAGAGATCGAACCAGCACCTCCTGCATTGGAAGATGAAGTCTTAAGCACTGCACAGCCAGGGAAGTCCCCACACTCTGTTTTGACCCAAGTGTTCTAGAAGCCATGGTTTGAACTTCTGTTTCAAAAATGATAACAATGGAACAGTAAACAAAACTGGTTTCCATTTGTTCTGAAAATTGTTCTCAGTTGAGGTGGCAAAAATTCTTAAGTTGTTAAAGGGAAAGAGATATTTTTCAAAACCAAATCATCTAAATATTAATGGGCCAATGCTAGAATGTCAATAATCATAAAGATGAGTTGCCCTAAAGACACTAGAATCCTATAACTGTTATTTGTTGAGTTCATTCATTATTTTTGTCTTTAGAGAGGGAATTAGTGTAATACCTTAAAAATTACCAAAAGAATTTAGGTGATTCATTGATTTCTCTCACTCTTCCTCTTTGGGTAATCTTGATACTTAACTTTTAAAACTCACTATCTTGGCACCAAAGTTGGCCAGCAATATATATTTATTTTCTTATGGGTCTGTTTAGTACTGGATACATTGATTTCTCAGCCCTGTTAGGCTCACATTGTTTCAAAACACACCTGTTCTTCGTAGAAATTTTGGAATATCTTACTACTCTTGAATCACCCTGTACATGCTAATTCAGTTTCGTGTAAACGTGGAATTTAGACAGTAAGGCAGTCAACTGAAATAAGGTTAATAAATCAAAATCTTAAGTATTAAATATGTCTCTTTCTTTCAGAAAGCATTTGGAAGAGATCCTCATTTACCCTGTCTGGACAGAACTGGTCAATAATTGGAAAGAGTTTATCAGTCCTAACATTAGTGTCTCAGAGAAGTAGGCAATCTTAACCAAAGAAATAGAACAAAAATCAGGAAATTGGAGGTTTGGAAAATGGACACAGGTTGAGAGTAACAGAGGTAAGATCTGTGGCTGGCCAAGTATTGAAAGTTGAATGAATCTCAGACATTGTTGCAATAGTATTTATAGGACAATCACATATTTGGAGAAAAGTTATAGTTAAAATCCACTAGGACACTGTGCCCTAACTTTTTTTTCCATTGTATTCCACATGTCAGATGATGCCTACAAGAGCCATACAATTCAGTGGCAAAACTAGATTTGTAAAGAACAAACAAAAGAGAGAGAAAATAAAATCTGAAAAATAAACAAAACAACACTAATGTCTTATTTTCATTTACATGGCATTCAAAAAGTATTTTTAAAGCATGAGAATTAAATCATACTGTTAATACTGTTACAGTTCTCAAAAAATGTTTTTTACAGAGAAAAATAAATATGACTAATATTTGCTTTAATATTAAACTACATGTCAAATATGAATTTTGAACTTTCTAGAATTCTACTAAACAAATATAACTTGAGCAACTACATAATACTAGGTATAGTCATAAACAAATATAATTCATTTTTATTACAAAATAGAATGTATAAGCTGTAACATTTTTTACATAAAGAGCATCATTCTCAATAAGACAAACATGTAAAACTCTAAGCACCTTAGTTTTTATCTAGTCTCACCTTTTCATTAAAAATGTGTGGGTAAAATTAAGACAATGGAAGTAGCTATAATATCATAGTTCATAAATTCTACAAAATACTCTAAGCACACACCTGTTGGCTGTAGAGCAGTAATGGCTGCTCACCAGAGGCTGCTGGATCTGTGTAGTTCTGGATCTACCTGTGATTTCTATCACCCTTCTCAAACTCATATCAGAAAACATATGCGTTCAAGTGATATATAAATTTGAATCCTTTTAGACAGATGAAAATTAATGTCATTCCCAACTTTATATCTTTGCCTATTATTAGCAACAGAATACTTCCTACACACCTCAAGATAATACAAATATTCTAGTAACTGCCCACAGTTGAGCTTTTCATGGGACTGTTAGATCCTTGAGTTTCCAGCACTGGTTCTTATTTAAGTCCCAGCACATGGCTTGAGGAGGGCACCTTGTCAGCATTCAATAATTGTGGGTGGAACTCAACTCAGCATCTGTTAGGTGGCCCTACCATTAAGGAATGGTTTCTCTTCATTAATGGCAAAAGAGAACAGCCAAACATAACTTGTTCCTACAGACTAGCTGTCAGCACTTTTCATCCATATTAAAGTAAGCATGCTTACAAAGGAAAAAAATAGCTTACTTTTATAAAGTTTTAGAATGATTTATAAATTTTTTATAAATATATTTTAGTCTTTCCCATTATGTCTCCTCTTTATTGAGATTTCATCAATGCAGCGGAAGTGGGGGTGACTGCTCACAATTGCAAGTTTTGTGTTTATAAATGTATGTGTATGCATATGTGTGTGTTTAGAAAAAGGTAATATTGTCTAAAAATGTCTCTGGAAGAAATCCAGTAGAAGAAAGACCCCGATTCTGTACAATGGCTGATATGATAGATAAATCTTAAAACCTGGGACTCCCATTTTAAATTCTGATCTTGGAGAAGAGTTTTGTTTCCAGCAAGGTTGCCTCAACTTCTCACAGTTCAGATTCCAAATATGTTTTTAAAACTAGGTAATGACAATAGATAGGCCCTCATTCTCCAATCTTCTTCCCATTTAAGAAACAAAATTTTCAATTCCCACCTCTATCTCAGGTGCATGCTTAAAATAATCAATACATAACATAATACAAACTATCAAACTTCTACAAAAACTTTAAAATGTTTATAATAAACTTTGCAAAATGAATAAAGCCACATTTTCTTCAGTGAACATATGTAAAAGCACCCTAGTGGAAGCAGAAGCTACTAGTTCATAGTGAGCACGTCTCTTTTGATATCTATAATTATGTCCAAGAGTAGTATGAAAATGTTTTCCCTCCTTTTTGGCACAACTGATCTGGAATGCCTATTTAAATTAGGACAAAACCGGGAAGATCCCACATGCCACAGAGCAACTAAGTCCATGCATCGCAACTACTGAGCCTGCTCTCTAGAGCCCACGAGCCACAAATACTGAGCTTGCACCCTAGAGCCTGCGGGCCACAACTACTGAAGCCTGCGTGCCACAACTACTGAGCCCACGTGCCACAACTACTGAAGCCCACACACCTAGAGCCCATGCTCTGCAACAAGAGAAGCCACTGCAATGAGAAGCCCAGGCACCACAACAAAGAGTAGCTCCCGCTTGCCACAACTAGAGAAAGCCCGCACACAGCAACGAAGACCCAATGCAGCCAAAGATAAATAAATAAAATAAATAAACTTATTTTAAAAAATTAAATCTTAATAAAAGAATTTTAAAAATAAAAAATAAATAACAGGACAAAATACAGTAGGATTTCATAAAACTCCTAATTTTGTACAATGCAGCAATTTTCTAAACGTCTACAGTCTCAACTGCAAATTAAATTTTTATGTCAGTGTCAGGTTAATTTTCCAAGAAGATTCTTTTGAAAAAAGGTTTATTGAATGTTTCTTATGTGCTAAGCACTATGCTAAACAATTTTCAGGCATTATCTCATCAATTCTCACACCTATGAGTTTGATACCATTAAAATCCTCATTTTACAAATAGAAAAGGAGGTTTGGGGAGATTATGCCACTTGTGCAAGGTTGCAACAGCTATTACATGGTAGAACTATGCTTTAGACATAGGTTATTTTAACTTCAAAACTCAAGCTACTTACAATCATGTACTCTTCTGCATGAAAAATCTTCAACTGGTGTCCCTTGTTGCACATTAGACAAGGAACAGCTTGTAGAATCTCAGCTTCAGAAACAACAGTTTTCCCCTGAGAGTGGTGGTCCTCTAGTCTCCTATGAGTTTTCTCTCTGTTCTCTGACAGTTCTAAGGCTAGTGTGGACACCAAGAATTATGAGGTGAGGATAGCATCTTAGTTCTGTCTGTTATTTGTCAGCACACAGGACCTTGTCTTTAATACAATAAAAGGGAAATGATCTTTGATGCAGACTTACTTTTCTACCTTTTAAAGAAAGCTTTTCATACTATGGTCCAGATCTGGACTTAAGGTTAGTCATTCAAGAAACACATTGTTATTGATCATCTACTATATGCTTTTCTCATTTTCTCATTCAAGAAATTTATGAAGAAATGAAGTATGCACCTAATATATTCCCTATGCACTAAGTAAAAGATACTCAAAATTCAAGAGCATCCTGGTATAGGTGTAGGGAGTTCATTTACAATCCATACCCTTTTAATATTTAACTGGAAAAAAAGAAAGCTATGTAAGTTAATAATAGTTCCTTAGTTTTAGAACCACCCTATTTTTCAGGCCATATAGAGTAGAAAAAAAAAAACACATCAATTTATTTTATCACTCTAGTGGAATATCTACTTTAAAACATTCCTAAAAAGGCTAAACTTGATCTAAGATATAAAATTATGAAAAGCATTTATTACTGCTTTAAACAACATGTTCAGTGTTTTCTTTCATATCATATCCTAGAAATACATTTCCTTAGAATCACTTTTTAAAAGAAGTTTAAAATATATATAAAGTTTATATATATATAAACTTTAAAAGTTAAATATATATAATATATATTATAATTTTATTTATATATATATATATATATATATATATATATATATAAAATAATTCCCACTATTTCACCATCCCAGACCCGATTACGTTGTTATGTTATCCTCTGGCAAGGTCTATGGAAAGTGAAACCTCATAACCCCTTAACAAATTTTCCTCTCTCTTCTTAACTGGAAATGAAAGAGTGAAAATTTGTGCTGAATGAGATCCAACCTAAGGTTCTGTCTACAAAAAAGAAACAGACATTTCAAACCCTTCTTCCTCTTTTTCTCTGAAAATATAGAGGACAGTTCTCCATGGGGACTTTTCCTTTCAGAGTAACAATACTTGAAAGTTGAGGATTCATCCACTTTCACCACCTGATTAAAATGCCCAACCCTTCCTTGGCCTGTTGCAGCAAGTGGTCTATAAATTTGAGCAAACTTGAATTTCTTGCATTCCTCCCACCTGCCACATTTTCTTAACTGAAAGCAAAAAGTGTTGCAATTGTATGTATTCCCGTGAGCCTGCAGAGATTCACAGAGTTCTAACAGACGTTGCTTTACGTTTTTAAAATAGGACAAAGCAGTCTGAAAATAGTGAGGTTTTGGGGTAGATCTGTTTTTAAAAAGACTTAAATATGGTAAAATCAATCTAAAAACTGTTCCAGGCAGCTGAGAGGCTGGGGATAACACGAGCGAAGGGAATAAAGAGAGCTCTGAAGAGCCAGTACCAGTTGCTAATACTTAATCTCTTTAAATAATGAATTAGCTGCTCATATCTACTGTGGCTGCTAAGAGAAAGCACTTTCTTTGTGGAGTGAAGTAAAGCTTGAATACCCATGAATTATTCAATATAAAGTGTGCCGGTTAAAATGCCTTGATATTGGAAGTCAAGTGTAAGATTATCTCTTGTCTGTCAAAAAGCATCTCTACTGTGTTACTGAGCCCTAGAGGAGGGGCCCAAGGAGTGAGAAAAGAAAGATGGAAAGCCATCCAGAAACAACATAATAAAGCACAAAGCATTCAAAATGAGCGGGCAGCAGCTTCCTCTCTGTGGGGAAACTGTTACTGACATGCCCTCTTTAAGCAGAACTTATTGCTTACAGTGATTATCCCCTCTGTTCTCCAGTATGATAACATGGAAAGGTTGACGAACTACTTTCCACTGGAGACAATAGATACTAATTCACCACCTATTGCTGACTTAAAGAAATACTTTCCTTCCTAAGGTATCTATTGAGAGTTGAGTGATGATCTTGTGATCAATTTAGAATTTTTAAAGTAAAAGTGATTAACCACAAAGCATACTGAAATGTAGACCATGGCAAATTTCAATGTACACTATTTCATTATCTATTATTCTATGAAGTAATTTCATACTCAGCTGTATATATTTTTCTTTCCTGGATGCTCTTCCAGATTTTCTTTTTTTTTTTTTTGATAACTCAGAGAAATAATTTGGTGCACAGAGAAATCAAAATCCCCAAATTCACCATGTTTCTTTTAAAAATGAAGTACTTATATACTGTATATGCTATGCCTTCAAAAAGCATTTATTAAGCACTAGTTATGGGAAGGCACTGTTCTAGGTCCTGGGAATAAAAAGATCAGTAAAGATAGTCCCTGCCCTCAAGACATTTGCAATGAAGAAGGGAAAACAGATGTACACACATTAAATCCATGAAGTTTCATAGATGATATGATAGAACATCCCAAAGGAGAGAGGGCAATTTATTTGAGTGGGGAATGGGGACAATCACAGAAAGCTCATAGAAAATATAATGCTAGAGGTTAAATTTGAAAAAAAGATGAAGGATGTTCATCTGGGCAGATTTGGGGAGGGGACTTTTATTAATAGGCATGAGGATGAGTAAAGGCAGAGTGCTGAGAAAATGACCTGGCATGTCTGGAGAACAGCAGCCATCTGGGTGTGGCTAAAGCATCATGTAGAGGCTGACAGGTAAAAAACAGTCTAGGCTATAGGCAGAAGGCTGATGTGGATGCCATGCTTAAGAAGTTTGAACTTTATTCTCTAAACAGTAAAAGATAATCAAGGGGTTAGGCAGAAGATTAACATCTTAAGGTTCTTGTTAAGGAAGGTCCCTCTGATGGTGAAAGTGCCTGAGAAAGTACAAAGCTGGGAATGGGAGGCCCAGCTATGTTCCAAGAACAATGCTTCTGTAGCCGAGATGAAAAAGAAGAAGAAGGAATGGTGACTAAATGATTGTGAATAAAGTGGCAGAGGGATCTAATTAAACTTCTAAGTATCTGATTCAGATGAATGGTAGAAGGTGATGCTATTCACTAGATAAGAATAATCAGAATAGGTTAGGAGATAAAGAGAATTAGTTCAACTTGGGATATGTTAAACAGAGATATACAATAGGCATTTCAGTACTGTTACCTCGAGCTTTAGATGGGCTTGGTTAAAGATGCGAAGTTGAGAGTCATTAGCTAGCCCTCAGTGAGTGAAGACATAGGGATGGATGAATGAACCAAAAAAGTGCACAGGACTCCAGGGAAACCAGTACTTAAAGGGCAGGTAGAGGAAGAGAAAAACAAATTTAGAGAAATACAAAAAAATTTTTAGTGTGGGTTTGAAACTAAAGTATGAGGAAGCTTTAAAAAAAAAGTGGCCAACAGATTCAAATGTCCCTTAGAGGTGAAGTATGATGAAGATTAAAAATTATCTAAAGGACTTGGCAACTAGGGGATCGTTGGTGAATTTCTGCATGGCAGCTAGTTTATAGGGGCAGAAACAGAAACCAAATTATCCAGGATTAAATAGGATGGTAAGAAATTCAAAAGTATCAGTATAGACAATTCTTTAAAGAATAGGAACAATAGGAGGTATAGTGGCTTGAATTATTTCCCCTAAAAAGATGTGTTTAAGTCCCAGTCTCTGGTACCTATGACTATAACCTTGTTTGAAAGCAGTCTTTGCAGTTGTAATTAGTCAAGCTGGTAAGCCCTGGCACTCCTTGGCCTATCAGTGCATCACTCCAGTCTCTGATTCTGTCTTCACATGGCTGTCTTCCCTCTGTGTGTCACTAGATCTCCCCTTCCTTAAAAGGACAACAATCATATTGGATTCAGGGCCCACCATATTCCAGTATGACCTCATCTTAACCAGTTACATCTGCAACGACCTTATTTCCAAACAAGGTCACATTCTGAAGTACTGGTGGTTATGACTTCAACATATCTTTTGGCAGGGACACAATTCAACCTATTACAGTATCCTAGAGACAAAGTAATCTAGCAAATAGATATAGATATGAATATGCAGAATGATATAGATATAAATACAGGCATGGATATATAAAATGATTGAGGCCCAGGGTTTTTTTTCACTTACTCAAGTCACATAGCAGGTTATTATCACAGCCCGCATTAGAATCCAGTTCTGCGGATTCTCAGTTAGCTGCCCTTTCTATATTGCCCACACCTCCACACAACTCACTCAATGGCTTCATTTGGCCCTGTGGATATAATCCAAACTCTTTAATAGGGTCTAAGGATCTGTATCATCTGGCCACAGTCTCAACTCAAGCCACTTATCCTATGTTCTATGCTCAAATCACACTGGCCTTCTTCTAATTTCATCAACTTGCTGGCCTCCTTTCTGCTTCAGTCCACACTGAACAGGCTAATTCCTCTACCTTGAAAGTGATACTCATTCCTTGGCCCTGCTCACCTTCTTTCTTCACAACTCACCAGAAATTTGTTTCCTTGAGAAAATCAATGCTAGTGGCAGATTAAGTTAAATTCTACTTTTGTGTGGAATCCTTATACTTGGGAAAACTTTTCCCAGTAATAATTAAGGTTTTATGTGTTTAATGTATATTTTCCCTGATTGACTGTAAGCTCTGAGAGGTCAGGAAACATGTTAATCTTCCCAAAATTCTAGCAGAGTGCTTGGCATTTACTATGTACTTACTGACGGAAGCAAAAAGCCCTGACTTGCCCCCCATCAGATGGCTGACAAGGCAATCTGGACATGGTGAAACACTTGGATCCTTGCTGTTCCTCCAGAACACACTGGCATGGACTACTCTCTCTCTCTCTGGAACATTCTTACCCCAGATATCTTCATGGCTTTTATTCCTTACTTTCTTCGAGGGTTTTTCCCAATGTCATCTCAATGAAACTAGCCTGAATTTAAAATTATACCCCCATCCTCCTGAGCTTGCTCTACTTTTTCTTTTGTCCACAGTAGTTACCACTTTTTAACTTACTCTTATTTACTTATTTTTTGACTGTATTGTCTGCCTTCTCCTACTAAAATACAAATTCTAGGGCAGAAATCCTTATCTTTTTTATTCAATAATGTATCCTGACCAACAAGACAGTACCTAGCATGTAGTAACAGACTTCTCAAAATTAATTATTAAATGAATGTATTCCAGCAGCATGAAGAGGTACTACTAAAACTAAATATGTTCTATAAGAAGTCAGTACATATCCTACATTGCTAGCATCAGAAACAAGTGTATGGTCTGTATTTTATTTGATATAATTTCTGTTTTTTTAGAGAAAATATAATATTGCTATATTTTGTATGCTTTGTGGTCCACATAAAAATGTCAATTTCAATCAAGAAGAGAAGTATTAAAGTAAGCGTAACAGCTAACCTCTGTTTTCCAGTATTATTTGGCAATAAAAGAAAACTAAGCATGAAATTCAGTAACTGAATTAATCTCTGATCCTTCCTGACAACTTAAATCACTTGACGTATTGCAATATTTTCTACAATTTCCAGTGATTTGCTTGAAGCCAACTTCTACCTACTACTCTGCACATAAAGCCAGCTTGGATCTAAGCTTTATGAACATTTCATAAATCTAACAAAACTTTATGAACATTTCATAAATCTAACAAAACTATAACAATAAGCACTGCCCCAATGTTTACATTTAGATTTTAAAATGTAGCAAAACTTATGGCAGTAAAAAAAAAAATCTTGAATCAATTAGAGCTCACATACTAATCCATGTGGTTACCTCCCATTCCTGTTCTCATGGTCTTTTTTGATGCTCAACTGCCTGCCACTGCTTAAGGAAGACAATACCTTAATGTGTCAGTTAAAGGCACTCCAACCACCTGCCACACCCCTTGCTGGCTCACCGCTTCTGCTGCTACTTCCAACACTGTCTTCATCTGTTTGGGCTTCCATAACAAAACACCACTGGTGGTGGCTTATAATAACAAGAATTTATTTCTCTTTGTTCTGGAGGATGAGAAGTCTAAGTTCAAGGTGATAGCAGATTCAGCATCTGCTGAGAGCCTATTTCCTGGTTCATAGACTGTGGTCTTCTCACTGTCCTCATATGGCAGGAGGAAGAGAGCCCTCTGGGATCTCTTCAACAAGGGCACTAATCCCGTTCATGAGGGCTCCCCATTCATGACCTAATCACCTCCCAAAGGCCCACCTCCAAATATCATCACAGTGGGAATTAGATTTCAACATAATGAATTCTAAGGGGACACAAACATTCACTATATGGCAAACACCACAGACAAGCTTTCTCGAGCTCGGGCTCCTCCAAAGTTATTTTGCTGCTTCTGCCAACACAGCCATTTCTTTCACTAATTCTACTCCCTTGATACCACTTTGATCGATGTTCCATATCCTAAAACATGAACAAATGCTACCACTGTCATCTTGGCCAACCAATTCGATGTCATTTTTGCCACTTCTCTTCTCACCACTTGTTTCTAGGAGGTAGGCAAACAAGATCTGAGATTTTTCATTACCTATTAAATAGCTGTTACAATACCTCTGACCTGATCAGAAGAAAGATCTAATTGAATAAGTTAAAGTCCTATCCTAGGGACACTGTGTGCTCAATCAGGCAACCAAGTCAATCCCAAGGCAGCTTACAAAAGTTCTTAGGCAGGCTCTTTTCAGTACCAAGCAGGTGAGACAAGAATTTCTTCCACAGCCTGGCTAAGGTTCCCAGATCCTACAATGTCTCAGACTTCCTCGTGCCCTTAACGGTTCTAGGCTACCAAATAACTCAAGAAATTAAGCAAAGTCTAAAAAGTGTGTATCTTTTGACTACTGCCCTTTTCCAATTGAGTTTAATTTGCATAGAAAACTCTGAAGCTAAATTTCTAGTACAAGTATATAAATACAGAGAGTATGTCAAAGTTCTGTTTTGAGCAATGAACATTGTTGCTACTGACTTCTCTACAGCCCCTAATACTTTCAGAATAATTTCATTTAGTTCGTTTTATTTATTTCCATGATGGTAATAGGTTTGTACGAAGCCCTCAGCAAATCTGTTGCCTAGCGTGATCTGTAGTCCATAGAGTGCTAGTTTTTTCTGAGATGCCCTCTAAGAATTAGAAGGCTAGTCTATGGCTACAAAACTGTTTAGGTTTGTGTTAAAACTAGCTTGTTCTTGTGAAGAGTAAATTTTCCCCTTTATTTCTTTAACACTGTACTCTAACTGAGCTATATGGCTCATATAAATGAATGTGTAATAATACTAGAATACCAGAACTGCAGCACAAGATACAGATTAGGTTTCTGACACAAGTTAGAAACCCAGATGTTACAATGGAGAATGCATCTACACTTAACTAATAGCAAAAGTGATTTGACTCACAATTTCCAAGTGCTGGACCACAACTCCAAGCCCTGGAGACTTGACCTCTTTACTGTAGCTTCCTTCTTCTCCCTCTCCACAGCCACAACTTGGATCAGGTCTTTTAACCCAGATCACTACCACAGCTTCCTATGAGAGCTCCCTACCACATACACAACTGCAGCCAGAAAGACCCACCTAAGATGCAAATCTAATGTACCATAACCCCACCCCCTTGCCACCTAAAATCCTCCAGCAGGTCTCCACTGCTTTCAGAAGAAGGTCCAAACACTTTCACATGGCACAAAATGGGTTTTTTATGATAATGTTGTTGGCAGATTCTATAACTTCCTCTCCCTCATCCATACCCGACACTTTACTTAAAACACACTAGTAGCTATTTTCAAAACATCCCATGTCCTGTCATACTCCTATTTTGAAGCATAATTTATCACTCTTTTAAAAAGTCAGACTTCCTGGGAAATTAATAATTCTTGAGGAGAAGTTTGACAGAAGGTGGAATAAAGGAGAATCTTTATGATTTCACGATTTTCCTAGGCCACCAATTCTTCAGTGTAACTATCTTTATTATCAAAATTGAAGATGAGGGACTGGGTGGGTGTGGGGAAGTGCAGCAGCAGGTTGACTGCGGTCACCAGTGTAGAGGCTACTGATACAACTACACTGAGCTATAAAATTATTTTTTAAAAACACACTGACTCAACCTTTATTCTCCATGTAGTCTTTCTGAATAATACTTTCAGAAATCATCAAGTTTAAAAGACTCAGATTTTGCTATGAAAAAACTACAGAAAGTCACAGTGTCAATTTGACCTATCTGCCTTCTGCGCAGACAAGTCTCAAGCATCTGATGGAAACAATCTCCACCCCTGCCCCAGAACAGAACAATATTTGGACATGATTTGTCGGTGCTCTAGAAAGTATTCAAAAGAATTTTGAAAGATTTTTTAACATATTTTACTTTTTATAGGTAGACAATGTGTTTCTAATATCTGATTTTCCATTTATTAATAGAAAAAAATGTTCTGGTAAATTCTGAATTGCAGAACTCACAAATGTTTAAGTAACAAAATACAGATTTTACTACCTTTAATATTGGGGAGGGGACTCCAGATGGGAAGAAAAGAGAAATGAATGAGGAAAGGGAGAAAAAAAGGAAGGGAGAGAGTGAGAGGGAGAGAAGGAGAGAGGGAGGGAGGCAAGGAGGGAGGATAAAAGAAAAACAGAACCTTTGCCAAAAGAAATATCCTGTTGAGAGGAGCTTCAAAGTGGCAGAAGAGTAAGATGTGGAGATCACCTTCCTCCCCATAAATACATCAGAAATACATCTACATGTGGAACAGCTCCTACAGAACACCTACTGAACGCTGGCAGAAGACCTCAGACCTCCCAAAAGGCAAGAAACTCCCCACATACCTGGGTAGGGCAAAAGAGAAAAGAAAAAAGAGATAAAAGAATAGGGACGGGACCTGCACCTCTGGAGGGAGCTGTGAAGGAGGAAAGGCTTCCACACACTAGGAAACCCCTTTGCGGGCGGAGACTGCGGGTGGCGGAGCGGGGAAGCTTCGGAGGCACGGAGGAGAGCGCAGCCACAGGGGTGCAGCGGGCAAAGCAGAGAGATTCCCGCACAGAGGATCGGTGCCAACCAGCACTCACCAGCCCGAGAGGCTTGTCTGCTCACCCGCCAGGGCAGGTGGGGCTGGGAGCTGAGGCTCAGGCTTCGGTCGGATCCCAGGGAGAGGACTGGGGTTGGCTGCGTGAACACAGCTTGAAGGGGGCTAGTGCGCCACGGCTAGCCGAAAGGGAGTCCGGGAAAAGGTCTGGAGCTGCCGAAGAGGCAAGAGACGTTTTTTGCCTCTTTTGTTTCCTAGTGCGTGAGGAGAGGGAATTAAGAGCACTGCTTAAAGGAGCTCCAGAGACGGGCGGGAGCCGTGGCTATCAGCGTGGACCCCAGAGACACACATGAGACGCTAAGGCTGCTACTGCAGCCACCAAACAGCCTGTGTGCAAGCACAGGTCACTATCCACACCTCCCCTCCCGGGAGCCTGTGCAGCCCGCCACTGCCAGGATCCCAAGATCCAGGGACAACTTCCCCGGGAGAACGCACAGCACACGTCAGGATGGTGCAACGTCATAATGGCCTCTGCTACCGCAGGCTAGCCCCACACTTCGTACCCTTCCGTCCCCCAGGACTGAATGAGCCAGAGCCCCCGAATCAGCTTCTCCTTTAACCCCATCCTGTCTGAGCAGGAAAGGACGCCCTAAGGCGACCTACACGCAGATGCGGGGCCAAATCCAAAGCTGAATCCCAGGAGCTGTGCGAACAAGGAAGAGAAAGGGAAATTTCGCCCAGCAGCCTCAGCAGCAGCGGATTAAATCTCCACAGTCAACTTGATGTACCCTGAATCTGCGGAATACCTGAAAAGACAACGAATCATCCCAAATTAAGGAGGTGAACTTTGGGAGCAATGATTTTTTTTTTTTTTTTTTTTGCCTTTTTCTCTTTTTGTGAGTGTGTATGCATATGCTTCTGTGAGCGATTTTGTCTGTAGAGCTTTGCTTTTACCATTTGTCCTAGGGTTCTGTCTGTCCATTTTGGGGTTTTTTTGGGGGGGTTTCGGGGGGGGTGGTTTGTATAGTTTCCAGAGCTTGATATCATTGGTGGATTTGTTTTTAGGTTTGGTTGTTCTTTCTTTTAATTACTTTAAAAAAAATTTTTAATAATTATTTTTTTTGTTTTTATTTTAATAACTTTACTTTATCTTTTTCTTTCTTTCTTTCTTTCTTTCTTTCTCCCATTTACTCTAAGCCGTGTGCATGATAGGCTTTTGGTGCTCCAGCCAGGAGTCAGTGCTGTGCCTCTGAGGTGGGAGAGCCAACTTCAGGACACTGGTCCACAAGAGACCTCCTACCTCCACATAATATCAAATGGCAAAAATCTCCCAGAGATCTCCATCTCAACACCAACACCCAGCTTCACTCAACGACCAGCAAGCTACAGTGCTGGACACCCTATACCAAACAAATAGCAAGACAGGAACACAACCCCACCCATTAGCAGAGAGGCTGCCTAAAATCATAAAAAGGACACAGACACGTGAAAACACACCACCAGACGTGGACCTGCCCACCAGAAAGACAAGATCCAGCCTCATCCACCAGAACACAGGCACTAGTCCCCTCCATCAGGAAGCCTACACAAGCCACTGAAGCAACCTTAGCCACTGGGGGCAGACACCAAAAACAACGGGAACTACGAACCTGCAGCCTGCGAAAAGGAGACCCAAACACAGTAAGTTAAGCAAAATGAGAAGACAGAAAAACACACAGCAGAAGGAGCAAGATAAAACCCACCAGACCTAACAAATGAAGAGGAAACAGGCAGTCTACCTGAAAAATAATTCAGAATAATGATAGTAAAGACCCAAAATCATGGAAATAGAATGGAGAAAATATAAGAAACGTTTAACAAGGAGCTCGAAGAACTAAAGAGCAAACAACCATGAACACCACATTAATGAAATTAAGAATTCTCTGAAGGGATCAATAGCAGAATAACTGAGGCAGAAGAACAGATAAGTGATCTGGAAGATAAAATAGTGGAAATAACTACTGTAGAGCAGAATAAAGAAAAAAGAATGAAAAGAACGGAGGACAGTCTCAGAGACCTCTGAGACAATGTTAAACGCACCAACATTTGAATTATAGGGGTCCTAGAAGAAGAGAAAAAGAAAGGGACTGAGAAGATATTTCAAGATATTGTAGTTGAAAACTTCCCTAATATAGGTAAGGAAATAGTTAATCAAGTCCAGGAAGCACAGAGAGGCCCATACAGGATAAATCCAATGAGAAACATGCCAAGACACATATTGACCAAACTATTGAAAATTAAATACAAAGAAAAAATATTAAAAGCAGCAAGGGAAAAACAACAAATAACATACAAGGGAATCCCCATAAGGTTAACAGATGATCTTTCAGCAGAAACTCTGCAAGCCAGAAGGGAGTGCCAGGACCTATTCAAAGTGATGAAAGGGAAAAACCTGCAACCAAGATTATTATATCCAGCAAGGATCTCATTTAGATTTGACGGAGAAATGAAAACCTTTAGAGACAAGCAAAAGCTAAGAGAATTCAGCACCACCAAACCAGCTTTACAACAAATGCTAAAGGAACCTCTCTAGTCAGGAAACACAAGAGAAGGAAAACACCTACAATAACAAACACAAAACAACTAAGAAAATGGGAATAGGAACATACATATCAATAACTACCTTAAATGTAACTGGATTAAATGCTCCAACCAGAAGACGTAGACTGGCTGAAGGGATACAAAAACAAGACCCATATATATGCTGTCTACAAAAGACCCACTTCAGACCTAGGGGCACATACAGACTGAAAGTGAGGGGATGGAAAAAATATTCCATGCAAACGGAAAGCAAAAGAAAGCTGGAGTAGCAATTCTCATATCAGACAAAATAGACTTCAAAATAAAGACCATTACAAGGGACAAAGAAGGACACTACATAATGATCAAAGGATCAATCCAAGAAGAAGATATAACAATTGTAAATATTTATGCACCCAACATAGGAGCACCTCAATACATAACGCAAATACTAACAGCCATAAAAGGGGAAATCGACAGGAACACAATCATAGTAGGGGACTTTAACACCCCACTTTCACCAATTCATCACATATCATCCAAAATGAAAGTAAATAAGGAAACAGAAGCTTTAAAAATGATACATTAAACAAGAAGGACTTAATTGATATTTATAGGACATTTCCTCCAAAAACAACAGAATACACTTTCTTCTCAAGTGCTCAAGGAACATTCTCCAGGATAAATCATAACCTGGGTCACAAGTCAAGCCTTGGTAAATTTAAGAAAATTGAAATTGTATCAAATATCTTTTCTGACCACAACGCTATGAGACTAGACATCAATTACAGGAAAAAATCTGTAAAAAATACAAACACATGGAGGCTACACAATACACTACTTAATAACCAAGAGATCACTGAAGAAATCAAAGAGGAAATCAAAAAATACCTAGAAACAAATGACAATGAAAACAAAACGACCCAAAACCTATGGGATGCAGCAAAAGCAGTTCTAAGAGGGAAGTTTATAGCAATATAATCCTACCTTAAGAAACAAGAAACATCTCAAATAAACAACCTAACTTTACACCTAAAGCAACTAGAGAAAGAAGAACAAAAAAACACCAAAGTCAGCAGAAGGAAAGAAATCATAAACATCAGATCACAAATAAAAAGAAATGAAGGAAACAATAGCAAAGATCAATAAAACTAAAAGCTGGTTCTTTAAGAAGATAAACAAAATTGATAAACCATTAGCCAGACTCATCAACAAAAAAAGGAGAAGACTCAAATCAACTGAATTAGAAATGAAAAAGGGGAAGTAACAACTGACACTGCAGAAATACAAAGGATCATGAGAGATTACTACAAGCAACTCTATGCCAATAAAATGGACAATCTGGAAGAAATGGACAAATTCTTAGAAAAGCACAACCTTCCGAGACTGAACCAGGAAGAAATAGAAAATATGAACAGACCAATCACAAGCACTGAAATTGAAACTGTGATTAAAAATCTTCCAACAAACAGATGGCTTCACAGGCGAATTCTATCAAACATTTAGAGAAGAGCTAACACCTATCCTTTTCAAACTCTTCCAAATTATAGCAGAGGGAGGAACATTCCCAAACTCATTCTACAAGGCCACCATCACCTTGATACCAAAACCAAACAAAGATGTCACAAAAAAAGAAAACTACAGGCCAATATCACTGATAAACATAGATGCAAACATCCTCAACAAAATACTAGCAAACAGAATCCAACAGCACATTAAAAGGATCATACACCATGATCAAGTGGGGTTTATTCCAGGAATGCAAGGATTCTTCAATATACGCAAACCAATCAAATGTGATACACCATATTAATAAAATGAAGGATAAAAACCATATGATCATCTCAATAGATGCAGAGAAAGCTTTTGACAAAATTCAACACCCATTTATGATAAAAACCCTCCAGAAAGTACGCATAGAGGGAACTTTCCTCAACATAATAAAGGCCATATATGACAAACCCACAGCCAACATCATCCTCAATGGTGAAAAACTGAAATCATTTCCACTAAGATCTTGAACAAGACTAGGTTGCCCACTCTCACCACTCTTATTCAACATAGTTTTGGAAGTTTTAGCCACAGCAATCAGAAAAGAAAAAAGAAATAAAAGGAATCCAAATTGGAAAGGAAGAAGTAAAGCTATCACTGTTTGCAGATGACATGATACTATACATAGAGAATCCTAAAGATGCTACCAGAAAACTACTAGAGCTAATCAACGAATTTGGTACAGCAGCAGGATACAAAATTAATGCACAGAAATCACCTGCATTCCTATACACTAATGATGAAAAATCTGAAAGTGAAATCAAGAAAATACTCCCATTTACCAATGCAACAAAAAGAATGAAATATCTGAAATAAACCTACCTAAGGAGACAAAAGACCTGTATGCAGAAAATTATAAGACACTGATGAAAGAAATTAAAGATACAAATAGATGGAGAGATATACCATGTTCTTGGATTGGAAGAATCAACAGTGTGAAAATGAGTCTACTACCCAAAGCAATCTACAGATTCAATGCAATTCCTATCAAACTACCACTGGCATTTTTCACAGAACTAGAACAAAAAATTTCACAATTTCTATGGAAACACAAAAGACCCCAAATAGACAAAGCAATCTTGAGAAAGAAAAACGGACCTGGAGGAATCAGGCTCCCTGATTTCAGACTATACTACAAAGCTACAGTAATCAAGACAGTGTGGTACTGACACAGAAACAGAAATATAGATCAACGGAACAGGATAGAAAGCCCAGAGATAAACCCACGCACATATGGTCACCTTATCTTTGATAAAGGAGGCAAGAATATACAGTGGAGAAAAGACAGCCTCTTCAATAAGTGGTGCTGGGAAAACTGGACAGCTATATGTGAAAGAATGAAATTAGAACACTCCCTAACACCATACACAAAAATAAACTCAAAATGGATTAAAGACCTAAATGTAAGACCAGACACCATCAAACTCTTAGAGGAGAACATAGGCAGAACACTCTACGACATAAATCACAGCAAGATCCTTTTTGACCCACCTCCCAGAGAAATGGAAATAAAAACAAAAATAAACAGATGGGGCCTAATGAAACTTAAAAGCTTTTGCACAGCAAAGGAAACCATAACCAAGACAAAAAGACAACCCTCAGAATGGGAGAAAATATTTGCAAATGAAGTAACTGACAAAGGATTAATCTCCAAAATTTACAAGCAGCTCATGCAGCTCAATATCAAAAAAACAAACAACCCAATCCCAAAATGGGCAGAAGACCTAAACAGACATTTCTCCAAAGAAGATATACAGACTGCCAACAAACACATGAAAGAATGTTCAACATCATTAATCATTAGAGAAATACAAATCAAAACTACAATAAGATATTATCTCACACTGGTCAGAATGGCCATGATCAAAAACTCTACAAACAATAAATGCTGGAGAGGGTGTGGAGAAAAGGGAACCCTCTTGCATTGCTGGTGGAATGCAAATTGATACAGCCAATATGCTGAACAGTATGGAGGTTCCTTAAAAAACTAAAAATAGAACTACCATATGACCAAACAGTCCCACTACTGGGCATATACCCTGAGAAAACCATAATTCAAAAAGAGTCAGGTACCAAAATGTTCATTGCAGCTCTATTTACAATATCCAGGACATGGAAGCAACCTAAGTGTCCATCGACAGATGAATGGATAAAGAAGATGTGGAACATATATACAATGGAATATTACTCAGCCATAAAAAGAAATGAAATTGAGTTATTTGTAGTGAGGTGGATGGACCTAGAGTCTGTTAATACAGAGTGAAGTAAGTCATAAAGAAAAAAACAAATACTGTATGCTAACACATATATACGGAATTTTTTAAAAAATGGTTATGTAGAACCTAGGGGCAGGACAGGAATAAAGACCCAGATGTAGAGAGTGGACTTGAGGACACGGGGATGGGGAAGGGTAAGCTGGGACGAAATGAGAGATTGGCATGGACATATATACACTACCAAATGTAAAACAGATAGCTAGTGGGAAGCAGTCGCATAGCACAAGGAGATCAGCTCCGTACTCTTTGACCAGCTAGAAGGGTGGGATAGGGAGGGTGGGAGGGAGGGAGATGCAAGAGGGAAGAGATATGGGAATATAACTGATTCACTTTGTTATAAAGCAGGAACTAACACCATTTTAAAGCAATTATACTCCAATAAAAACGTTTAAAAAATTTTGGAAAAAAAAAAAGAACTATCCTGTTATAAAGCTGAGTACTTCACATAGCTTTAAACATAGTTTTAAAGTCAGGCTAGTGTTTAAGAGTAACAGATAAAAGAAATATGTATCTTTTGGATTAGAAATTATCAAGGAAGTATTTGTGTAACCAAAAAAAAAAAAACTACCCAAAAGAAATCAAGAAGGATTGTAAAATGTGTAAGATATCCCAAAGGTAGTTGTACATATACATGTAACACATTTTTCCCAATTCAGCCCACAAGGCCACTATACTTCTCACTCAGAAATAGGAAGTAGGCCTAATTTACCATGATGAAAAAAGAATTCCCTTTAACTAAATATTAATACATACTAGATTTCAACATCTCCCTCACTGCTGACACTCAGTAGATTTTTTTTTTTTTTTTTTTTTGCGGAACGTGGGCCTCTCACTGTTGTGGCCTCTCCCGTTGCGGAGCACAGGCTCCGGACGCGCAGGCTCAGCGGCCATGGCTCACGGGCCCAGCCGCTCTGCGGCATGTGGGATCTTCCCGGACCGGGGCACGAACCTGTGTCCCCTGCATCAGCAGGCGGCCTCTCAACCACTGCGCCACTAGGGAAGCCCAGTAGATATTTATTTTTACTGTTGATCTCAATAGATCTTAGAATTGTGCTTGTTTAGGAAGCCAACAAATCTTAAAGGCCTCCAGGTAAAAATTATGCAGCCAACGTGTAACTTTCTTTTGGATTCAATTTCGAAAAGAAACTGAGTTTGAAGCCTTGTAATTCATTTTAGGTATCATGCTGTCTTTGTATCTTCCGTGATGCTTTCAAAATTAGGTGAAGCTCTTTTCCTGCTCAGAAATATACATCCTTGTTAGACTAGTATAAAAAAGGTCTTCAGGCTGAAACCAAATTCCCTACTTTAGAATATAATGCAGAATTTTTTCATATCCAAGAGGATATATGTCAGGAATACTGAGTTTGATGTTCATGACTGTGACTTCTTTCATTTTTTCCTTAACAACAGAATATATATATATAATTTGCCTAAGATTTGCCAAATGCATGTTGATTATTTTTTATTGTTTTCATCTTAGTTCTCACAAACCATTAGATACAATTCTAAAATTAATGCACAGGTTAAAAGCTTCATTTCAAAGATACACCAGTAAGTATTTATGTGTCTTAGAGAATTTTCATTTTTAAGACCATTTTCATTCATTGAAAATAAGTCTACTCAGAAGTATAGGATTTCTATACTTATAGTAAGAAGGATTTCATAACAAATATTTAAAATATACTTCTCCAAGGCCATTACTTTTGACCAAGGCATAATCTTCAGGGATTTGTGGACATAGATATTAACATTAAAAAAGAAAAATGTTTATGCATTATATCATATAGATCATCACAGCAATCTAGCTGTAACTGTCTGTCTCTTTGATTTCTCCTTCTCCATTACACAAACTAAGTGATTCTATCTGTAAAAGGTTAAGCAAAATCTTTTGGTTTGGGAATTAAGTCTCCAAAAGCTAGTATTACAGAGATCAGCTAAGTACGTTGTTTCTTTGTGGCTAGTGGGACTTTATTTTGGCAAACTTCCAAATCAGAACTGAGAGAATAAGTATAGAGAAGACCCCTTAATGGCATAGAAAAAACTAAGGTCTTACCAAAGAGAAAACTACGTATACATCTTATCTACTTCATTTAAGAAAGCAGACCCACAACTTAGGGTACATATGAGCTTGGATTTTCATCTTGTACCAGCTTTTCTAAATTGTATACATATATATGAGAGTATTTTTGTTTGCTATATTTTATATGTATATATATGTGTTCTATGTATATATATGAATTATATACATCATACATAAATATAGTTATGGTATGAGTAAACATAAATAAATATACTTATGGATATAGATTCCATTATAAGACACACAAAGAACCCAACAAAGCTTTTACAGCATATTCCCCATTAACTCTTTTATGACACTGACAACGTGTTATAATTATCAGATTGTGTGTTCTAGAACTCTGCATTATCTTCTGATGTCCATCAGGGGATATACAGGGTTAAGTTTTTTAAATTACAAATTTAAAAAACATTACTACATTCCTATTCAGAAACACAAATTAATTATAGATGCAAATAAAGAAATTATGAAGGAACAACCCTGGACAAATTCAAACATGAATTCCTGAGGAGAGGAAGAAAGGGAATTCTGTCATTGGTGTTAAACCCTCAAACTCTACTCCCTGAGCTTCCTCAAGTGTTCATAAGTGAGCACGTTACCTCCACTAGAGTTGTTTCCTCCCAGAGTATTTTCATAAATTTGCCATATTTTAATTTTCACAGCAATGGTAAAGCATACAATTATTATTCCATTATAAAGAAAAAGACAACAAGGCTATGTTAGGTTAAATAAGTTACTTAAAGTCATAGAATCAGGACTAGAATCCATGGGTCCAACTGTAAGACTACTGTTCATGTGGATACACCAAGGACAAATGTTTCCAACAATGTGTGGATTCCTCAGCAAAATTTTTTCCTCTCAGAATACAAACAGCAAGTAGATTGGGGAACTGGTTTTTAAGTTGTGTAAAGTAGTAGATAAGAGAACAGAATGAGACTCTTACGTCCTGGCTTCAGCACTCTAGGTACAAGTCCAGGAGGAAGAAGACATGTTAGAAACTTGGGGGGGGGATGCTAAAAGCAAAAAGTCTTTGCCCCAGTTCTCATTTGGGAATCTAGCAAGAGACAGCTTTGCAGCAATTCCACTAGCACCATTGACTTAGGAATTAGCAAAGCAGAATGATGGCAATAGGCAGAGAAAGAACCTAAGTTAATACTTTCAAGCTGTCTTTCTCTCCTATGTAGTAATAGAAGAGACTTGGAAGTTCCCTTGTGCCCTGAGGTATAAGTAGAGGTAGCTGAGGTCTGTTGGGAAACATGCTGACAGCATGGAAAAGGCAGATAGCAAAAGGGAGTGCCAGCTCCCCCCTAGGCATTCTCTAGAGTCAGTAGGAGCCGAGGTGGGACCCACGAGAAACGGGGATGGGCTCCTAGTTTTCCTCATGAAAACTAGGCCATGAAAAAAAAGAAACAGGAGGTACACCAGTTATGAACTATAGGAACAGGAGAACAGGACACCTAGTACACTACCAACCAACCACACCTCAGCAGAAACAGCCGACCCTCCCCCAAGGGCAACACAGCAGGCTACAGGCTACCCTGCAGCCAAGAACAGCACAAGATCAAGGGCCCACTTCTTATATCCCAGTGCCCTGAGATCATCAATATTTCTCCTAAACCCAAGAACTACTTTGGGAAAAGGGAAAGGGAGAAAAGGAGGAGGTCTGTGAACTAATCAAAAGATCAATAAAACTGGAAGAGTCTGAAGAACCATAATCCCTCCAAGTTTGAAGTTTTGTTTTTTTTTTTTCCTCCACTACATAGCACAGTTGGGATCAAATGGGGAGATATCAGTGAGCAGGATTATATGAGTTGCGAAATATAAAAGTAATGTTTTCTTTGGACATTTCAAAGTCCAAAGACTTCAGAGTATGAATACATTTTTAAACCACTACAGAACCAACACACACTGAGATTCAAAAAATGAGAAGTACATAAGTAATCATCTCCCTTTTAAAATCTTTCCTCCTCATCACTCTACTATTTGCCTTTTCTGCTCTCCTCCCCTCTTGGTTTTATTTGCCTTTGAAATAAGATAACATGGAAACTGAAAACAAAAAAACAGAATGGCCCCTAAAACTATATGAATATTTGTTCTGGCCTGCTGTTAACTCATTTGGGTACCCAAGTAAAGAAATTACATCTTTCTGCACCTTACTAAACTCTGTAAAATGGAGACAACATACAAATTCACTTCAGATAGAGTTGAGAGTAAGAGCTTTAAAAAATGCCTGTGAAGCACTTTGCAAATGTTATACAATATAAATAATTCTATATTTTTCTAACTGTTCCCAAAAGAGAATCAGGGCCTTGTCCTACTCTCCAGAGGTCAAGACAGAGTTCGGAGAAGAACTCCCTGCAGCTCTGTTACATTTCCTAGTACCTACTGACCGAACCAGATGCTGGCAGGTATAAAATCTGAGACAGCTGCTTATCCAACCCCTTAGGGCCAAATGCTCCAAAAAAATCACTTTCTTTGCAGCACACATCCTGATTCAGAATCTCTGAGCTAATTATCAGGGTTATGATTCTCAACCTAATCATTTCTACTATGCCTCCAGAGTAAGAGGGAATCTCAAAATTAACACTTCGTATGCGGAATTGTACACAGACAATACGCAGATGGCCCACGCAGGTTTAAATCATTAAGGCAGTTTCCATTTCTGTTTATGCTCCTCTTAGGTTTATAAAATCATCAAAGACTATTTACCAAGCTCTTACGGCATACAGCATGCTTCAGAGAGACACCAAGATGTAACCTATTTCCTACCCCTTGCTGAACTCAAGGTTTATAAAAATCCTAAGGCAAAGAAGCAACTCCACCTGATACTGCACAGAAAATAAGCAAAAATCACACAAACATGCAGGCTTAAGTTAGTGAATTTTGTCAAAGGGTGATTGGTAATGAGAATTACATGCCATGTCATTCTTTTCCTGGTCTGTCCAGAAAACGATCTGGAGTCAGGATTCAAATTGTGCAGGGAAGAATTAAAGAGGGGTGGTTTGACAGAGAAGAGGATGGAATTACACTGATCACAGAAGACAGTGATTGCAAAAGCACAGAGGTAAGAAACAGAAAAATGATTTTTCTGACAATTGTTGAAATTTTGCTTAGAGCTAAGAAGATTATACAACCCGTGTGCGATCCATTATATATCCGTATCATCACACGTGCTGGGGGAAGGAGCAGCGTACTGGTTAAGGGTGGATTGAGATCACCTGGGGTCAAAACCTGGCTCCCCCACAAACCAGCCTCATAAACTTGGACAAGGTATTTAGCCTCAGTTCCTTACTATGTACAATTGGAATGATAGTAGTACTTCATGAGATTGGCACAAGAATTAAGAGATAACAATGTGAAGTTTTTAACACAATCCATGCCACAAGCACCTAGTAAAGTTAACTGTTGATACTGTTGTTACTGTTATTTAGAAATGGATTTCAGGGACTGGTCTCAGAAAAATGTGAATTACAACCCTACCCCCAATTTCATTATTACATAGTACAGGATACTGGTAGTTTATTCATGAAAAGTAGTAAAAGATTGCTTATTCACCCACTAAATATATGTTTCATTTATAAAATAAGCATCTTAATTTTTTTCAGATCAAGATTCTTTGAGGATTAAATATTATTATGCAGCTAAAACGCTTAACGTAGTTCCTGGCCCATAACATAATAAGTGCTCAAATCTGTTAAGTGAGTGGCTCTTATCATCATCATTTCAGTTATTTAACATTATCACTATCAATTAGGCAAAGAAAAACTGGGACTCAGATAAAGAATATGATATTGAGGAGAGAAACGAAAGGAAAATGTGTAGAGGATACATTTTTCTCCTCCTTCTTTGCAAACTGGGAGATGTGGAATGGGTAATTGATGAAGCTGAGATAAGCAGGAGCCTTGGTCTTAATTCTGGAAAGAATTATTAGTATGCTTTTACTATGTGAGCCAAGCTTTGTGCTATGTGTTTTACAAACATTAGCTCCTATAACCTTCACAACCACCCTGTAAAATAGGCGCTATTGTCATCACCCTTGTATTAACAACATATAATACATTTTAGCTAGAGAGGTGGAACATCTTGATAAGAGTCTCATGACTAGTAAGTAGTGGACAGAGTCAGAACCTGAACCTAGGTCGACGTAGTTCTAGTTCAGGTTCTTACCTATGTGTCACTGGGAACTTTGAAGGAGGGTCTTGAGAGAAATACATGGAAGCAGAAGAGAAAATGTATCTGTGAGAAAGTGTTTCTAACTTGAAAGCCAGAACTGTCCAAGCATTCTCCCATTGCAGAGAGCATTCTCCCATTACCCATTCCTCTAGAAATGTGCTTGGTTTTTATCATTAATACTATGCACCATTTTAGAATGTTTTTCTGGGAAGTTCAGTGTTGAAATTTTTTCTACTCATGCTGTGAATCTACTACAGTATTTCACAGAATCTAAACAATTCCCAGGTAAAAAGCGAACAGAGGTTAACTTTGAAAAGTTAAGCCTAGTCACCAAAAACAAGTAAGTTAATAAGATAGCAAGGGAAATATATATATATATATATATAAAATTAATTATTTGAGACAGAATATCAAACTTAAAAGAAAATCCAACTAATTATAATCTGAGATACTTTCTCATCTTCCACAGACACTTTCAACTACTTTATCAATAAAAGTCAAAGGCTGAAAACACCCATATCTGGGAAAAACATGGCATCTGAATGCTAAACAAGAGTATATTACAGTGTCAAGTGGACCCACAATTGGTGAAATAATAAATAATGTGAATATTTATCTTTGGATACTATTAAATAAACCATAACTAACTTTCAAATAAATTGAATTCCTTCTTAAAAATTCCTAACCATGTGAATGTAAAAGTATGGACCATGTAGTAAAGTTTTTATTTTTCCAACTTTGGTTCAATTCTTTTTTTAACCCCCAAAATGGGGAGAAGCAAGATTGTAACTTACTTTGCTAAGTACCAATAACTTTAGAACACATATTACAAATTCCAGTTAAATTAAAAGTTGAGTCAGGTAGTACACACAATTACATCTCTCCACCGTTCTCATTAAATTTCAGTTCAACCAGGAATGCTGTTATTTCTTCCACAGATTTTTCTACTATACTCTTATTTTAGGTCAATAGCACTGATACTCTGCAGCAAGTACTTGCACATCTTAAGCAAATAGCATTATATTACCAAGAAGCAGAATGTGTAATTGTTTCTAATTTTTCTATACAATTATTGCTTTGGTGTGAATGAGCATAGATTGTTTCAAAACACACCCCGGGTGACAACTTGGCAAAAATCAACAGGCAAAAGTTAGGTCTAAAGTTTTCACTTGGGGCATCTCTGCAGTAAACTGTCTTCCTCATAGTAACTTCAGCTGTCTAATTTTTCAAGTCTTGCTGGAATAACAAGTAGCAAATTAGTGGATCTGTCACATGAATGCTACCTGTAATTTACTTAGAGTACACTCTTACTTCACAATCAAGTTTTGTCTTGATGTAATTGACTTAACAAGTATTTATCACACTTACTCCTAGAAAACATTAATTACCTTTGATCCTGCTGAACTTCACACCCACTTATTTTAAGAAAATTTGACCAGTTTAAAAAGTTACTTAGATAATTACCACTCATGTTGTATTAGCAATTTCTTAGTATAGAATGTTGCTTCCTTAGGAGTCTTACAAAATTATTTAAGCTTATTCAAAAAAATTGAAACAAAATGTACCCATTATTTAGTAATTGACAATTTAGTAAATGACAATATTTTAAATATTTAAAAATATTTAAATATTTTAAATTTAGTAAATGACAATATTCCAGAAGAAACTGGGCTGTATAATGAAAGTAAATTCAGTAATTATTCCTTTTCAAAGTTGATGAGGCTAAAAAATTCCCAAGTACAATATCATACGTCTCGGTTATTGTGGCCAAGGTCCTGGTAGGGTGGTGTAACACATCCCTCTTTATTTAAAAAATGATAATAAAGATCATGTAATCTTTAATTTGGGGGAGAATCTAAATTTTACATCTCATCTTCAAGACTCATTGCTAATGATGAAAAATTAAAAGTTGTTTCAGGTGTTAGAAGTGTTCTGAACACAAACCAAGCAGTGAATAGCATTTAATTACTTCATGTAAAAATTATCAGGATGTCCAAAATTTGTTCTATGCATAAATGTTTGGATATTCAATGGAGTTGTAGCCTAAGATCATTTAACTTATACAAAATTAATTATATGCACTCAACAATTTAAAAAATAAAGAGGGCAGGTGATTTTCCTTGCTTTTTCCCTCAATGAGGACACAGGGTAGACTAGGGTGCTAGAAATGGGAGATGTGGCTACATGTCCCCTGTGTCATCACAGTTCATGTATGTGTCTCACAATCTGAGCATCCCATCATGCTGTGTATGATTCTGGCGGTTAACAGTATGCATTTTCAGGTTGCTGTATTCTGTAAACAAAAGTTAGTCATCTGTTTCTCAACCAAGGAAAGAGCAATTTTTCAAACACTGAGATGAAAATGTGGATATTTTAGACTCAATGAAACAATAGGTTATGTCCTAGGTAATGACTTCTTAAGGGAATTTTAGTGTTATTTTGACTTTGCAATTTTTACCCCACATGTTCATTTAAGAAACTGACCTACATATAAAAGAAGTCACTGTTCCTTAACTTACTGCAGCCACCTATTATCACATGGATACTCAAAGTTCTCTCAGTAGTGGCAAGAAACATTTTACTTCAGTGCAAAGTAGATTATGTTTGCATCTTTAAATCCACATACCCACATGCATTACGTACTCATAATGCAACTTGATTTGAATATGTAAGTAATATATGTAAATATTTAAATATCAAAGAAGATTTCACATAGAAGTAGAGGATATCCATATTGAAACTTGATATTTACCTAATATTACAGCACAATCCAAAAAGTTAGTGCTAACTATCAATTGGAGATGCCCATAAGCAAGCCTCTCCCCACCACACTGAAGAAGCCTGAGCAGGTCTAGCCAGAGCAGCATCCTCTGCCAGGAGGTTTCCAGCACAGAAGACAGAAAAGAATTCAATCAGAATTCTTCCTGGAAAATCCCAGCTTGCCTCTAGGCCGTCTTTTTTTTTTTCCTTTTTTTAACATCTTTATTGGAGTATAATTGCTTTACAATGGTGTGTTAGTTTCTGCTGTATAACAAAGTGAATCAGCTATACATATATATATATATCCCCATATCCCCTCCCTCTTGGTCTCCCTCCCACCCTCCCTCTCCCACCCTCCCTCTCCCACCCTCCCTCTCCCACCCCTCTAGGTGGTCACAAAGCACCGAGCTGATCTCCGTATGCTACGTAGCTGCTTCCCACTAGCTATCTATTTTATATTTGGTAGTGTATATATGTCCATGCCACTCTCTCACTTCATCCCAGCTTACCCTTCTCCCTTCCGTGTCCTCAAGTCCATTCTCTACATTCTCTATGTCTGCGTCTTTATTCCTGTCCTGCCCCTAGAACCTTTTTTTTTCTTTTTTTTTAGATTCCACATATATGTGTTAGCATACGGTATTTGTTTTTCTCTTTCTGACTTATTTCACTCTGTATGACAGACTCTAGGTCCATCCACCTCACTAAAATTAACTCAATTTCATTTCTCTTTATGGCTTGGGTAATATTCCACTGTATATATGTGCCACATCTTCTTTATCCATTCATCTGTTGATGGACACTTAGGTTGCTTCCATGTCCTGGCTATTGTAAATAGAGCTGCAATGAATACTGTGGTACATGACTCTTTTTGAATTATGGTTTTCTCAGGGCATATGCCCAGTAGTGGGATCGCTGGGTCATAGGGTAGTTCTATTTTTAGTTTTTTAAGGAACCACCATACTACTGTTCCCCATAGTGACTGTATCAATTTACATTCCCACCAACAGTGCAAGAGGGTTCCCTTTTCATAGGCCATCTTAATTCAGATGAAACTCAACGATGATTTAAAAAACCAATTCACAAATATTTATAGAGTTCCCTACTATGCATAAGGAGCTGTCCTGGTTACTACAGGAAATATAAGATATATTTTTAAGAGTTCTATCTATTTGAAAAGAAATTCATATCCACACAAAAAGTTACAAGTAAACTATGGGAAAGTTAGAAAGCTGTTGAAATAGTCTAAGGGAAAAGTGATGAACGCCCAGAGTAGGACAGTAAAATGGGAATGATGACTAGAACTTTGAGAGACACCTAAGAACTGGAATAGTCTTAGTAAACAAATACATTTGGAGTGTGAGAGAGGAGTCAAAGATGTCTCAATTCTAACTGTGATAGCATTAACCAAGATAGAAAATAGAGGAACAAGAAAAGGTTTTGTTCAGAAAAGATGATACATTTTTTACTTTGTTGTTTTGGTTTTGTCTTTTAATATGGGTATTTGGGGAACATTTTTTTTTCCTTAATATTTTTTTAATTGTTTTAAAATTTTTAATTTTTAAACAATTTTTAAAGGTTACTTTCCATTTACAGATACTGTAGAATATTGGCTATATTCCCCATGACGTACAACACATCCTTAAGCCTATCTTACATCCAATAATTTGTGCCTCCCACTCCCCCACCCCTGTCCTGCCCCTCTCCCCACTGGTAACCACTAGTTTGTTCTCTGTATCTGTGAGTCTGCTTTTTTGTCACATTCACTCGTTTGTTGTACTTCTTATATTTCACATGTAAGCAATATCATACAGTATTTGTCTCTCTGTCTGACTTAATTTAACTTAGCATAATGCCCTCCAAGTCCATCCATGTTGCTGCAAATGGCAAAATTTTAGTTCTTTTTTATGGCTGAGTAATATTCCATTGCATATTCTATTCATCTGTTGATGGACACTTAGGTTGCTTCCATATCTTAGTAATTGTAAATAATAACACTATGAACACTGGGGGGTATGCATCTTTTCAAATTAGTGTTTTTGGTTGTTTTGGATATATACCCAGGAGTGGAAATGCTGGGTCATATGGTAGTTCTATTTTTATAAATAAGGGTATCTCAGAGGAAGTTGGGAATCATCTATCTAAAGTGATGTAGTAGGCTCTACTGATCTGTAAATCACTGTCATATAGATGATTATTCAACCAGTGGATATAAATAAAATATCCAGTGAGAATATAAATAGTATATAGAGAGAATTGAATCTAGTAGTGTCCACATTTGGGAGCTTACAGCAGGAGTAACAATGGTGAGATGGAGAAAAGAACAACTTGTAGGATAGGAAACTTGTAAGTTTAAAGAGAAGGATAGTTTTAAGAAAGAGGGCTTGGTAATTTCTGGCTGCTATTATGCTGAGGCAAAGAAATATGAGAACAGAAAAAATATTGGCATCTGTTTTAGCAATTAGGTCATTTGTACTTTTGAGAAGGTAAGAAAAAAGGAGGAGGGAAAAAGCCATATCTTATGCTAACAATATGAAACTGAGGATTAAAAATGGAGTTATAACTATAGACCAAACATCCAAACAAGAAAGGAAAAAGATCAGACGGTCACTACAAGTTAAGAAATGTATTTTTCAAGGTAGGGGAGAACATTCCAGTAAGGGATGATCAGGAATCATACAGTATCTCTTAAGATCACTCTAAACCATAGATTTCTTCAACCTCTCTCCCTCCTTCCAAACTCTCTCCCACATACACTCTCCTCCCCCACCAGGGCCACACTTTTCTAGTAAAGGCAAGACAAAGTTACCACATTAAGTGGATACTGACACACCTGTCAAAGGACATCAAGATGGCTGAACTGCCATCCAGGCTTCCTTAGGATTCATTTCCGTGAACATATGCAAAGAGCTGTTTCTATTAATCTAAGAACAGAAAGTGTGTACTACGATGCAGGTTCTTCTTGGTTTAGTAGAAAACACAAACCCCAGTTCTAGCATGCGAACTAGTTCCATCTCAGAATGCTGTTGGAGAGAGATGATGCTAAATTGAATATCCAGACCATACAACCCCAGGCTAATCTCCGAGCATGAATATTAGTGGCAGAAATTAGTAAGCAGGAGAAATGTGAAGGTTCAGTTCTTATTCATCTTTGTACATGAAACCAAACACAATACCATATGTGGAGGTTCAATTATTGTTAGATTGAACAGAATTTTCTAAACATTTATCCAGTCTAAAATTACTCTATCAAACAATATGTTATAGTGACAAGCATATAAGACTAGGACACAGAAGGTTAGGGTTTCAGGTCTGTTCAAACTTTTGACATCTTTTATCTCCTTGATAGTTCTATCATCTGCATTCCCATCCTGCCCAATTTCACAGGTTTTGAGAGGGGAACACATTAAAAAATACATGTGAAAGTGCTTGGTATATTTTTTAAATGCTATACAAATATTAAGGCACTTTTTATGACTACTATTAATATGTTATTTAAGGTGATCAGATGTTGACATAAAATGCTTTTTTTCTCTAAATTGGCTTTGCCACAAGTGTTACTTTATTCTTATTTACGCCTGTTTATCTAATCCCTGTTTGAAATCTGCTAAACTATTTGCCTATTTATCAGGGTGGCCCTAATTTGGAATACACAGACGAATGGCACTGGAAAATTGCACTGAAAGGAGTCACCCATGTACTATGATAGATCATAAATATGGATGACTAGAAAGTAAGATGCTTCGCTTAAGATGCAAATTAGCAGAGAATGAGATGCAGTGAGTTGTGCAGCAGAGATTCAAATCCTGATGGAGAAGTCCCTGTAGGGTCACCAGACAAAAAGCAGGTTTCTGCTGTCACTCCCCCACGAGGCTGTAGACACTCCCCCACTCTGCCATGCAACACTAATTGAACAGGATACTAACAGGAGAGAAAGTGTGCCAACCACATCCTTGAGTGCAGAGCTGCCAAGTCAGTCTAGGGAGGCACTCCTCGCAAGAAGCATACAAGCCTAGAACTACAACCCAGAAATCCTCAGTTAGGCCAATCCAAGCAGCAGAGTGGTTCCGAAAAATGAGAAAAGCAGAAAGGGAGAAACTGAAGCTTTGTGTGGAATGCAAATAGTCATAATGAGGATAAATACTTCTCAAGGGAACTACAGTGCTCCATAATCGAAACTCTTTTCCTTGCCCTCCTATAACTTTTGCAAAGTGTATCACCCAAATCCTCCATCCCGCCACCCTCCCAGCCCCCCAGATAAGATTCAGATGATGAGATTCTTGGTGTAATGTATCAGACAACAGGTTTGGAGTACATTTATTCATGCAGACATGGTAAGAGTATATGAATATGCCGTCTTGAGTACGACCAATAGCAGAGAGAGGGAGAGAATTTAGAAGTCAAGGAGAAAGGAGATCACTATGTAAAATGAAACGACAAAGTATCTGCTGTAAAAGTCCTCAACAGAGGCAGAAAGTAACCAGAAGCACAGTTTTAGTTTCATAGGTACTTGAATTGCTTTCTTTTTGCTGCTCTGTTTCTCTGCATACCTCCTCTCCATGGCCTGTGTTACGAGTCTCTTCTCAGAACTAATGTTAAAATCCAAACAGGCCATGTTCTTTGAAATGTGGCAGTAAGCAGGAAAAGAGAAGGCCAAGAGAAAGAGGAAACATGAAAAAATAAAAATGAGAACAGAAAGAAGGAATGACATGAATAAAAACCAGGGCTTATTTGTTTGTTTTTTTTTTTTGGTCATGCCTCAGTTTCCTATACACCTTTCACAAATTCTAAAACACACGCAGAGCCACATTAATCAGGACTGCAGCCTCAGGAACACCAGGCTGAGGAACAGGCACCTCTCAAATCTGTCTCAGCTGACCCTCTTCCCAGCTGCATCATCTGTTAAACTGAATTGCAAATTTCTCAAAGCAGGTTACTGATACACTTTCTGCTTCTGGTCACAAGATAAAGTCCCCAAAGGGACTGCCTCTCTCCAAACACAGGAATTTGGTATTAACAAAAGGCAAGAAAGGAAGATAAACAAGAACACATTTAGAGCTTCCATTCACATGGTGAATCAGATTCCACAAACATCTTGAATATCCCTTTAATAAAGGGGAAATTTAGGATTAAGAAAATTTGTAATTTTTCCAAATCATGTTTAACACAAATAGATTCAAATGACTTCAAATCCAACTCATTCTCTTAAATACATGAATGGGTATATCAAGTGACATTTATCCATTAAGAGATCTTTATTGAGCCTCAACTGTAATGAGCCTCAGTAAGAGGCTTGCCATTAAGGATACCATCTTTAATATCTATAATCCAGGGTGGGGGAGATTGTACGGGGACTCCACATTAAATCAAGATGCCTGCCATAATGTGATATGCACGATAACTCAGAATCCATAACCAGCATGGGGAACGGATTCAGGGGCACAGAGCAAAATAACCTCAATGAGCTCCCCATGTAAGGAGTTATCAACAATAGCTACAGACCACATGTCAGAGGGAAACAATTAATGAGAATAGTTAACATTTACTGAGCTCCTACTATTTGCTAGGCGCTAAGTATTATCTCATTTAATCCTTACCTCAGGAACAGCAGGTAATATGATGAGGAAAGCATTATAATTATAAAACTGAGTTCAGAGAGATGAAGTAATTTGCTCAAGGCCACACAGTGAATAACCGGTGATACGGTGAAGGTTTTGAACCCGGGCACTTGACACCAGAGCCTCTACTAACCCCTGTACTAGACAGTGATAGGCTCATCCTCCAATCTCACCCCTCACTGATCCATCCTTCTGTGAACCTCCATCACCTACCCTTCTACACAGTCTCTCATTCTCTCTCCTGAGTGTCTGTCCTTCTCTGAGACTATTTTTGTCTCCATTTATTTCTTTTCCTCTTTTTTCAACATTTCTCTTTTCTCCCCCAACAACCTTCTTCCATCTCCCTCCCTCCCTCCCTTTCTCTAAATCAAACTGAATATGGAGTTCAAATAAGTTCTTAAAATGACTCTATTTTATATCACCTGTTTTGAATTTAAAGTGTATTCGCAGTATGAGAGAAGGAGGTACGCTTTTATGTAGCTATGTCTCTTCCCCCAGAAAAGAAAATCAAAACTATATAGATTTTTACTTCGACGTGGCCCGTGAATGATCTGTTTCTTGAATCAAGGCTTATTTACATCAAAAGGTTTCACCCTACCCAGAATTACTGCTGTGGGCTGATTTGTGTCCTTCCCAAAATGCCTATGTTGAAGCACTAACCCCCATGTGACTGTAGTGGAGATAGGGCCTTTAAGGGGGTGACTGAGGTTAAAGGAGGTCAAAAGGGTGGAGCCCTGATCTCACAGAACGGGTGTCTTTATAAATGAAGAAGATATACCAGATATCGCTCTCCTTCCACCACGTGAGGACACAGGGAGAAGGTAGCTGTATGTAAGCCAGGAAGAGAGCTCGCACCAGGAACTGAATCAGCGGGCACCTTGATCTTGGACTTCCCAGCCTCCAGAACTGTGAGAAGTACATTTCTACTATTTAAGCCACCTAATTTATGCTGTTTGTTATGGCAGCCCAAGCTGACTAATACAATTAGTCTTAAAAGTATGGCTTTTCTTTATGTGAAAATTTCATACTTTAAAATGTTAGCAGTATGATTTCAAGATGAGCATTCTCATCATTACTGAACAGTTTTGAACTTACTGAGCCTTGGTCGTTTCCAGGACAAAGAAGAAGCATATTCCTAAAATGCTTATATTTAAAACATGCATTTTTTTAAAATCACATCCAAGATTTACCTGGCCAGTTAGGACAGAAAACTATTTTTCTGAAAAGCTAACAGATTTTGACAGATGTAACCTAGATCCTTCCTATGAAAAACAAGAACAAGAAGAGAGAGGCCCCTAGATTTATTTACATGTGGGTTTGAAATTTGGTGACATTTTTTTCTGAGTTATTTTATTCTGTATCCAATAGATGACCCTGTTATCGATTCAATCCACATCTGGTAGAAGAAAAATAAACCACTCATCTAGCTATCAGGTCCAGAAACCGGGAACAACCTAACATAAGGAAAATACTCTTTTTCAAAGTCTCTTTATTTTCCATGCTAACAGCAGTGTGAACGCCACTGATGTGCAGCCACTCACTGGAGCTGTTGAAACATCAAACAGCTTCAGGAAAATACCAGTTATTTTAATTATTTCTCCACTGGGAATCTGTGGCTTCATTGAAAAAGGTATATGAGCTGTTAGATGGCCAAATGGCAAAGTAAAAAGAATACAGAGACCACCGCCACCAACATCCCCTTCTAAGTTTCATGAAACTTCAACAAAATGTGGTTTGATGGCCTGTTGGATGACCTCTGAGAAGTGGAGAGTTACACTGAATCCATACTTCTTCTTCCTATGAGATAAGCTGAGAAATTTGAGAGGAGTAGTCCTTGTATCCGGGCCCAACTCAGACACGCTTTTTCTGATTCAGCCATAGCTCTGCTTGGAAACCTGTACGTCATGGCCTTGGCGGGCCCCCAAGCTTTCTCCTAAGCAGTCTGCTATTTTTCCTCTAGCTTACCCAAAATAGATGGGCAGAGATTTAGTACAGTTGGTATGCTGGTGTTTATAGGCCAAAGTGTTGTCAAGTTTCTTTCTGTGGGCAAGCAGAGGTTCTTGCAAACAGACAAGAACAAAAGGAAAGGTGGTTCTGGCCTTCTAGTTTTGTTTCCTGGAAGAGTTAGAGATCCACTTTCCTTCCTCCAAACTACCCCAGTATCAGGAGACCTTTACCATGTTTAAGCTCCATCTCCATCTTCTTTCATTCTCTGAAAAATCCTTTTTCCTATTCTGAAGCCCAACTGCTTGGAATTACAGCATATCATTAGTCATATATTTAAACATATCTATTACCTAGGATCCTGCACAGGCAAGACAGGTATATAAATTTCCTTCTTTCCTTCTGGAGAATTTTCAGGTATACTATTTCTAGTGTTCTATTTAAAAGGCAAAGTCCACCATTTGTGGGGAGAAATGCAAGTGGTAAAGAAAACAGATCCCACCCTGAGGAGAAAAGAAGAAACAGATTTGCTAACTTATAACTATTTTCTAGAAGCCCTGTTTCTTGCCCCATACAATATTTGAACCTTTATTTTCCCCTTTTATAGAAATGGGGACCCCCCCCATCCTTCCCTTCAATTTCCTCTTTTCTACTCAATATAGCCCAATAAAATAGGAAGATGGTCCAGGTCTACCTTATCTGTTATATTCTCCCCTGTAAGTTGCTACTCCCTTTGAAATTCCCCAATCACACCATTGCTGTTCCATCAGGCCATGCTGCAGGATAAGATACAAATTGGTGATTTGATCCAGGTTTTACTCTTTGAGCACTCAATTATATAAAGCATAGGTCTCTGACGTGGAGAAAAAAAGGCGAGAACAAAATTACAGATTATACTCAGGAAGTCTTCCCACTTAGAATCACTGACCTATTCCTGCAGCCACAAGAGGAAGCACTCATGGCTCTCAGCTGCTATTTCTCTTAGCTAGGACAGGACTGTGACACTTGCATGCCCCAAGAACTCTACAGATCCCCTACTCCTAACCCAAAAGCATTATTAGAAACAAAACCAATAGCAAACCATGAATGATTATTTTATAGTTTTTGAAATTAGACCAAATTCATATTTATGCAAAAATGAAATTAAGTTCTATCTAGATCTACTAATGTGTATATGCACCTTTCTGCATTTGCTTTGCTGGGCTCTTAACCACTGTGGTTTTGAGCATCAGTGAGTGACCTAGCCCTGCCTGAGGCTCCTGGATTGGGTGCTTGTCCTCTGACTTTACATCTATATGAAATGACTGACCCAACCTAATATGGCTCATCCCTGTGGAGAATGTCTCAGGGAAATTCCGAGAAAAAACATCACAGAGGATCAAATACTAATGTTTCGTCCAGCTGCCAATGTGGTAGCTCCCTAATAATGGGATGAAGGTATCAGGAACAATAGGTGTTTACACTTATTTTAAGAAAACCAGTCCTAATTCTATCAAACACTTAGAGAGGAGCTAACACCTATTCCTTCTCAAACTCTTCCAAAATATAGCAGAGGGAGGAACACTCCCAAACTCATTCTACGAGGCCACCATCACCCTATTATTCAACCATGACCACTATTATTCTACATAGTTTTGTAACTTTTAGCCACAGCAATCAGAGAAGAAAAAGAAATAAAAGGAATCCAAATCAGAAAAGAAGTAGTAAAGCTGTCACTGTTTGCAGATGACATGATACTATACATAGAGAATCCTAAAGATGCTATCAGAAAACTACTAGAGCAAATCAATGAATGTGGTAAAGTAGCAGGATACAAAATTAACGCACAGAAATCTCTTGCATTCCTATACACTAATGATGAAAAATCTGAAAGTGAAATTAAGAAAACACTCCCATATACCACTGCAACATAAAGAACAAAATATCTAGGAATACACCTACCTAAGGAGACAAAAGACCTGTATGCAGAAAATTATAAGACACTGATGAAATTAAGAAATTAAAGATTAATTAAGAAGATTAATTAAAGATTAATTAAAGATGATACAAACATATGGAGAGATATACCATGTTCTTGGATTGGAAGAATCAACATTGTGAAAATGGCTCAACTACCCAAAGCAATCTACAGATTCAATGCAATCCCTATCAAACTACCACTGGCATTTTTTCACAGAAATAGAACAAAAAGTTTCACATTTTGTATGGAAACACAAAAGACCCCGAATAGACAAAGCATTCTTGAGAAAGAAAAACGGACCTGGAGAAATCAGGCTCCCAGACTTCAGACTATACTACAAAGCTACAGTAATCAAGACAGTATGGTACTGACACAGAAACAGAAATATAGATCAACGGAACAGGATAGAAAGCCCAGAGATAAACCCATGCACATATGGTGACCTAATCTTTGATAAAGGAGGCAAGAATATACAGTGGAGAAAAGACAGCCTCTTCAATAAGTGGTGCTGGGAAAACTGGACAGCTACATGTAAAAGAACGAAATTAGAACACTCCCTAACACCATACACAAAAATAAACTCAAAATGGATTAAAGACCTAAACGTAAGACCAGACACCATCAAACTCTTAGAGGAGAACACAGGCAGAACACTCTATGACATAAATCACAGCAAGATCCTTTTTGACCCACCTCCCAGAGAAATGGAAATAAAAACAAAAATAAACAGATGGGGCCTAATGAAACTTAAAAGCTTTTGCACAGCAAAGGAAACCATAAAAAAGACGAAAAGACAACCCTCAGAATGAGAGAAAATATTTGCAAATGAAGTAACTGACAAAGGATTAATCTCCAAAATTTACAAGCAGCTCATGCAGCTCAATATCAAAAAAACAAACAACCCAATCCCAAAATGGGCAGAAGACCTAAACAGACATTTCTCCAAAGAAGATATACAGATTGCCAACAGACACATGAAAGAATGCTCAACATTAATCATTAATCATTAGAGAAATGCAAATCGAAACTACAATGAGATATCATCTCACACTGGTCAGAATGGCCATGATCAAAAAATCTACAAACAATAAATGCTGGAGAGGGTGTGGAGAAAAGGGAACCCTCTTGCATTGTTGGTGGGAATGCAAATTGATACAGCCACTATGGAGAACAGTATGGAGGTTCCTTAAAAAGCTAAAAATAGAACTACCACAGGACCCAGCAATCCCAGTACTGGGCATATACCCTGAGAAAACCATAATTCAAAAACAGTCATGTACCAAAACGTTCAGTGCAGCTCTATTTACAATATCCAGGACATGGAAGCAACCTAAGTGTCCATCAACAGGTGAATGGATAAAGAAGATGTGGCACATATATACAATGGAATATTACTCAGCCATAAAAAGGAAAGAAACTGAGTTATTTGTAGTGAGGTGGATGGACCCAGAGACTGTCATACAGAGTGAAGTAAGTCAGAAAGAGGAAAACAAATACCATATGCTAACACATACATATAGTATCTAAAAAAAAAAAAATGGTCATGAAGAACCTAGGGTCAAGACAGGAATAACGATGCAGACCTACTAGAGAATGGACTTGAGGATATGGGGAGGGGGAAGGGTAAGCTGGGACAAAGTGAGAGAGTGGCATGGACATATATACACTACCAAACGTAAAACAGATAGCTAGTGGGAAGCAGCCGCATAGCACAGGGAGATCAGCTCGGTGCTTTGTGACCACCTAGAGGGGTGGGATGGGGTGGGATAGGAAGGGTGGGAGATGCAAGAGGGAAGAGATATGGGGACATATGTATAGGTATAGCTGATTCAATTTGTTATAAAGCAGAAACCAACACACCATTGTAAAGCAATCTTACTCCAATAAAGATGTAAAAAAAAAAAAAAGCTCTTTTTGGCAGGGTACACAAACATTTATATTGAACCTTTTATCCCCAGCGTTTTTAAGTATTACCTCAGTAATCTTCAAAGCAGCTATTTAAGGCAGGTAGAACAATTTGCTCTGCAATTTTATATGTCCTGCTTAATACGAGTGGGAAAGTGTGCAGGATAGCACTACCAAGAGTGGCTCACGACAGTACAGGCCACCATCCAGAGAAGAGAAGTCTCTCCATGAGCTTCATTTGCCCAAGTCTTTCTATCCATTCCCATCTCCCCAACACCCTTAGTTACCTCTTTTAGGGCTGCATCCCATCTCCAGGAGCTTCCTATCATCCCTCGTCCCTCAGCCCCCAACCAAAATTGCTCATCTTTCTAATTCCCATGTCTTTGCCTTTATGCTGAGCAATACTGAGTTAATCTGAGAAATGTCTTTGTGTTATACAGTCACGATGCCCTACATGTCACCCTTCTATTTATATTTTGACAAAGAACTTAGGAAGATAACATCTTAATACAAATATAATAGAAAGAATGATACTTTAAGCAGGAGGATCTGGTGAATGTCCCTTAAATGACATTAGACTTTAGTAGGCTTTACCTAATCATTGGGTCTGTCCAGTGGAAAAGTAAACTAATAGATAGGAATGAAGCTTAACCACCTCTCACTCTTCTTTATCATCTAAAAGAAGTATATGTGTATATATGCATTTTGTGTGTGTGTGTGTGTGTGTGTGTGTGTGTGTGTGTGTGTATCCCTTTAAGACTACTACTTTCCAGGTCTCTACTTCGGCACTCTAACCTCCTCTGTGTTTTCCTTAACTTTTAGATTTTAGGTATTAGTTTGCGTTTCAGATATTCTATTTACTGTTTTGTGGAGGGGATACCTGAAACTCTGTGCTTCCATCTTTAAGAAAACTGACTAATCCACAGCAGTTCTGGAATGATCAACAGCATCATTACTGTAACCATTTAGAAGTATTAGCTTCAAGAGACAAAAGAGTTACACAATACCATTTATTGGTTTGCGTGTGACTTCCTGTCTATTCTAAAAGAGCACTAATTCCTATTCATTAAATCTTTTTCATATGTATTGAGATTTTCCTTTATAGTACAATTCAATTTTAATCATCTGACCAGACAATATGGCTTGTCAAAGGCAGAACTTGCCTCCTGGTGCATTGAGAACACTTGTTCTATATAAATCATTACTTACAGTTGGCCCTCAATATCCAAGGGGGATTGGTTCCAGGTACCCCCTTACCAAATTCCAGGGATACTCAATGGCATAGTATTTGCATATAACCTATGCACATCCTCCCATATACTTTAAGTTATGTCTAAAATACTTATAATGCCTAACACAATGTAAATACTATGTAAATAGTTGCCAGTGCACAGCAAATTCAAATTTTGCTTTTTGGAACTTTCTGAATCTTTTTCAAATATTTTTGATCCGTGGTTGGTTGATTCTGCAGATGCAGAAGTCGAGGATATGGAGGGCTGACTATGTATCTCAGAAATTACATTAGCAACTAACATTTTATCCTAATTAATCAGCTAACATTTACATAATGACAGCTCTGTGGACATCCCAAACCCTCCATGCAGTTTTCATACAAAGATACCAACTAATCCAGGAGGATTCCTCCAAGTGGAGCTTGACAGAAATTATACCTTAGATTAACCTAAAAGAAAATATCAAGTCCCCACCAAGAGTAGACTTCTGGGAGGAGTGAAATATAGGATGAAAAATAGCTTCTCAATAGCTTCTCTACTGTTTACATTGTACCTCTAACATTTTATCTAAGATGAAATTCTAAATTGGCATCCATGCTTTTATTCAGATGTATAAAAATGTCTCTAGTGCCCAGCATGGTGCCTGACACACAAAGATGCTCAGCAAAGATTTGCTGGAAAAAAAATGAGTAGACAAACACTCAAATGCCAAATATTAATCATTTTTGGACTATCCTCCATTTTATATTACCCAAACATCGGCTTTCTTCCATTAGAGGTATCATCAGCAGTTGGCAATAGTTTAATTGTATTTTAGGACATATACAAAAACATAAAATCTATGTTCATAAAACATGAGCCAAAAAACATCTAACTGCCTCAGTATGGCCATTCTCAACTGCCCTCCACTTCCTTCTTAAGGACCACTTAAATGTTCCCTTATTGCCAACTCCAGATATGTCTTAAATAAGTAATAAGATAATTAGCCCTGAAGCACACACACTCAACAGGCCAAATATTAAAATAATACAAGACCTTAGGAAAAAAATACATTATAAAAACAAATCATGAAAACCCAGTAGAGAGTGAAATAAACTGGCTGCAGGGCAGGACTGAATCAGACAAGTATGTACTGCAGTCTCCATGATTCTACTTCAGCAAGAAAATTTCTGGACAGACCAGGGATTGTCAGAGAGATCTGGGAATCTGAGACCTAGCTGAAATGTAAAACTAAGTAGCTATGTGAGCCTCAGCATGTGATAGACTCCAGTCTGAGTTTTTGTTGTTTCGTTTTCTTGCACACTGTAGACACTAATATTTAACCCAACTTTCCTCATCTGTAAAAATGATCATCTCAAAAGTCCTTTCAAGAACTAGTATGCATGGCTTCTGAGATTTTAGGTTTCACTTCATGGAATTAGAGACTAACTACAATTAGAAGGGGAAAAAAATATTAGGAAACTTCTGCTCTCTGAAATTTATCATCAGTCTTCTCAAAATACTAGATCCATTCCAGAATCAAAATGAAAGCTTCCCATTTTCTCTAATGTTTAAGTGCCTTATGTCTACAATATGTTATTGTGCACTGAAAATTAGAGTATTTTGAATTTTAAGATATCACATGGGCTTGTTTTCATATTTTTACTTGAGGTGGATCCTTGAATGAGAACCAGTGTTGGAAGCCTTGCCATAGTCCAGCAATTAAAAAGATAAGTCAGGCTAGATTTTGACCCTAACCTCAGTTCTCATACATCTTAGGGACCTGTCTAGACCAGCACCCCTAAAGCAATTCAAACTGAGACCTCTGAGTAGTCCAAATGACTCAGCTGAACAAGAGACTAAGACCGATCACCACCTAGAACCACTGTAGATTTCTTGTCCACCTCCTCTGTGCCTGGTACACTACCATAGACAATGAGAATTCAGAGGTGAACATGACATAACTCTCCTGTTAGAGTTCATAGTCTAACAGTTCATATGAAGAAGTAAATAGAGAAATACAGTGAGCTGAGTGCTAGGTAGAGATAAGGACAGGATGTACAATAGTACATACGAGAGGCATCTAACAGTCTACAGGGCAAGAAGAGGCAACATCTAACATGAGATCTGAAGGACAACTCAAGTAAGGTAAAGTGATAAGACCCTGGAGGAAGAGTGACCCATCTGGTAGAACAGGAAGGAAGTCCAATGTTGGCTATCATTGTTGTAGCAACAGACAATGGAGCAGTATTTCTCTACCTGGGTGTGCTCTTCCACCCAACTGCAGAGTCCCACCTAGGGAAACTGTTAAATATGCAGATTTTTAGACTCCACCTTAGCCTGACTAAATCAAAATTTCTTGTGGGTATACCCCAGAGTTCTGAATTATAAAAGTTCATCAAGTGATTTTGATGAAAGTTGAGGTTTGAGAACCACTGCAATAGCAAGCAGCCATTTCATGCTGGTGGTTGCCAATGTTTAGGAGCTGACGATGATCACAGGTCTGCACAGGAAGATGATCAGCAACAGAGAACCTTGAATGGTTTCCCAGTCATCAGGTTGGAGTACTGGAACAGATTCAAGTTACACAAGGAAAGGAACTGCAGTCCCGGACAAATTATCAAGCCAGGATTCCACCACAGAAGAAAATGTCAGCATTCAGAGACAAGGGCAGACAGAGCAGGACCAAGTCACAAGAACGAGGAAAAAGTTTAAATGATAACTAGACGTTAAGTTTAGAGAAAAACTGGCAGGTATAGGTGACCTCATGCTGAGTGCCAAAATGTTGGGCCAGGTCTGTGTTGAGGATTCAGCTGGACTGTAATGATGAAAAAGAAGGCAGTTTCTGAGACTGATAAAGCAGGCAGGTCCATGTATCCTGGAAATAGATGATAATAGTGTGGTGTGCCAGGTCATGTTATAACTTACTATTCTAATAAAATCATCAAATCCCTTTTGCCCTATTATCATTCTCGGTGCTTGTAGATATGGCTCTCAATATTTCAACATTCTTCTCCTTTACAGTTAGATGGAATCTGTTCATATTCCTAACCAGACCTAAATCTTACATTGAGGTGTCCTCCAGCAGGATTAGAGAACCACTTCTTTGATATTTGAGATCAACAGGTATCTGTGATTGTAATTTGGAATCACTGGCCAATGATGGCCTTTCTAGTGCAAAACAAACCATCAAAATCCCTTTATTCAAATCACTTTTCTGACTTAATCTGCGCTTAGAGGGTAATTCATTTCACTTGTTGTTCCTAAATGACTAGCACAGTTTCTGCAGGTAATAGGATCAAAGTAACTATGAGCCATACCGAACAAAAAGCCCCAGCTGTGTCCTGTTATGTCCATGACTCCAATACTGGTGTTCATGCTCTTGGCATATCAGCCTGGCTGACTTTCAACCACTTCCAATACTCATGTTGGTTCTAATAAAAAAATGTACAACACCCTCTTAAACTACATTTTTTTACAAGAAAACAACGTATAATATATGGTATAGGCTCTGGAATCAAAAACACCTGATTTAATCTCACCTTGCATTGATTAACTTGTGTGAACTTAGGGAAATTATTTATCTCCAAGAACCTTACCTGTACAATGAGGATATTTATAATTCCTAAATCTCTAGTTCATCAAAGTGCTTTAGAGATTAAGAAAACTGTTTGTAAAGCATTTATAAGAGCATATGGTAAGTTTATTGTTATCCTTCTTGCTGCTACTGTTATTCGGGCCACTCCAGCCTAGAGGTACTGTGAAGGCACATCCATAGGAATCACCTGTTTTACTGGGATCTGTCTCCCCTTGAGAACGAAAAGTGCCCCACAGGTTTCTTCTTGGAGCCTGCAAGGAAATGTTGCCTGTCCTGATGATCAAGTGCAGAGTCTACTACAGTATATCATCCATCATGTTCTTCCTAACCTGCCCAATGACGTGAGTGACATCCCAGGTCTATGGCTTGAGAAGACCACTGTCACTGCTGCTGCTAAGAGTGTTTGTGTCTGAGCCTAAGATGTTGCCTTCTGACATTCTCAAAACTCCAGCACACTACAGCCCCAATGATGTCACACTCCATCACCAGAAGCAGGGTGACTGAATACTAACCATGCACAGTTTCTGTGAGAACAATTTTTTCAGCTAGTGTGCGTAGCCCACCCTCCATACATTTCAACTATGGCTCCATGCACTAAGCCAAGGTAACTTTTTTTGAAAGAAGCCCCAGGCTATCCTTCATCTCCACCCCCTTCCAAGCTCCTTTTATCAACTCTCCCCAAATCAACCTGCCAATAAACCCTTATAACAGTGATTACTGGAAGATAGTATAGTTCAGTCATTAAAAGTAAGGGATCTGAGTCAGAAGATGTGGGTTTAAGGGGAAAGTGACAGCCCCTCTGTCCCTCAGTTTTGTTTGGTTTTGTTTTTCAGCAATAAAATTGATATAATAATAGAACCTAATTCACACAGAAGTTTTGAGGGCCTAAATGAGATGAAGTATATGAAAGATAGCACAGTGCCCAGCACATAGCATTGGCCTGGTAAATGGTGGGAATGACATCAGCTGTCACTCCATTTTGAGCAGTCACATGTTACGGACTGAACGTTTGTGACTCTCCAAAATTAACATTTTGAAATCTAATTCCCAATGTCATAGTATTTGAAGGGGGGGTCTTTTGGAGACAATTAGGTCATGAAGGTGGAACCCTCTCGAATGTGATTTGTGCCTTTATAAGAAGAGGCCAGAGTGCTACTTTGTGCTCTTTCCACTGTGTGAGGATACACGCCAACAGTCTATAACCTGAGGGCTCTTGCTAGGACCCAACAATGCTGACATCCGATCTAGAACGTCCTAGTCTCCAAAACTATGAGAAATAAATGTTTATAGTTTAAGCCACCCAGTCCATGGTAGTTAGAGCAACTCAAACTGACTGAGACACTACAGTTTAAGACAAAACTAAGACTTCTTCTGTGACCTAACAGAATCACAATTTTTTCTATTCCTATAAGGATTTTTTTGTTTGTTTTGTTTTTTCCTTTTAATGGTTACCATGGGCTCAGTAGCTGTTGAGATAAAAACCTTTTAAGTATGAGAAAATGATATGGAACTTTGTTTTTCAAAGCCAATAACCAACTATATCCTATGTAAGTTTAATATATCAGATTTACAAAAGATGCATTCATTTTGTATAAGCTTGCCACCCAAGCAGATTAGCTGAAGACTATGACACATTGATTTAATTAGTTTTAGAACCATTGTTCCCCAGAATTATTCTCTTGTTGAAAAAATGAACCACAAAATGTGTTTACATAAATACATATTAAAGCAGGTTAACCCACTGTAATAACATTTGTGTAACATCTAAAACTATAAAATGTCATTTCACTTTTGTAACTTAATCCTCACAACAAACATGTAAGCCAAGTACAGCAGATACTGTTTCTATCTTATGGATAAGGAAACTAAAGCTCAAAGAGGGTAGGTAAATTGGACATGTCACACAGCTGGCAATGATGAAGTCAGCACTTGAATCTGAGACTTTCCAAATAAGACTTTCCAAGTAAGACTTTCCAATGCTTATTTACTGTAATACCATTGGTTAAACTTGTTTGCTTTGATTGATTTTGATATATATGCATTTTGGTATGCCAATCCATTACCTTCCATTCTGCCCAATTCACTTACTGAACATTTAAAAAGAATCCATTCCACCCTGTGTCACAATATGATGCCAAGAATCATCAGAATTCCTTATCCTTCTCTGACCTCTCTTTTGAGTTTCCCATCTAGGAAAGATTCTGGGCAAACAGAACCCGGAAAGCAATTTAGGAAAGAGTCAAAAAACATGAATTACCTTCACTGGGTTTTCTGAGGCTGAGGGACCTGTGAGAAAACACAAAATTGAGGATGAGAAATAAGACAGAACTTCACAACTTGTTTTCTTCCTTCTTCCAAACTTTACTAGATCAGTGGTTCTCAACTTCAGTTGCAACTTAGAAATAACCAAGGAGCTTTCCAAAAATCCCAAAGCCTGAGCCACACCCAGACCACTTAAGTCAGAATATCTGAGGAGGGGCCAGGATATCAGTAGTTTATAAAAGCTAACAGGTGCTTCCAATGTACAGTCAGGGTTTGAGAACCAGAGAGCTGGGCTAAATGCCACATCTCAATGGCAATGATAAATTGGGGAACTAGAGTGGCTCTTAGAATAAGCACCCACCGCTGCTATGAAGAAGGGCAGAGACCTTCTAATAATGAAAGAATGGTGCTGTGCCTGGTCCAGTGACAAAACTGGAATCTGGGTCAAGAGACAGCCAGATCCAGACTCCTCATATCAGCCCTGGCAGCAAGTGCTGTAATAATACAGGAAACCTTTTCTTCACCCAGGTTAAGCTCTCCATTTCCATATGTTGCCTGAGTTTTTTCTAGACATTAAGGATTACTCTTCTTCCAATTTTCATTGTGCCTTCTGTGACTGTGCTGTTAATGTTGTTAAAGCTTTGCTTATTAGGGTGATTGGTTCATTACCAAAAAAAAAAAAAGAGGAAATCATTCAAAATTTATCCTTCAGAAAAGAATATGGAAACATAAAACATTACAATTTTATCCCTGTTTTTTATATATCCTTTTTTAACTCTCTGAAATCTCTTTTAGACCAGATTATTTTGTGAGTTAGAATCAAACATCAGTCTTAAATACAGATATTGAATGTTAAAGAAATAAATATAATAAGAAAAATAACTTTCATGTTTGTTTTAGCAGTATATTTAAAACTCCTATTCTCTCATTGTTTTAACTGCTGATATTTACAATAGAATTGAGGCCACAGCATTTATTGACCTTTCTTTAATCTTAAAATAAGTCACCCATTGCTTTTTTTTTTTTTTTTTTTTTTTTTTTTGCGGTATGCGGGCCTCTCACTGTTGTGGCCTCTCCCGTTGCGGAGCACAGGCTCCGGACGCGCAGGCTCAGTGGCCATGGCTCACGAGCCCAGCCGCTCCGCGGCACGTGGGATCTTCCCGGACCAGGGCATGAACCCGTGTCCCCTGCATCGTCAGGCAGACTCTCAACCACTGCGCCACCAGGGAAGCCCCATCCATTGCTTTTTGCACCAAAATTCATATATGAGAAAAATCCTAACTTTGCCCTTAATTTATGACTAAAAATATTTTTAACGTAAAATCATTCTTTATGTATTTATAGTATACTTCAGAAGATGTAGTCTTTTTGCCACTATTCTGAACTTGTCCCATCTGCCCTGATAAAAATACAAGTTATAGATTTAAGAATCTCCATAGGAATTCTTTAACTTTGTATCAACAGACAAAGAAATCATTCTTGAAATACATCTGATGACATGATAGACTGGTAAAGTCAAATCTCTCCAGAAGCAAAAATTAACTATGATTACTTGATGTAAGACATCACTCAAACCAATCAAATGTTATTTTGGGAAATCATAAATTTATATCCAGCGTCAGTTTGTCACTCATTAAATTCTTATAAGAATGATTAGGAAATTATCTTAATAAGTAAACGTTAGTCTTAACCTCTTCTTAGTTTGATGGCTTAAAAATATAAGTTTATATCAATCCATTGAGTCTTGCTAAAAGTCTCTTGCTGCTTGGAGAGTTATTTATCCTAGTATTAATAAACTTTATCCAGGACTGACAAGGAAATTCCTGCATTGCTCCATTCTGCAACAAATTTACCTATCCCATGCTAGCAAAGCCTTGAAAATATGATTTGACAATATTAATAAATATCTACTGGATACCTACTATGTTCCAGGCACTGTGTGTGTGGTGCTTGGAATATATGAAAATCTCATTATCTAAAAGTGTTCCCATACACAAAAACTCCAGGAGCAGATTGCAGTCTTGCCAAGGTGTGGTTTCAGTGACTGACATGGATCACCACCTCCAGCAGTCAACAATGACAGAAGGCAAAGCTGCTTAAAAGGGAGTTACTGATCCTGCAGCTGTATTTTGCTTGTCGCTCTTTGAAAGATGCTTATTTGAAGATCTTGATTATGTGGAAGAGAGGAACAGAAGTTTTAGAGCCACAAGTAAATCACCTTGTTGGTAACTCAGAGAGATCACAGAGGAGGGAAATGTAGTAGGAAAAAAAATACAGAAAAGATTCTATGACCTTGATGACAAAGGAGTCAATTTCTTCTCCAATAAACTTGGTTTTTTTTTTAAAGTACTACAGCAAGAATAGAACCAGAGTGTCCTTTCATTGCCCAAAGGGAGAAAAGATCTAATCAAGGGAGACTCTCCCTTGTTAAGATATCTAATCAAGGGAGACTCTCCCTTGTTAAGGTATCACAATGATTAGTTGTGGTAACATCTACTTTTCAATGAAAAGTATGCACTCCTTTGATTTGCTTCTAAATTACTCCCAAAATAACTATCTACATTTCTCACTTCCATCCTTATTGAACCTAAGGCAGAAAAAAAAAAATTTCTGACATATCAATGATCACTTATCAATTCCCAGAAATTACAATAGCAAACTTTCTCAGATTGACTCTTAGGCTCTGTTCATCAGAATTATACAGAATGTCTGAATGAGATTAGGGGTTTTATATCTGCAGTGATTTCCTCATTTTCCATAAAAAAATCCTGTAAAAATGGTGATATAATTCAAGTTTCATCCTATTTATTATGTTTTAAACATCTCCTACATGAAGACAGTGAACAGGTGTGATCAATGAAAATGTCTAAAAATAGGACCATGGCTAACATCTCTTAATTTAGCTTAATCCACCTAAATTACAGTAAAACCTAATTTATTTGAACTTCATTAATTTTAAATGTGACAAATCTATATGGCACTTGGCTGAAGTTAATCTGTGAAATTAGATGTAGAATAGAATACCAGTTTACCACTTCTAGGAGAATTGGTTAAACTCTCTAAGCCTCTATTTACTTACCTGGAAAATGGGAATAGTCTCTCATCTATTTTTACTTTCTCTTGTCATCCATACTGTTAATACTCTATTCAATCCTCAAACATCTTCTGCATAAAAATAATACAAAAGCCTTCTAACTGAGACTTTGGCTTCCATTCTTGCCCACCCCACCCCTGAAAATTATAGGCCATTATTTACACAGAAGCCATAGTGATTTTTAAAGTCTAAGTCAGAGGGCTTAGACCTGGAACATCCCCCACCCCCCAGGTTGCACAGCCAGCCATGCCAGGACTCCGTCCCACCCACCAATGGATCAGCAGCCACTGTGACAGGCAGGGCCTGGAAGCCAATAGGGCCAGGAGCCAGCCCTACCTACCAGCGTGCCCATAGCAGTTAGCCCTACTACAAGAGAAGTGCCCCTGCAGTTCACATGAGGGTACCCCTAGAGCATAAAGCTCTAGTGACCAGAAGGGTTGTGCTTCTGAGCCCCATAGAATGTCTCCTACATAAAGCCACCTCTCCAAGATCAGGAATTGTAACTGACCTACCTAATACACAGAAATAAACACAGAGATTCAGGCACAAATGAGACAGAGAGGAATGTTCCAGATGATTGAACAAGACCAAATCTCAGAAGAGCAACTAAACAAAGTAGAGATAATCAATCTGCCTAATAAAGAGTTCAAGGTAATGATCACAAAGATGCTCAATGAACTTAGAAGAATGGATCAACACGTGAGGAGTTTAACAAAGAGTTTAAAAATATAAAAAAGAACCAAACAGAGCTAAAGAATATGATAACTGAAATTAAAAAATACACAAAAATAATTAACAGTAGATTAGATGATGCAGAGGAATGGAAAAGTGAACTGGAAGCCAGAGTAGGAGAAGTCACTCAAGCTAAACAGAAAAAAAATTTTTAAATGAAGTCACTTTAACAGACCTCTGAGAAAACATCAAGTGTATTAGCATTTGCATTATAAGGGTCCCAAAAGGAGAAGAGAGAAAGCAGCATAAAACTTATTATAAGAAATAATAGCTGAAAACATCCCTAACCTAAGAAAGGAAACAGACATCCAGGTCCAGGAAACACAAAGAGTCCAAAACAATATGAACCCAAAGAGAGCTATACCAAGACACATTACAACTAAAATGGCAAAAATTAAAGATAAAGAGAGAAACCTAAAAGCAGCAAGAGAAAATCAACTAGTTATGAACAGGGGGACTCCCATAAGTCTATCAGCTAACTTTTCAGCAGAAATTTTGAAGACCAGAGGGAGTGGAATTATATAGTCAAAGTGATGAAAGAAAAAAACCTACAACCAAGAATATTCTACCCAGCAAGGCTATCATTCAGATTTGGAGGAGAAATAAAGAGTTTTACTCTAAAGCAAAAGCTAAAAGAGTTCAGCAGTGCTAAACCAGCTTTACAAGAAATGCTAAAGGGACTTCTCTAAATGGAAAAGAAAAGAAAACAACTAGAGATATGAAAATTACGAAAGGAAAAATCTCACTGGTAAAGGCAAGCATAGAGTAAAGGAAGCAGGTCAACCACTTATAGAGGGAAGTTTACAGTGATACAAGCCTGCCTCAGGAAACAGAAAAATAACAAATAAATGATCTAACCTTATACGTAAAGGAACTAGAAAAAAGAAGAACAAACAAAACCCAAAGTTAGTAGAAAGAGATAATAAATATCAGAGCAGAAATAAATGAAGGAAAAACTTTTAAAAAACAGGAAAGATCAATTAATCTAAGAACTGGTTCTTTGAAAAAATAAACAAAATTGAGAAACCTCTATCCAGATTCACCAAGAAAAGAGGGAGGACCCAAATGAAGAGAAGTTACAATTGACATCACAGAAATACAAAAGATCATAGGAGACTATTGCAAACAATTATATAGCCTAGAAGAAATCTCCCAAGACTGAATAAGGAAGAAATAGAATATATGAACAGACAAATTACCAGTAATAAAACTGAATCAGGAATCAAAAATAAAAAAAACCCAACAAACAAGAAGTCTAGGACCAGATGACCTACAGGTGAATTCTACCAAACATTTAAAGGAAAGTTAATACCTATCCTTCTCAAACTATTAAAAAAAAGAAAAGAAAAGGAAGGAATATCTCTAAACTCATTCTATGAGACCAGCATCGCTCTGATACCAAAACCAGACAAAGGCACCACAAAAAAGGGGAAAAAACTTTAAAGGCCAATATAACTGATGAACATAGATGCAAAAATCCACAACAAAATATCAGCAAATCTAATTCAACAGTACTTTAAAATGATCATACACCAAGATCAAAAGGATTAATCCCAGGGATACAAGGGTGGTTCAATATCCATAAATCAATCAATGTGATACACCACATTAACAAACAAAATCTTATGAAGAAAAAAAATCATACGATCATCTCAATAGATGCAGAAAAATCTTTTGACAAAATTCAACATCCTTTTATGATAAAAAACTCTCAATAAAATGGGTATAGAGGGAGCATATCTCAACATAATAAACGCCATATATGATAAGCCCACAGCTAATATCATATTCAATGGTGAAAAGCTGAAAGAATTTCCTCTAAGATCAGGAACAAGACACAGATGCCCACTTTCACCACTTTTTCCAACATAGTATTGAAAATCCTAGCCACAGCAATCATACAGGAAAAATAAAAGGAATCCAAATTGGAAAGGACGAAGTAAAACTGTCACTGATTACAGATTACATGATACTATGTACAGCAAATCCAAAAGATGCCATCAAAAAACTATTAGCACTAATAAATTCCATAAAGCTGCAGGATACAAAATTAATATACAGAAATCTGCTGTGTTTCTATACACTGACAACAAACTATCAGAAAGAGAAATTAAGAAACCAATCCCGTTTACAAATGCATTAAAAAGTATAAAATACATAGGAATAAATCTAACCAGGGAGGTAAAAGATTTGTACTTGGGTAACTATAACACACTGGAGAAAGAAATTGAAGATGACACAAATAAATGGAAAGATACATCATGCTCATGGATTGGAAGAATAATGATTGTTAAAATGATCATACTACTCAAGGTAATCTACAGATTCAATGCAGTCCTTATCACAGTATCAATGGCATTTTTCACAGTACTAGAACAAATAATGCTAAAATTTGTATGAAAACACAAAAGACCCCAAAGAGCTAAAACAATCTTGAGAAAGAAGAATAAAGGTGGAGGGATCATAGCCTTGATTTCAAACTATACTACAAAGCTACAGAAATCAAAACAGTATGGTACTGGCACAAAAACAGAAACATAGATCAATAGAAAAGAATAGAGAGCCTAAAACTAAACCCACACTTATATGATTAATTAGTGTATGACAAAGGAGGGAAATGGGGAAAAGAGAGCCTCTCTAAACTTTAGTGCTGGGAAAACTAGACAGCTACATGCAAAAGAATTGAACTACTGTCTCATACCATATACAAAAATAAACTCGAACTGGGTTAAAGATCTAAATGTAAGACCTGAAACAAAACTCCCAGAAGAAAACATGGGCAACATTCTCTTAGATATTCACCTTAGCAATATTTTTTTCAATCTGTCTCCTCAGGCAAGGGAAACAAAATCAAAAATAAACAAATGGGACTACATCAATTTAAAAAGCTTTTGCAGGCTACCCTGGTGGCGCAGTAGTTGGGAGTTCACCTGACAGTGCAGGGGACACGGGTTCGTGCCCCAGTCCGGGGGGATCCCACATGCCACGGAGTGGCTGGGCCCGTGAGCCATGGCCGCTGAGCCTGCACGTCCAGAGCCTGTACTCCACAACGGGAGAGGCCACAACAGTGAGAGGCCCGTGTACCAAAAAATAAATAAATAACTAAAAAGCTTTTGCACAGCAAAGGAAACCATTAACAAACAAAAAGGCAATCTACTGAATGGGAGAAGATATTTACAAATGATATATTCAATAAGGGGTTCATATGCAAAATATTAAAAAAACTCATACACCTAAACACCAACACCCAAAACAACTCAATCAAAAAAATGAGAAGAGGACCTGAATAGACGTTTTTCCAGAGACATACAGATAGCCAATACATGTGAAAAGATGCTCAACATCACTAATCATCAGGGAAATGCAAATCAAACCACAATGAGATATCACATCTGTCAGAATGGCTATCATCAAAAAGACAATAAATAACAAATGTTGGCAAGGATGTGGTGAAAAGGAAACCTTCTACACTGTTGGTGGGATTGTAAATTGGTGTAGCTACTATGGAAAACAGTAGTGAGGGTCCTCAAAAATTTAAAAATAGAACTGCCATATATATGATCCAGCAATTTCACTTTTGGTTATTTTTCCCAGGAAAACAAAAACTCTAATTCAAAAAGATATATGCACCTCAATATTTTTTACAGCATTATTTACAATAGCCAAGATATGGAAGCAACCTAAGTGTCCTTAAATAGATGAATGGATAAAGATGTGGTACACACACACACACACACACACACACACACACACACACACACAGAGGAATATTACTCAGCCATTAACAAAAATGAAATCTTGGCATTTGCAACAGCATGGATGGACTTAGAAGGTAAAATAAGTGAATAAGTCAGACAGAAAATGATAAATACCGCATGATCTCACTTATATTTGGACTCTAAAAAAACAAAACAGACAAACAAAACAAAATAAAAACATACTCATAGGTACTAAGAGCAATGGGTAGTTGCTAGAAGGGAGGGTGGTCAGGAGGTGGGCAAATTAGGCGAAAGGGGTTAAAAGGTACAAACCCCATATAGAGGGAACATATCTCAACATAATAAAAGCTATTTATAACAAACCCACAGCCAACATAATACTCAACAGTGAAAAGCTGAAAGCCTTCCTGCTAAGATCTGGAACAAGACAAGGATGCCCACTCTCACCACTTCTATTCAACATAGTACTGGAAGTCTTAGCCATAGCAATCAGACAAGAAAAAGAAATTAAAAGTACCCAGATTGGAAGAGAAGAGGTAAAACTGTCATTATATGCAGATGACATGATAATATATATAGAAAACCCTAAAGACTTCACACAAAAACTACTAGAACTGATATATGAATTCAGCAAGATAGCAGGATAAAAGATAAACACAAAGAAATTGGTTGCATTTCTTTATACTAACAATGAAATATCAGAAAGTAAAAAAAAAAAAACCCTTTTAAAATTGCATCCAAAAAAAATAAAATACTTAGGAATGAACCTGACCAACGAGGTGAAAGACAATATGCTGAGAACTATAATGCATTAATAGAGAAAACTGAAGATGATTCAAAAAAGTGGAAAGATATCCCATGCTCTTGGATTTTAAGAATTAATATTGTTAAAATGGCCATACTACCCAAAGCAATCTACAGCTTTAACGCAATCCCTATCAAATAACCCATGACATTTTTCACAGAACTAGAACCAATAATCCTAAAATTTATATAGAACCATAAAAGACCCAGAATTGCCATAGCAATCCTGAGGAAAAAGAACGAAGCAGGAGGCATAACCTCCCAGACTTCAGACAATACTACAAAGTTACAGTAATCAAAACAGTGTAGTATTGGCACAAAAACAGACATATGGGTCATTGGAACATAGATCCCAGAAATAAACCCACACACCTACAATCAATTAATCTTCAACAAAGGAGGTAAGAATATACAATGGAGAAAAGACAATCTTTTCAGCAAGTGTTATTGAGAAACCTGGACAGCTGCATGTAAATCAATGAAGTTAGAACACACCCTCACACCATACACAAAAATAAACTCGAAATGGCTTAAAGATTTAAATATAAGACACAACACCATAAAACTCCTAGAAGAGAACATAAGCAAAACATTCCCTGACATATCATACCAATGTTTTCTTAAGTCAGTCTCCCAAGGCAACAGAAATAAAACAAAAATAAACAAATGGGACCTAATCAAATTTATAAGTTTTTGCACAGCAAAGGAAACCAATAAAAATGAAAATACAGACTGGGAGAAAATGTTTGCAAACAATGTGATCTACAAGGGCTTTATTTCCAAAATATACAAACAGCTCATAGAATCAATAAGAAAAAAAAAAAACACCCAATCAAAAAATTGGCAGAAGACCTAAATAGACACTTCTCCAAGGAAGACATACAGATGGCCAACAAGCACATGAAAAGATGCTCAACATTGCTAATTATCAGAGAAATAGAAATAAAAACTACAGTGAGGTATTTTGTAATAACCTATAAGGGAAAAGACTATGGAAAAGTATAGATATAGATAGATAGTTGTGTAAAACTGAATCATTTTGCTGTACACCTGAAACTAACACAACATTGTAAATCAACTATACTTCAATTAAAAAAATAAACACTACAATGAGGTACCACCTCACATGGTCAGAATGGCCATCATTAAAAAGTCTACAGGGGTCTTCCCTGGTGCGCAGTGGTTGGGGGTCCGCCTGCCGATGCGGGGGACAAGGGTTCGTGCCCCGATCCGGGAGGATCCCACGTGCCGCGAAGCGGCTGGGGCCATGGGCCATGGCCGCTGAGCCTGCGCGTCCGGAGCCTGTGCTCCGCAACGGGAGAGGCCGCAGCGGTGAGAGGCCCACATACCGCAAAAAAAAAAAAAAAAGTCTACAGGAACTTCCCTGGCAGTCCAGTAGTTAAGACTTTGCCTTCCAATGCAGTGGGTATGGGTTCAATCCCTGGTTGGGGAGCTAAGATTCCACATGCCTCATGGCCAAAAAACCAGAACATAAAACAGAAGCAATATTGTAACAAATTCAATAAAGACTTTAAAAATGATCCACATCAAAAAACAAACCAAAAAAATCTTTAAAATAAATAGAGAAATAAAAAGTCTATAAATAACAAATGCTGGAGAAGGTGCGGAGAAAAGGGAACCCTCCTATACTGTTGGTAGGAATGTAAATTTGTACAGCCACTATAGAAAACAGTATAGAGGTTCCTCAAAAAACTAAATATAGAGTTGCCATATGATCCAGCAATTCCACTCCTGGGCATATATCTGGACAAAACTGTAACTCAAAAAGATACTACACCCCAATGTTCATAGCAGCATTATTTACAATAGCCAAGAGACAGAAGCAACCTAAATGTCCATCGATAGATAAATGGACAAAGAAGATGTGGTACATATATACAGTGGAATACTATACTACTCATCCATAAAAAAAGAATAAAATAATGCCATTTGCAGCAACATGGATGGACCTAGAAATTATCATACTAAGTGAAGTAAGTCAGAAAGAGAAAGACAAATACCATATATATCACTTATCTTGTGATCCAAAATATGACACAAATGAACCTATCTATGAAAAGAAAGACTCACAGACATAGAGAACAGACTTGCCATTGCCAAGGGCAAGGAGGGATAGGGGAGGGATGGATTAGGAGTTTCAGATTAGCAGACGCAAACTATTATATATAGAATGGATAAACAACAAGGTCCTACTGTAGAGCACAAGAAACTATATTCAAATATCCTGTAATAAGCCATGATGGAAACGGATATGTATATACATAACTATATAACTATATATTTATAACTAAACCACTTTGCTATATACCAGAAACTAACAAAACATTGTAAATCAGCTATACTTCATTAAAAAAAAATTTTAATAGCAAAAAAAAGAGAAGTACAAACCCCATTTATACAAAAATAAGCCATGAGGATGTCACAGAGCATAAGGAATACAGTCAATAATAGTGATGCAATATTATTGCAGTATTATGCAATTTTATGCAATTATTGCAATATTCCTTATGAAATATTATTGCATAAGGAATACAATAATAATAGTATAATAACTTTGTATGGGGACAGACTGTTACTAGATTTATTGTGACGGTCATTTTATAATGTATGCAAATGCCAAATCATTATGTATGCAGTACACATTAAACTAGCATAATACTGTACATCAACTACATTTCAATTAAAAATTTTTACCTCAAAAAGCTTAGAGTAAAAAAGAAAAAATCTAAGTCAGAGAATATCACTCTTCCACTCAAAGCTCTGTAATGACTTCCCACTTAGTTAAATCCAAACTTCTTCCCATGGCTGATACGGCCTACATGAGCTCCCCACCAACACCACTTCTTCTCTAACCTCATCTCTCTGTTTTATTCCTAGATTTACTGAGGTACTATTGGCAAATAGAAATTGCACTATTTAAGATGTACAGTGTGATGTTTTCATATATAAACATATTTTGAAGTGATTACATTTTGAAATGATTAGTGAAGCTAATCAAAATATCCATTACCTCACATAGTTATCTTTTTACTTCTTTTGTGTATGTGATGAGAACACTTAAGATCTACTCTTTCTGCAAGTTTTGAGTATACAGTAATTTATTATTAACTATAGTCACTAAGCTCTACGTTAGGTCTCTAGAATTTATGCATATTATAACTGAAAGTTTGTACCCTTTGACCAACAACTCATTTCCTCTACCCCACCATTTCTAAGAGTTTCACTTTTTTAGATTCCACATATCAGTGAGATCATGAAGTATTTGTCTTTCTGTGTCTGCCTTATTTCATAGATCAGTGCTCTCCAGGTTCATCCATATTGTCACAAATGGCAGAATTTCCTTCGTCAAGGCTGAATTCATTGTGTGTGTGTGTGTGTGTGTGTATATATACAATTATATATGTCTCTGTGTGTGTGTATATTATATATATATATTACATATACTTCAGTTCCATTTGGATGGAAGATCCAAATTAAGATATCTCACCCTTAATAACTATGGTTAATTATACAATAGCTGATACAAAAATTCTACTAATTCAGTGTTAGTTTTATAAATTTAAAAATTATCAAAGCTGGGTGTGGTGATTTTAAAATATAGCCCCAAATTCTTTGACATTTCTCACTTTGGGAGGGAGGGGCTCCCTGTCCTCCACTTAAATCTGGGGAAGTTGTGGCTGCTCTAACTGATGGAGTACAACCTTCCCAGGCTAGGTCAGAATATGTCACGCAGCTTCCACCTCACTCTCTGGGGATGCTCACTTTGGGGTAAGCCAAGTATCATGTAAAATGTTGGACCATTCAGAGACTTCATGGTGAAGGGGCCATGTGTAGGTGCTCCAATCAACAGTCCCAGCTAAGCTCCCATCTGATGACCAGCATCAACTGTGAGCCATCTTGGATGTCAGCCTATGGCAGTTCATGAGAAACCACAAGTGAAGACTGTCCAATCAAGCCTTTCCTGAATTTGACCCACAAAACTGAGAGTAAGATTGAAGAGTTGTTTTGCACTTCTAAGTTTGAAATCAATGCATTACAAAGCAATAGAAATTCATATACCAAGACATGTAAAAATTGAGTTTCTTATCACATGCCACTTCACATATTATTCTGACTCTTTTTTTTTTGGCTGCATCGGGTCTTTGTTGCTGTGCGCAGGCTTTCTCTAGTTGCGGCGATGGGGGGCCACCCTTCATTGCGGTGCGCAGGCTTCTCATTGCGGTGGCTTCTCTTTTTGCAGAGTATGGGCCCTAGAGCTCACGGGTTTCAGTAGTTGCGGCACATGGGCTCACTAGTTGTGGCGCACAGGCTGTAGAGCACAGGCTCAGTAGTTGTGGCACACTGGCTTAGCTGCTCCATGGCATGTGGGATCTTCCTTGGACCAGGGATCAAACCCATGTCCCCTGCATTGGCAGGCAGATTCGTAACCACTGCACCACCAGGGAAGTCCCTATTCTGACTCTTCTTTCCACATGGTAAGAAAATGATCCATGTTAAATGTAGTCAAATATAAACATTGGCCTTGATTCATAAGAAGATAGGAAAATATTAAAACTGGAAGGTACTGTTGATTTCAGTCTCCTGAAAATGCCACCCATGAAGGTTGTGGCTTATCAGTAGTGCTTGAGTTAGAGCAGGGGAAGTCCAACTACAGGCCGGCAGACCAAATTCAGCCCAACACCTATTTGTATAAAATAAAATAAAGAGGGCCTAAAGTAGTTATTATCTTGCCCTTTACTAAAAAAACTGCCAACCTCTGAGTCAGAGAATGGCAAAATTGAAACAGGAACATAAGTTCTTTGACTCATATACTAGTACTCTTTTTTCACTATGCTGCCTAGACAAGAATAAAATTTTTCATTAAAATCAGTGTATTTTAATAAGCCTATTTCATGACCCTGTGAGTTTAATTCACATCACTAGTTTTTACATTTTGTAAAGACTCTTTAATTTTTGTTCTTAGGGGTGGATTGGTTTGGTGTTTTTGTTTTGCTTTTGGTTTTGTTTTCAAAAAGAGGAGGGTTAGCCATAGGAAGAAAAATATACATTATATAAAGTTTTCTGTGATACCATCTGTGAAGGAAAAGATAAGAAAATTGATATTTTAGATTAGGGGTTGGCAAACTTTTTCTCCAAGGGCCAGAATATTTTTCACTTTACAAACCATACAGTATGTGTCGCAACTACTCAACTCTGCTGTTTAACTTGAAAGCAGCCACAGACAAGGCTTAAATGAATGTGCACGGCTATATCCAATAATACCTTATTTACAAAAACAAGTGGTGGTCCAGAGTTAGCCTGTGATCCTAGTTTGTCAACCCTGCCTCACATAATTTGGGGACACACACACATGTGCAGGGATGCAATGCTTAGGGTAAGAGTTACAAATGCTACACAGAGAAGAAGGGGAAAGTTAACCATGAGGTTCATGTAATATTTTCCCTGTGTACTACATGTTTTGCTCACTACACTCTAAAATAATACTTAATATCCAGTTTGAGAATAATAATGAATTAGAGTTGAGTACTACAGAAAGACCTCTTAAGTTAAAATTCAGTCTTTATTATTACAGCTTGAAAGTCTTACCTTTTTACAGCTGATTTATTTCTCCAAGAAATAAAAGGCCATTCTAGATTTCAATAGCCCACTAAAACAGCTACATACCAGCCTTAAAATCCTAAAACATGGTCTTTTTTCACTTGGTGGCCAAACTTTCCTAATCACAGTATTCTCAGACTGTATGAGATTTTTTTTCCCTCCTAGTTTTCAGAACCCCTGAAGTTCTCCCAATACCAAAAAAAAAAAAAAAAAAAAAAATGCTTATTCTTACCAGTTAGCAGAGGACATAACCACTTTCAAAGGGAGAGAATTTCTAATCCCCTCCACAGGGCTTTACACTATCATAAATTTCCTGGACATGCTGTCACCTACATGAAGGACCAACACTGCCTAAATGCTAACCACTCTGGGGCAAAGTGGGTGGGGTGAAGAAGACAGTGACCCAGTTCCTACTGCACATAGTTGAAGGTGATATTAAAGACTAGACATTTGAAAAAGAAGTATGCTTTATCTTTCAGCTTAAAATAAATGCCTACTTGAACAAAAAATAAATTTTTTTCCAGTGCTGAAAGCAAGCAAGTAGATTTTCTAGAGATTCAAAAAGAAAGAAAATATTTCCTTTGTGCCTAAGCTATACATAGATTCAGAAAGGTTTTTTAGAAGGACTGATTAAGTAAGCAACTAATCAATTAGAAATTCCTAGTGATGTTAATTATATAAATATATAATAATGTGTATATATAGTAATAATTATAAAAAGCAAAATACAAAAATACATTATAGTAGTATTACTTTCAACCATTTCAATCTAAAGAATAGGAAATTTTGAAGTGTTTGCTTTGAAAGCTCATAGAATTATCCACATGTGAAAAATCCAAAATTGCTGTAAAGTGTAAAAATTATCCTTTTTTCCACCTACAGGTAAGTCAAAATTACTGCACAAATTTTCTTCAAACTTTTTGAAAAGGAATTATCCAGAAAGGAAAATGTCTGAAGCTACACAACAGAAACTTCAGGAACAGAAGGAAACTATCTTCAGTGCCTGCTTCTATAGAGCACAAGCAAAATAAACCACCCCCATGCACGAACCCACACAAACACGCCCACACACACACTAGTGTACATTTATTAATTGATTCAACACAATTTTATTGAGTGCCATGTAAATTAATTTGCATATGAGGTATGTATATGAACATGTATATATCATGTGGATATAACCCTGTGTGTGAAGGTATCTGTGAAACCAAAGCCAAGGACAAGGCCTAAGGGCAGGGAAGAACCATCCAAGAAAGGTCCTCTGAAGCAGGTTATGTGTACACGAATGCTATAAAGGTTGATGTTAGAGATCATAATGGGAATGTAAATGAGAAAAGAGCATAGACACATATCCTTCTAGAGCACAGAAAATGTCAGTGGTGGGCAAAGATGGAGAGACACATGCTCTTGGGACAGGACATGGAACGAATGGGAGAAAAGATAAGCTATGCTCCATGAGTGATGAAGAGCAATTACTGAAACTGGGAATTCTCTACACCTTTTGAAGTGAAATTAATTATTTTAAAATATTTCTGAAGTTGCATGGAAGACTGCTTAAGTTTGTGGTGTTTTTGACTGCAGTTATCAATGGTGAAAACCACTGTTTTCACTTCTAAAGTAAGAGAAAGTAAGGGCTGGCCATTAACTTTTCTCCTTACTCTCTGGCAAACCTGTATTTCAACTATTTTAATATCCATAAAACAAGGTACCAAATTAGTAAACTAGATCTGAGATGCTGCTCATGTGGGAAACAACTCACAGTGACACCAGAGAGAAAGAATGCTCTTATACTCACACAGCAATCCTCTAGTAACAAAGGCCATCATGTTTGAGTTAGCAGGTGGATATGGCCATCATAATACAGTAAAAGGAAATCCAACATGGTAGAATACTAAGCAGTAATTTCTGCAGAGATGAAAACAACTTAGTCATTAAAAAAGTCACTCTAGGTGGGACTTCCGGGAAGATGGCGGAAGAGTAAGACGCGGAGATCACCTTCCTCTCCACAGATACACCAGAAATACATCTACGCGTGGAACAACTCCTCCGGAGCACCTACTGAACGCTGGCAGAAGACCTCAGACCTCCCAAAAGGCAAGGAACCCCCCACGTACCTGGTTAGGGCAAAAGAAAAAACTAAACAGAGACAAAAGGATAGGGACGGGTCCTGCACCAGCGGGAGAGAACTGTGAAGGAGGAAAAGTGTCCACACACTAGGAAGCCCCTTCGCGGGTGGAGACTTCGGGAGGCAGAGTGGGGGAGCTTGGGAGCCGCGGAGGAGAGCACAGCAACAGGGGTGCGGAGGGCAAAGCGGACAGATTCCAGCGCAGAGGATCGGGGCCGACCGGCACTCACCAGCCGAGAGGCTTGTCTGCTCGCCCGCCGGGGCGGGTGGGGCTGGGAGCTGAGGCTCCGGCTTTTGTCGGAGCGCCGGGACAGGACTGAAGTTGGCGGCGTGAACACAGCCTGCAGGGCGTTGGTGCGCCGCGGCTGGCCGGGAGAGAGTCCGGGGAGGGGTCTGGACCTGCCGAAGAGGCAAGAGACTTTTACGTCCCTCTTTGTTTCCTGGTGCACGAGGAGAGGGGATTAAGAGCGCTGCTTGAGAGGGCTCCAGGGACGGGCGCAAGCCGCGGCTAAGATTGCGGAGCCCAGAGACGGACATGGGATGCTGAGGCCGCTGCTGCCGCCGTCAGGAGGCCTGTGTGCGAGCACAGGTCACTAGCCACACTCCCTTCCGGGGAGCCTGTGCAGCCCGCCACTGCCAGGGTCCCGGGATCCAGGGACGGCTCCCCCGGGAGAGCGCTCGGCGCCCTCAGGCTGCAGCGTCACGCCGGCCTCTGCCACTGCAGGCCCGCCCCGCACTCTGTGACCCTCCCTACCCCCCGGCCTGGGTGAGCCAGAGCCTCCGAATCAGCGGCTCCTTTAACCCCGTCCTGTCTGAGCAAAGAACAGACGCCCTCCGGCGACCTACACACACAGGCGGGGCCAAATCTAAAGCTGAGCCCCTGGGAACTGTGAGAACAAAGAAGAGAAAGGGAAATCTCTCCCAGCAGCCTCAGAAGCAGCGGATTAAAGCTCCACAATCAACTTGATATACCCTGCATCTGTGGAATACTTGAATAGACAAACAATCATCCCAAATTAAGGAGCATTCACAATAAATGAAATTAAAAGTACTCTAGATGGGATCAATAGCAGAATAACTGAGGCAGAAGAACGGATAAGTGACCTGGAAGATAAAATAGTGGAAATAACTACTGCAGAGCAGAATAAAGAAAAAAGAATGAAAAGAACTGAGGACAGTCTCAGAGACCTCTGGGACAACATTAAACGCACCAACATTCGAATTATAGGGGTTCCAGAAGAAGAAGAGAAAAAGAAAGGGACTGAGAAAATATTTGAAGAGATTATAGTTGAAAACTTCCCTAATATGGGAAAGGAAATAGTTAATCAAGTCCAGGAAGCACAGAGAGTCCCATACAGGAAAAATCCAAGGAGAAATACGCCAAGACACATATTAATCAAACTGTCAAAAATTAAATACAAAGAAAACATATTAAAAGCAGCAAGGGAAAAACAACAAATAACACACAAGGGAATCCCCATAAGGTTAACAGCTGATCTTTCAGCAGAAACTCTGCAAGCCAGAAGGGAGTGGCAGGACATATTGCAAGTGATGAAGGAGAAAAACCTGCAACCAAGATTACTCTACCCAGCAAGGATCTCATTCAGATTTGATGGAGAAATTAAAACCTTTACAGACAAGCAAAAGCTGAGAGAGTTCAGCACCACCAAACCAGCTCTACAACAACTGCTAAAGGAACTTCTCTAGGCAAGAAACACAAAAGAAGGAAAGGACCTACAATAACGAACCCAAAACAATTAAGAAAATGGGAATAGGAACACACATATCGATAATTACCTTAAATGTAAATGGACTAAATGCTCCCACCAAAAGACACAGATTGGCTGAATGGATACAAAAACAAGACCCATATATTTGCTGTCTACAAGAGACCCACTTCAGACCTAGAGACACATACAGACTGAAAGTAAGGGGATGGAAAAAGGTATTTCATGCAAATGGAAATCAAAAGAAAGCTGGAGTAGCAATTCTCATATCAGACAAAATAGACTTTAAAACAAAGACTATTAGAAGAGACAAAGAAGGACACTACATAATGATCAAGGGATCGATCCAAGAGGAAGATATAACAATTGTAAATATTTATGCACCCAACATAGGTGCACCTCAATACATAAGGCAAATACTGACAACCATAAAAGGGGAAATTGACAGTAACACATTCATAGTAGGGGACTTTAACACCCCACTTTCACCAATGGACAGAACATCCAAAATGAAAATAAATAAGGAAACACAAGCTTTAAATGATACATTAAACGAGATGGAGTTAATTGATATTTATAGGACATTCCATCCAAAACAACAGAATACACATTTTTCTCAAGTGCTCATGGAACATTCTCCAGGATAGATCATATCTTGGGCCACAAATCAAGCCTTGGTAAATTTAAGAAAATTGAAATTGTATCAAGTATCTTTTCTGACCACAACGCCATGAGACTAGATATCAATTACAGGAAAAGATCTGTAAAAAATACAAACACATGGAGGCTAAACAATACACTACTTAATAATGAAGTGATCACTGAAGAAATCAAAGAGGAAATCAAAAAATACCTAGAAACAAATGACAATGGAGACACAACGACCCAAAACCTGTGGGATACAGCAAAAGCAGTTCTAAGGGGGAAGTTTATAGCAATACAAGCCCACCTTAAGAAGCAGGAAACATCTCGAATAAACAACCTAACCTTGCACCTCAAGCAATTGGAGAAAGAAGAACAAAAAAACCCCAAAGCTAGCAGAAGGAAAGAAATCATAAAAATCAGATCAGAAATAAATGAAAAAGAAATGAAGGAAACAATAGCAAAGATCAATAAAACTAAAAGCTGGTTCTTTGAGAAGATAAACAAAATAGATAAACCACTAGCCAGACTCATCAAGAAAAAAAGGGAGAAGACTCAAATCAATAGAATTAGAAATGAAAAAGGAGAGGTAACAACTGACACTGCAGAAATAAAAGAGATCATGAGAGATTACTACAAGCAACTCTATGCCAATAAAATGGACAACCTGGAAGAAATGGACAAATTCTTAGAAATGCACAACCTGCCAAGACTGAATCAGGAAGAAATAGAAAATATGAACAGACCAATCACAAGCACTGAAATTGAAACTGTGATTAAAAATCTTCCAACAAAGAAAAGCCCAGGACCAGATGGCTTCACAGGCGAATTCTATCAAACATTTAGAGAAGAGCTAACACCTATCCTTCTGAAACTCTTCCAAAATATAGCAGAGGGAGGAAAACTCCCAAACTCCTTCTACGAGGCCACCATCACCTTGATACCAAAACCAGACAAGGATGTCACAAAGAAAGAAAACTACAGGCCAATATCACTGATGAACATAGATGCAAAAATCCTCAACAAAATACTAGCAAACAGAATCCAACAGCACATTAAAAGGATCATACACCATGATCAAGTGGGGTTTATTCCAGGAATGCAAGGATTCTTCAATATACGCAAATCTATCAATGTGATAAACCATATTAACAAACTGAAGGAGAAAAACCATATGATCATCTCAATAGATGCAGAGAAAGCTTTTGACAAAATTCAACACCCATTTATGATAAAAACCCTGCAGAAAGTAGGCATAGAGGGAACTTTCCTCAACATAATAAAGGCCATATATGACAACCCACAGCAAACATCATCCTCAATGGTGAAAAACTGAAAGCATTTCCTCTAAGATCAGGAACAAGACAAGGTTGCCCACTCTCACCACTCTTATTCAACATAGTTTTGGAAGTTTTAGCCACAGCAATCAGAGAAGAAAAGGAAATAAAAGGAATCCAAATCGGAAAAGAAGAAGTAAAGCTATCACTGTTTGCAGATGACATGATCCTATACATAGAGAACCCTAAAGATGCTACCAGAAAACTACTAGAGCTAATCAATGAATTTGGTAAAGTGGCAGGATACAAAATTAACGCACAGAAATCTCTGGCATTCCTATATACTAATGATGAAAAATCTGAAAGTGAAATCAAGAAAACACTCCCATTTACCATTGCAACAAAAAGAATAAAATATCTAGGAATAAACCTACCTAAGGAGACAAAAGATCTGTATGCAGAAAATTATAAGACACTGATGAAAGAAATTAAAGATGATACAAATAGATGGAGAGATATACCATGTTCTTGGATTGGAAGAATCAACATTGTGAAAATGACTCTACTACCCAAAGCAATCTATAGATTCAATGCAATCCCTATCAAACTACCACTGGCATTTTTCACAGAACTAGAACAAAAAATTTCACAATTTGTATGGAAACACAAAAGACCCCGAATAGCCAAAGCAATCTTGAGAACGAAAGAAGGAACTGGAGGAATCAGGCTCCCAGACTTCAGACTATACTACAAAGCTACAGTTATCAAGACGGTATGGTACTGGCACAAAAACAGAAAGATAGATCAATGGAACAGGATAGAAAGCCCAGAGATAAACCCACGCACATATGGTCACCTTATCTTTGACAAAGGAGGCAGAAATGTACAGTGGAGAAAGGACAGCCTATTCAATAAGTGGTGCTGGGAAAACTGGACAGCTACATGTAAAAGTATGAGATTAGATCACTCCCTAACACCATACGCAAAAATAAACTCAAAATGGATTAAAGACCTAAATGTAAGGCCAGAAACTATCAAACTCTTAGAGGAAAACATAGGCAGAACACTCTATGACATAAATCACAGCAAGGTCCTTTTTGACCCACCTCCTAGAGAAATGGAAATAAAAACAAAAGTAAACAAATGGGACCTAATGAAACTTAAAAGCTTTTGCACAGCAAAGGAAACCATAAAGAAGACCAAAAGACAACCCTCAGAATGGGAGAAAATATTTGCAAATGAAGCAACGGACAAAGGATTAATCTCCAAAATTTATAAGCAGCTCATGCAGCTTAATAACAAAAAAACAAACAACCCAATCCAAAAATGGGCAGAAGACCTAAATAGACATTTCTCCAAAGAAGATATACAGAGTGCCAACAAACACATGAAAGAATGCTCAACATCACTAATCATTAGAGAAATGCAAATCAAAACTACAATGAGATATCATCTCACACCAGTCAGAATGGCCATCATCAAAAAATCTAGAAACAATAAATGCTGGAGAGGGTGTGGAGAAAAGGGAACCCTCTTACACTGTTGGTGGGAATGTAAATTGATACAGCCACTGTGGAGAACAGTATGGAGCTTCCTTAAAAAGCTACAAATAGAACTACCATATGACCCAGCAATCCCACTACTGGGCATATACCCTGAGAAAACCATAATTCAAAAAGAGTCATGTACCAAAATGTTCATTGCAGCTCTATTTACAATAGCCCAGAGATGGAAACAACCTAAGTGTCCATCATCAGATGAATGGATAAAGAAGATGTGGCACATATATACAATGGAATATTACTCAGCCATAAAAAGAGACGAAATTGAGCTATTTGTAATGAGGTGGATAGACCTAGAGTCTGTCATACAGAGTGAAGTAAGTCAGAAAGAGAGAGACAAATACCGTATGCTAACACATATATATGGAATTAAAAAAAAAATGTCATGAAAAACCTAGGGGTGAAACAGGAATAAAGACACAGACTTACTAGAGAATGGACTTGAGGCTATGGGGAGGGGGAAGGGTAAACGGTGACAAAGCGATAAAGAGGCATGGACATATATACACTACCAAAAGTAAGGTAGTTAGCTAGTGGGAAGCAGCCGCATAGCACAGGGAGATCAGCTCGGTGCTTTGTGACCGCCTGGAGGGGTGGGATAGGCAGGGTGGGAGGGAGGGAGACGCAAGCGGGAAGAGATATGGGAATATATGTATATATATAACTGATTCATTTTGTTGTGAAGCTGAAACTAACATACCATTGTAAAGCAATTATACTCCAATAAAGATGTTAAAAAAAAAGAAAAAAAAAACAAGCATCGCTATGGATAGAAAAATAAAAAAAAAAAAAGTCACTCTAGATTTCCAAACTAAAAGCAATCCAGTTTTTAATTCTGATTTAGACATAAGATGCACACACATCAGAAGTTAGTAATTCATAAGAGAAGTAAGTAGGAAAAAACTCTTGGCTCTAATAATCAAGAAGAAACAGTTTATGTTTTAAAGTGGCAAGAATGACATCTGATACAATGCAGGGGAAAAAAAGGAAATCAGAATATTCTCTCCATTGTTGCTCCCAGGGAGTCCAACATTCCTCTTAACAAGAGAAAACGGCCCACTGTGAAGCCGAGGAGCCAGGAAAATATGACTGTTTAAGACTCAAAAGTCTCCCCAAGAGATGGAGCACTGAAAAGTAGTAGAACGTGGTCTAGAGAAGCATTCAGCAGAAGCTCACAGGCTTGGAAACAACTGATTTACCACCCTTAACTCCAAGCTTCCAGGGAGCATCCGACTTCAAAGGCCAAGATCTCTATACCCTGTCCTTTAGAGATAGCGCCAGACCAAGCCTGCTCACCTGGCTGTCCTTCATTCCCACTCAGACCAGCCCAGGACCTCACTGTAGACAGCCAGATAAGACTACCTTCTGGGTGCAGAAGGAGTTCAGGACATGCCACTCCAAAATATGCTGCTTTGGTATATCATTTTGTGCTGAAGCCTTGTAGAGGCTTTCTCTGAACTCCCCTCACCTGCCTAAAGACAGATCCCCCAAAAAGAATTCCATTTTCATAAATCCCACCCCCACTACAGGAATTTCATCAATCAAGGAAGATGGACTCATCATGGGAGAAGAGACTAGAAGTCCACTGCACCCCCAGACAAACTTTGTCACAAACTATCATACCCTCCCATCTATTCTTCAAAGAGCCCTATATCTTTCCCAAAAATCATTTACTCTCCTCTAAGTAGCCTACATTCCCCTCCCCCTCCCCTATTAATACGATATATAAGCTCTTAAATCTTACCATTTGGGGGAGGTATTTACTTTTTTTTTCCCCTCTGATGCCACCTTGCATGTAATATTAAAAATTAATAAGCTTGAATAAATTTTCTCTTATTAATCTGCCTATTGTCCATTTATTTCATAGACCCAGCCGTCAAATCTCGGACGGTAGAGGAAGAGTCTTTCCTCCCCTATAAACAGTCTCCTCCCAGCACCACGCCATCCCCACCAGGCTGCAGGCTGCCCAAGACAGGTGCATCAGAAAGAAATTTTTTTAAAAGGAAGAAAATGGCCTTTAATATTTTGAGTGGGATGATAATTCCTTGGTAGGTTGTACTGGAATAGCACTTTTGTTAAACAGTAAGCATCTCAATGTCGCATTCATTTTAAGAAGTCTTTGCCAGAAAATAATAATAATATTAAAAGTGGCCTAGAGGGATTTGTTCCAGGATGTGAATGCTTTACCAACACCAAAGTAAGCTGTGTCTCTATGGCTCTCTTGTGCCTATGCAGAGTGAGTTGCCAGTTCTCTGTGACTCAGAAGCCATGTCCGGGCAGCTAGTGCATTCCATGCCCCAACTCAGTGAGTGCAGGGAGTTTGATCCTCGCCTCTACCAGGCCTAGACCTCACCTTCCCCACCAGAGGCTGCTGATTGCAAGAGGCACCCTGCTCTGCCACCACAACTAGTCCACAGCCAAGCTGGCTGAAACTTCCTGGCACCACAACCAACGTGGCTAATAAGAACCTTTGTTCCCAACGCATTTGATTATCAAAATAGCATTGCATTTCCCCCAGAGAAATTCAGTTTTGCCTCCATTTCGAGTAGTCTGATGTGTAGTAATCAGAGGGAGACACAAATTTTGAACTTGAGTCTTATGTTGTGACTAACATTAATTTAAATACCCTACATCAAGGAGCGGGACTGTTCCTCCAGAGTGCTTTAAAACCCACCATGATTTTTCGTCGTTTCAGAAACCCACAGTACAATCTGCAATGCATTATAAATTTTGAGCAGAGAATCTTATCTATATTTCCTTGTGCATTCCAAAACCCCTTAAAATACTGATCACAGACAGTGCCCACATTCCAAGACGAGTGCCACAATTCTGCTGCAAGTTGAGGGAGAAAAGATCGAAAAGTAACAGATGTTTGGGTTGCCTAGTCTTGTTATTTTCAAGACTTCATCAACAATGCGAAATTTTAAATTAGAAATGTACTATAGTTCTATTGTTCCCTATGGAAATTTCTAACTAAAACCAGAGTCTAAGAATTCATTTTCAAACAAAAATTCTGACTTTGGTTTAAACAGGAAAAAAAAATTCTCTTAGAAGGGAAGAAAGTCCAGTCTGATGAGCAACCCCCTTCCCACTCCAGTCAGCACCACATTGGAGAAGAGGATTCAATGGGTGGTAACGGCTCTTTCCTGCTCTTGCAGACTTGGTGACTCCATGGCATGTGCTCCTGGGCTCCTGCTGTCCAGAAGGGAGGCTGTAGGGGATGCTCACAGCCCCATTACAGCAAGAATGTTTTGTGGATCTGGTCCCACCATGCTTGGGATAGCTCCACACGAGGTATCCTGACTCACTTCAAAGACAGGGGAGCTTTAGAAGCCCCTCCAGAAGGCCTGTCTGCATCAATGCAGCCATCCACGCTGCTCATCCCCCGCTAGGTTTCTGCATGCCTGGGAAGGAAAGTTATTAGCTCCCTCCTGGACTCAAAGAAGAGTGAGAAGAGTCCATTGTTTACTCTCAAATCTGCATCCTTGGTGGCTGTTGCTTCACATATTAGCCAACTTCAAAGGGACAGCAACACAGGGCTTAAATTATACAGGATTTCAGAAGAGCTCAGATCCAGAGCTTTGGGGGCTGAGGATGGACCAACAAGTAAAACTGGTAAAGCAGAGCCAATTTTATTTGAATGTAAATTTACAGAAGGAAGTCAGTATCTTCTTGTTGTTGTTCCTAAAATTCTTTTATCCCAAGTCTTCCATAGAAGCACTCTCAACTACTCTAACCCACAATGATCCCTTCATTCTCTGAACTCTAAAAAATACATCCAGTATCTGCTGCCAACTAAGCACTTTTATTATATACCCACCTGTATTAGTATTTTTAACACTGACTCCCCAGATTGATTTTGAGTGTCTCAAGGGCAGACAGAATGTCTTACACTTACTTCCAGGACCTATCACGGGGATAGTGAGGATGGGGGATCTAAGAGACCCATTTGGTGTAAGTCTCATATTCAAAACAAAACTCAAATGTAGATTTTTTGGTATCTCCAAATGAAATTATACCTAAAGTTTCATAGATATACTGGCAAGAGTTTTAAAAAGAAGCATTTAGGGCTTCCCTGGTGGCGCAGTGGTTGAGAGTCCGCCTGTCGATGCAGGGGATGCGGGTTCGTGCCCCAGTCTAGGAGGATCCCACATGCCGCGGAGTGGCTGGGCCCATGAGCCATGGCCGCTGAGCCTACGCGTCCGGAGCCTGTGCTCCACAACGGGAGAGGCCACAGTGGTGAGAGGCCCGCGTACCGCAAATAAATAAATAAATAAATAAGTAAATAAAATAAAAAATAAAAAGCATTTCATCCAACAACTTTAAATTTGTCAGTTTCTATGATCGTTTTTGGCATTACTTTATTTTTTTTAATAATCTAGGAGCCTCAAAAACAGAGAAATGGCTTGGTTTACCTCAGATTTTCTGTAGTGCCTGGCATGTTACAAAAGATACGTTCATAAGGAAAATGTTCCCTAATGGTCAACAGACATTTCTGTAGGTGGAAGGAAGATGCATAAAACTGGCATGGCACTTCCCATGCCACCAGAAGTGAAAGGCCCAGGGCAACTGAAAAGGACCCCAGCTAGACTGCCTAGCTCCCACCTCCAAAGCAACTGTGTCTTCAGGTCTTTCCTCCTTCTGTAGGAAGCAATAACATTAGTACCAAAAGAAAGATACCCTCTTCTACTGACACTGTGTACCCTCTAAGAACTTAGAGATAAGGTGCCCTTTGAAACTTTAACCAGTAAAATTCAGAGACAATGGCTATATTTAACCTGTTTCAAGAGAAAGCCATGCAGGAAACTATCATGTATGGCCAAAGGGTTCTAAAAACCCCACAACTTCAGCCAAGGTAGTCTCTAGAAGTGATCTCAGGGAAGCAGGACAAGAATGTAACTGTACTGGAGTCTAAAACCCCATATACTGTTTGGAGAAAGATATTGTGAAGCAAAGTGTCTGAAGAGTAAAGTGAAACACAAATTAGTGATGAGTTCCTTGTGTGAGTTCACTCTGTGAAGAGGCTCCAGGGCAGCTGGTCACCTTTTGATGACGCCTCCAAATCTGTCCTAGGCACCTCTTTCTGGCCCATCCTTGATCTTAGCTGCTGTGGTCATCATTAGTCCTGTACACCAAAATTTTCTGGCTGCCTTCTGGAGCTTTGTGGAATGGCATTCCCTCATTCTTCTTTGCAGTTGGGTATGACCTTGTGACTTGCGGCCAATGAAATGTGATTGATTTAAGAGCCAGTAAATTCACCACATGTCCGTTGTCCTCCCTTGCCCAGCCTGGATCACAAAAGCCCAGAGATGGAGCCTCCCTCTGCCTAGGCCCTGAGTAAGAACAAGCAGAGCTCTCCTGCTGACCAGTAGTGGCTATCTGCCATGAGGAAAAATAAGCCTTTATTATTTTAAGCCACTAAAATCTTGGGATTATTTCTTGCCACAGTATAACCTACCCTATTCTAATTGATAAGAGCAGATATAAGCTCACAGTGTTTAATCTCCTACCCCCTAAACTGAAGCACATTTGGGGTTACATCGTTATATTCCAGGAGACTGTAGAAGCCACAGGATAAGAAAGATCCATGTTACAACAGCGTCCACTGGGCTCGTTAATATTACATTTTTTTTAATACTTGAAAGTTGCAAAGAGAGTAGATCTTACATATTCTCGCCACAAAAAAGAAATGGTAATAATGTGACGTGACAGAGGTGTTAACTAACGCTAAGGTGGTAATAATTGTTCAATATATAAGTGTATCAAATCAACACATTGTATATCTTAAATGTACACAATGTTTTGTCAATTATATTTCAATAAAGTTGGAATAATCAAGTGATCTCTTGTGGAGAAAATAAAATGTTATTTTATATTAAGACAGACAGATAGATGAGTGCAAAATGTCATACAGGGTTTTTTTTGTTGTTTTTTTTTTACGGTATGCGGGCCTCTCACTGTTGTGGCCTCTCCCGTTGCGGAGCACAGGCTCTGCGGCCATGGCTCACGGGCCCAGCCGCTCCGCGGCATGTGGGATCTTCCCAGACCGGGGCACGAACCCGCGTCCCCTGCATCAGCAGGCAGACTCTCAACCACTGCGCCACCAGGGAAGCCCTGTCATACAGTTTTAAGATAGAATAGAAAACGTCAAAGAATTTTGGAGGCATAGGTTTAGAGGATGAAACAAGTAATCAGATCAGAAGAGGGATCTTTGAGAGGAGTAGCCTCAGTGAACATAAGAGGAAACTGAGGTGCAGAGAACCTATGTGACTTATCCAGTGTCACTTAATGTAGTCCAAGTTGGCTTATTCCAATTCCAAAACTCTTTTGCCACCTTGGGTGTGTAGAAAAATGATTCTCCTGGTGTTCCCAACGACACAAGGGGAGAGACAGATCCTCATGTAAGAACCAGGCATCTTCACTATTCACTTGCGGGTGATTGCTTATACTGGTGGCAGTGAGGTGGCTGACCTCAAGATCAAACCGTCAATTGTTCACAAAGAGAGATATCTAACAAATATTCTGCTTTCCTTTCTTTCCCAACTCCTTACCTTACATAGATGGAAAGATAAAAAATAAACAAAGATTTGCCTTCCCCTCCCTCTACATGCCTCCAAGATTTTCCAGCTTTTGATCTTTGTAATCTAATAAACTGTCTCCACTTTGGGCTCATGAAATATAATGAGTTATTTTTTTAATATGCCTCAGAGAAGGTTCCTCAGTGCTAAACAATCTCTTTTAATAGGTGTCTTTAGAAGAAGGCAGGGGTTAAATAAATAACCCTCTACAGTCAGTTTAGTATCAGATCATTATTAAAGTATTATCTTGGGTAATGTTTGAAAGTAATATTTATGTTTTCGTTTTTAGGTTGGAACATAGGTTTGTTTTTGTTTTTTTTTTTCAGACTCTTGGAATTTTATGAAACTGAGTTTTCAACTGGGAGAATTCTTTGGAAGCAAAGAAAATGACTTAAAAATCATAACACACCCTTATTCCCAGTCTTTCAGAGCTAACAATACATATGTAAGATAACTTGATCTGAAACTCTAGAAGCAACTTAGCCAACATTCTTTGTATCTATAAAATCAGCCTATGATGATTTAAGATCAATAGCTTATAAAAGTCAATATTCAAGTTCTACCTGTTTTAAGTGTGGTCCATTTCTACTACAGACCTTACTGAATGCTCAGCATTGTGAGGTGCTATAAGCCATGTAAACTCCATGCCATGCAATGTCCATGAGCACTGAATCACATTATTGCTTGTTTTTCATGCATATCACTCACAAAAGAGTAATTTCTTTTGCTTTTGCACAAGTCCCTGCTTATTTTCGGAGAGCATAACTCTCACAAATGAACTTTTGTCTCCCTGTTGTATTCTCAGTAAATGGATTTTTCCTGTGATGCTTTGTAGATGAAACTTGTCTCTAGAACAGTGAGTACCACCCCAAGTCAGATTTTAGTGATTCTATTGTCATTACAGCTGCAGAAGGAAAGTCTTTAAGAAATTTCCAAAAGCTCCCAAACTAAATGCCACAGGATGGTCCCCATTCTACCTGTCCAAATTGTCCTCCACTCCTTCTTGCCAAAATCTTCTCTGCCAGGGCCACCTCCCAGCAGCATTCCACTTCTAAGCTTTCACTCATACTGTTTTAACATATCCCATGTCTATGTTGCACAAACTTTTCTCTGCGCCCATCTAAATCCTGCTCAACCTTTGAAACCTAATCCAAATTCCAAAGCCTCCTGGAGCACTTTCTATATTTACCTTCAACAGTAATCCAATTCTGTGAATTCTGACAGCAATTGCTGTGCCTGCACTTCATTCGGTTGTTCAGTCTTATTCTGTTCTGCATCATCACGTAACTGCTAGATTGCATGCATGTGTCTTGGTTCTTTGATGTGATCAAAAGGTCATGGAGAGGAGGAAATATGTGTAAGCTAGAGAATGAAATACATGAGGAAAAGCCTACATGGCAAATAAGATCTTCATATATTGCCCAGTTCTTAGATCATTATAAATGTTCTAGGTCTATTATACAATGACCCAAAGAGGCAGACAAAACTTCACCTCTACCCACCTACCACAACAGCCACCCCCAAAACTGTTTGCCCTTTGGAGTCATACTAAAATGAAGGCCAAAACTCAGATGACCCTGATGAGCCAATCTAGCAAACGGACTGCTTCACCAGTGAGACTAACACATTAGACAAGACCAGGTGGCAGGAAGTTTACAAAGCAGCAGACAGTAGTGATGTGTCATGCATAACCAGAGGAAATCACCTAGCCACTGTCCCCTGCAGACACTGCCCTCATTCCCTCCAGGTATAAGCTACCTCTAGAAATAGCCTGCATCACAAAGATGGCCACAGAGCACAGGCATCCTTGACACATCCAAGAGATATGATCTTGAAAAGGCATGCACCTATGTCATATATGCAAGTTTCTCACTATAACTACAAGATGGAAGTAGACTCCTATTACTTTTGGAATATGGGGTTGGCCAAAAAGTTCGTTCAGGTTTTCCCATAACAGCTTACAGGTGAACGAACTTTTTGGCCAATCCAATATATATAGTTCTATACATATTTCAATGTTTTGGCTGTGTGGCTGGTTTAGGAGAGAATGGGAAATTTTCAGTATTTTATCTGTATTAACCAAAACTATTGTTGATGGTAAATCAATTCACTCTTCTCAGCATAACAGAGGTAGATGGCTGCACGTGCACACGCCCACACCCACACCATCTTCCTTGGACTTTACTTTCTTTGGTTAACATTACAGTTAATGTGCACTGCAGGTGCTCATCCACATAGAGGCAAAATGCTATTTTAAAAGTTACCTTCAGTTTGTGCCTGTTGTTCCAGAGCAACAGTTCTCAACCATGGGTGATGCAGCCCCCAGGGGACATTTGGCAAAGTGTGGAGACATTCTGGGTTGCATGACTCAGGTGGTGGTAGTGCGACTGGCATGCTGTTAAACATCCTGCAATGCACAGGGCAATCTCCCACAACAACTTATTAGGTCCAAAATGTCAACAGTGTCAAGTTAGAGAATTTCTGCTCTAGGGGTAAAAGCAATATATAATCTTAGGTAAAGTGTGCTTCTTCTTTTGGGGTGGGGGGGAGGCAGGGGTGGGGAGGGGGAATTACTTTAATGATTCTTTGTTTTATGCAAAAGAAAAACCAAAGTCTTATTCCAAAATAGGGAATTTCAGACTCAAAGGCCTAATAATGGCTTTGTGAACAGCATTTCTATAGAAACCAGTACAGTGTTAACTTCCTTTTTAAATTCCTTGGCTAGGGTGAGAATTTTAACTGAGCAGGACCCAACGGGGCCTTTCCAAGACAGACCCCTCCCCCATAACCTCTGCTTTAGCTCCTCTCTGAAGTACCTAGATAACAGTATCTGATGCACATTTCCTGAGTTGTTTTATGAAAACCCCTACCAAAGCGAAGATGTTAACTATTTGATGACCATGAGCACATATCCCCCAGGCCTACTGGAGCCTGAGGACTGATAATGTTACCCCCTGCGACACAGCCCTGTTACTTCACCATCAACCAATCAGAGAACTGTGCATGAGTTGATCACAAATCCTAAGACCCTCCCCCCTCCCCCACCTTGCCTTTAAAATACTTTCCTGAAACCTATTGGGAGTTCAGATTTTTCAGCACTAGCTGCCTGCACTCCTTATCTGGTGCCTTACATAAATGCTGTGCCTTCCTTCACCACAACTGAGTCAGCAGACTGGCTTTACTGAGCATGGGCAAGTGGAGCCAAGTTCGGTTCAGTAACAAATGAGGAAGGAGGCAGGGACAAATGACCCAGATTTCCAGGAAGAACTGATTTGAGGGAACCCCTTCTAAAGGAGATAAAATGACTCCCAGCAATGTCACAGTAAGCAAGGGGCTAAGAAGAGCCAGTCGAAAATATGCTCCCTGTAATGAGCATTGCAGATGGCAACCAGAATTGATGAGACTTGAACCAGTGGTAAGTTTTCCTTTTTCACGTTGCCATCCTCTCATAATACCCCCAAGCCCTCAAAAGAAGTTTTGTAAAGTATCACAGCCTAGTATTTGTTGTGTTCGGGGCATAATGATTACCCAGTCGAGGATTTAATTAGGGCAAGTGCAGGTAAAAGTGGGAAGGACACCAGGGGAGACTAGAAGAGTAGTGAGATCCACATGCAAGCCAAACCCTGAGTGAGGCAAAGAAGGAAGAAAGGTTGGATCGAAGCCTCCTAGACTATTCAGCAGCCTAAGGGAGGTTCAGCAAGGCAGTGGGAAAGTCCAGGAACCAGAGATGGCTGTCAGAGGAGTTGTGTGTCTCCCAGGATGCCTGGCTCAGATACTGGCTGGGAAGTGTGGCCTTAGTGCAAACGTGGGGATAGATGTCAGCCTGCAACATCTGGGGAAGTTTGGTCAATTACAGTCCTTGTACCTGGAGATCTACTAGGTGCATTCTCATGGCCATCTCACAAATATGACCATAACCAACTATTGGACTGGTCAAAGTATCTGTCTCCTGGACACCTACCCTCAACCCTATCATCTGCTCAAATGCCCTCCTTTCAGCCACTTGCAATTGATGCTTTAATTATTGATAAACATCTCAACGATAAATAGTTTCCAACCAACAAAGAAGAAAGAAAAGGAAAGGCCAAATCTTCCATAATCGCTAGAAAGCCTTCACCTATATGATAGCTTCACCTAGGACTGACATATGGCTATGCTGCTCAGAACTCCAGCTCAGGGTGCCTTAGTAATTTGCCAACCTCTCTCATACAATGACTGCCAACTCACTTTCCAGACTTGAAACTGCTCCATTAGAGACCCATCATTACCCACTACAGAACTTCTAAGAGAAAATTGAGTTGAATAAATTATTAGCAATTTCATAATAAACTTCAAATCATCTTCCATACATTTTCCTCAAACTGCCAGGGTAATTTATATATTAAACATTTAGATAGTATCATCCTTCCTTGTCAAGTCTCCCTTGTGAGAGATTGTTAAGTGAAGAGTAGACCATTATATTCCAGGAGAGTTTAAGTTCAGAAAGGCCTCAAGGCAGACCGTGAGCTAGAAGACTTCTCAAAGCCCTGCCGGCAATGTGATTTTATGATTTTGTGATAATCAGATGAAGAACCTGATAGCACATTGAGAAACTTTTCCCACAACAGAAAAGGAAGCCAGCGGAATAGCCAGCCTTAGGGAATGTCTCGCTTCTTGGGCTATCTCTTAAAATATGGAATATATTTTTAAACCATAGATAATCATGCTGTGCCCTTATTCAGAACTTCTTTCGGAATAAGTTGTCATTAGAAGACAGTATTTGTTTGCATTTGTAAACATTCTAAAAACAGCATGCCGAAGGACTAGTGAGCCTTAAAAGATCATCATGAGATTTTTGGTTTTGGTCTTAGAATTTCAAACATGACCAGCAGGTATATTTCCAGTAACAGTGTGGACTAAAGTTCTTTTCTCCCTTGTATCTTGCACAGTGGGTTCACACTTGCCAGCCCAAAACAGAAGAAATATTGATATAGTGATTTCAGACAAAGTTACAGTCAAGTTGGCCTAAAACACTGCGGACATAAAAATGTCCCTTAGCGTGTTCTTCACTCAAATCCATATGATTTTTGGTGGCCCTCACACTAAAATTACTGTTCACATTGTTTCCATCTTCTTCCATTTGCCCAGTGCTAGAACAAAAATGTTATTAACTTCAAAGAGTGCACACACCGGCACACACATACACTCATGCACTCACACACAAAAAGCTCAGCTTGTCAACAGCTTTGGCGTAGTAAAATACAAATGATAATTAGAAACATGTGTCCCCAGCAAAGAGGCACAGAAACTAAAAGGTCATCTTTTTCCAAATGACCTAATTAGAAAAGCCTGGAGTGCTGGCTACAGCATAATGGTTTTACACAGCTTTTAACTCCGACTTCCTGTTTTAAAACAGTGCAATTTACTGCTCCTGTAGCAAATATGAATTGTCACTTAATGCCAACAGATTTAAGCCTCACAACACCACCCGCCTCCAGCAATCTCCTCATTGTTAGACCCATCAGCTGAGGATTGCTGATTTACCATCCCAGAATGACCATTTAAAACCTAGTGCCAGGATTGCTGCCAAGTTGAGAACAAGGGTTTCATGTAGAAGAGAGCCCACGAGGTACTTTACATTAATGCCAATTGAAATATGCATGAATAGACCAAAGGGAAAAGCAGTTGTTCTGAATCAGACTATCAGTGAATGCTTTTTTAGATTCTTTTTTCTAGTCCCAGAGCTAAGATTTTGATGCTGAATAATTTTAATTGCCCAGAGACAACAGACACACACTGGCTGAAAATGCTGCATGGTAGAAGCTCAAACAGGCACCCAAATAGAATTGTCGTTTTAAATAGATGTCTCTGTAAATTTGTATTTAATCTCTCTCATATTTATTCAATATGTTGTGATGTTTCATTAAGTATTCATTTCACTTGTCTGTTTCATTGCCTCAATTCTCCCATCTGAAACACCTAACTAATGCTATGAGGAGGAATGTTTATCCAAGACTGTGAAGAATTTAAAAAAGCAGTAATAGCAACGGGTGCCCCGCTACGGATTATATTTCCTAGCCTCTCTTGTAGCTAAATGTGGTCATACGACAAAATTTAGGCCTACAGCAGGTGTATAGAAGGGATGCATACAATTTCTGAGTCACCTTTGTATAGACTATTTGCCTTGAATTCTCTGTCTCCCTGTTGTTGTCTGTGAAATGGTGACAAGAGCTTCTCTGACAGCCTCGTACTATTTGTCTATATACTTTTCCATGAGAGAGAAATAAACTTCTATCACTCTTAAGATACTATAGATCAGATCTACTTTGTTACAGTAGTTTAGCCTGCACCTCAGCTGATACAAACAAAGGGAGGATCAAGAAGTTGCATCTATTCATTGTGCTGTTGATTTTGGATAGATCTTTTGAATTGTTCAGTTCATTAGTAAACCAAAGAGAAAGTGACCTTAGGCTAATCCTCATTCTTGCTAATCCTTGAATCTACACCAGTCTTTAAGATCCAACTTAGTTCCTGGGTTCTGTTCCATAAAATAAGGAGGATGAGGGTTGTTGGAATTTCAAAATCCTATGGTCTAAGGTTCTATACTGTACTATGCCTTGAAGTAGATCAGATCTGAATTATTTTTCATGGCATTATATCAAAAGAGAAAAATCTGTAAATGCTGTTTCTATAATTCCTCAGATAAGAGAACTTTTCATACATGCATTTCTTTCATTTAATACTTTTCTGCAATATTTTTAATTCCTCTCTTCCTACTGTTTCCTTCCTTTTATCCTTAGTCACACAAATATCTATTCCAATTTTTTAAATCCTTTCATTGGATTCTGCTGTCCCTCTGATAAGTATCTTATTTTATATATTACCTTCTCCATCCAAACTTGTCAAACATGTGGTCTAGGTCATCTGTGTGTATATTACGTTCTCATTCTCTCCTTAAATCCCTAAAACCTGTGTTTGCCTCTGCCAAATCTACTAAAATTTCAGAAGATAACTATATACTCTATTTTCCCAATCCTTATGTTCCTGGACTATTTGTTTATACATCCAACAAGCATTTACTGAGCCTCTCTCATGTATCATGAAATAAAGGAATTAGGATACAAATCACAGTGCCTAAAGATCCCACAGTTTCATACCACTGGGCTGTTTTAAAGAATCTCCTTGAACTTGCCTTACTTTCCATGAGAATACCATTCTTCTGCTTCTCACCCTACTGCTCTGATTATTCCATTCTCTTTCTTGACTATTCTTCTTCCAGCACCCCTTAACAGGATTTTCCTCCCATGCTCAGTACCAGGTCCTCTGTTCTGTCTCTCTACTCTTTCTTTGGAAATAGCATCAGTTCTCCTGGCTTCAATTAAAATGATTATTATCTGTCCCTAGGCATAAATTTCCACCCAAGCTTCAGTTTCATATTCCCAATTATACCTCACACTACCCTTGAAATCCCAACATGTTCAAACCTAAACTAATTTTCTTTACACACACTCCCATCTCCACACCCTACCTATTTCCCTAGTATATTCTCCTACATACATGTACATTAACTGTCTCCTCTTTCTCTTTCCCTATACAGGTTAGCCAAGCCTTCCTAGACAATATTAGTAACAGAAGTTCCAGTCAAAGCAACATTATTTCCTTGGCTGCTTTAATTCAGGCCAGTTCACTCATGGTAACAGAAGAGCAAGCATTTACCTTTCCTCAGACCATGGTTTCTTCCATGTAGTGCCAAGTAGGTGGGAGAGCAAATGAAGGAATGTCAATAAACAGCTACATAATTTACTACCAACATTAACCTGACAATCATTAGAGAAAGAAGTAATATGCCCAATCTCCAAAGAGTTCTCAAATATTCAGACTTAGATGAATATGTTTTTAAAAGCGTTTTACTCCAGAACCAAATTATATGAGTACTCCTGGTTCCTTCCATTTCTATGTTATTAAAAAAATGGGAAGCTACATGTCGTTTTCCTTTCTTCTTCTATGGTCGATGTTAAATTTACCTATCGTCCTCTTGGTTTTGGTTCCACTTTTGGCAGAGACCTTTTTATCTTGATTTGATACATATGTTTACATGTTTCAAAAAGACTATGAGACCTACTTTTGCCTCATTTCATACCTTATTTCACACATGCATACTTTTTATTGTGTGCTTTATCATTCAGAGTTCTTAGATACAAAAAACACAAAAGGATTCTTAAAGAATGAATACAGAGTGCCCAAGATCACCTAAGTGTCAGGCTTAGAGGCTATGCAGTCAGGAACAATACCCAAACCAACTGAAGGACTACCCAGCAAAGACCCCTCCTACACTGCCCAAGGGACCCAGCACAGGACACTGGAAACTCTTCTACTGCTAACCTGGAAGGCCAGATGTCTCTGCCATCACCTTCACCTGCAATTAGTTATTCATATACATTTTCCCATTGCCCACTTCTGAACTGAAGTCTCGGTGAGGGTCATCTGACTGGTAATACTTCAGTTACATGACTGTACCATATCTGCAAGGGAGGCTGGGAAAGTGAATTATTGCCCTCAGCTTTGGAGAGAGATTAAAAAGGTAAGTAATATCATCAAATTTGAAAGCATATTCTAAGATTCTGTGCAAACCGTAAGTCTGACAAATGTCCACTACACTCACTCACTGGCTTCCCTTCCCAATTTCTCTATCTTTGCCAGTATTACTATTATTTTACCATCAAGGCTTCTACTATCAGTCATGTATGCAATTTTTTTAATCCTTCATTTCCTAAATCCAATTAATCAACAATTGTTTTCAAGCCATCTACTACTTGTCCAGTGTAATTATTGGTACTGGGAAAATTCAAAAGAAATATAAGCCATGATATGGCCAAAAATCTGTAATAAACATATAGAAGAAAATGAAATAATTATAAGTGGTGAATGAAAACACTTATTTTATTACAATAGGAATTTTGAGAAGAGATCTATCAGCATGGATCAAGAAGTCAAGAAAGGAAGGTTTTGTACAAGAATTTAGTATCCAATCAGGCCTTAAGTTTGGGCTAAAGATGGAGATTGTGCACACAAATCTACCTGTATTCTTCCCAAATCCTCACTAAAATAATAGTGAAGAAATAGAAAGTTATGAACCTATAACAAGTACTACTTACTCAGGAACAATGCCCAAAACACAGAGGGAATGTCCAGCAAAGACACTATCTACACTGCCTAGGGCACGCAGCATGGAATCCAGAGAGGGTCCACTGGCAGATAAGAGATTGCAACAAAATTATGGTAAATGTTAAGCATATAGAGGAATGATAACTGATGTGAACGGAAACCACAGATTAGAATGTTTCACAGAAGGATACAGTTAATAAAGATGTCAATTACCTCCCACAAACTCTGGACTCATGTGCCACATATTACAGAAAATACCAGCAACTAGGTCTTTATACCCTTAGAAGAAGAATGAATATTTTTCCTCTGGAAAAACTGAATAAGCCTAGAGAAAGACACCATATTCTGACACACAGCACTTCTCTAGCATAAGCATCAGCCTCGAAACAAAAACTGTAAAATAATCCCTTCCAGTCCGTGAGCCACATGGAAAAACACAGGTTTCCCATTCAATTCTTTGAGGCCTTACTTTTAAATATGGACAAAATCAGACTTGAGAAAAATGTTCAAGATAAAAGACTGAGGTAAAAATCAATCAGAATATATGACCCCAGAGAAAACAAAGACTGAAAGCCTTTTTTTTTTAAAGCCCTTAGTTATTATATTGCACAGAAACAAGGTGCTCTGAAAAAAACGAATAGTCAAAGAACAAGAGCGAGCACTTTCAAATTAAAAATATTAATGAAATGAGAAATTCAAATGATGGGTTGGAAAATAAAATATAAATCTCTCAAAAGATAAAGCAAAAAACAGGGAAAAGATGGAAAGTCTGATAGAAACTATATAAAATACAAGGTTTTGATCTAGGAAGTTCAACATCTGACGTATAGAGAAAACAAAACAGTGAAGAGAAGGAAATTATCAAAGTAAAGGCACAGAATAAAATTCCACAGTTTATGAGATTGGTTTCCAGCTTCAAGTAACCCACTAAAAGAACAGAAATATTAATAAGCAAATGAAAATATTCATACCAGGAGATGCCCTAGAGATATTTCAAAACACTATGAAAAAGAAGAAATACTAAAAATTTTCCTGCAAGAAGAAAAATGTCAAGAATAAAGACATTAATCAGACATTCAAGAACTCATACAATTTTTCTCACACATACCCTTTCTTAGGAAGTTATTTGGGAATGTGCTCTAGCAGAATGAGGGAGCAAACCAAAAGACATGAGCCAAAAAAGTAAATTCAAAAAGACAGAGTTGACTCCAACAGGAAGGTATTAAGGGAAGTCCTAAGATTACTACTTTATAACAGGCTTGGTAGTAACCATCCCACATAGGAACAAAAAGATGAAGATTGAGTGAAGAAGTCACCAGGAAAAACATTTTAAAAACTTGAAAAACAAATGCTCAAAACGATAAAGGGCTTGAAAAATGAGTGAAGAGTTATTAAAAAGGAAGCCATAGCAAGAAAAAAAAAGGAAGACGTGAAACTACAAAAAAAAGAAAAACTCTGTAGAAGGAAAAAAAATGAGAATGTGACTTAGATCTGGAGAGAACAATATTCACACAGTCATAGTAATGAAAACAGATTATATAGAAAGAAATAAAGTAGGGAAATGAGGAGTATAAGAAGCCTGTGTTCTTATCTTCAGGGCAGGAAGTAAGAGCTTCTAAAATTGCTCATCACAAAATACCAGCATAGAGAGTTAAACAGCTAAAAGAGTTAAAGATTTTTTCCTCTGGGGAGTAAGACTGGGGAGTCAAGGAGCAGGGTAGAGTTAAGTTTTTTTTTTACCAGCCTTTCTATGATATTTGCTTTTTTACCATATGAGTGTTAATTTTGCATTTTAAGTTTTTTTTTTTTTTTTTTAATTAAGGGCTTAGGAGGGTAAATAGGATTTGGCAGAACTGATGGGTGAGAGTGCACATTAAAATCACCAAGGAGAAATGAAGTCTTGGGCTCAGTGAAAAGCCTGGCTGGTCAGAGTTGAAGTGTTACCATAAAACACAGCTGGAAAGCAAGGGTGGGACTAAGTTACTGAGGCCAGCAGTTTGTTGAGAGCTTTCGTAGATACCTGAATAACACTTCCATGAATGCAATGTTTCAGAAAAATCTGATTGGCTCTAGTGTGCAAAATGCCAGAGGGGAGGGAAAGAATCAACTTTCAGTCTCTCTCCTAGTCTATCTAATATATCTGGTCTAACATGTCCACCAGTTCATTTTTGCCCCATAATCATAAAGCATAATTATCATGGTACTGTTCGCCATGATAAAGTCAAATCAGCATTTAGGACTCTTTATGATCAAGGTCAGTGGTTCTCATTACTAACTTCTTATTAGTATCATCTAGGGATACTTTTAAAAAATACATGATTTTAGGGCAACATCTCAAACTAAACTGTCTGGGCAATAGTTCTCAAAATGTGGTGCCTAGACTAGCAGCATCAATGTCACCTAGGAAATTGTTAGAAATTAAATTTTGGGGTCCCACCCTGCAATACTGAATCAGGGTGAGACCTCCGGTGCTTCTGATGCTTGCTAAAGACTAAGAATCACTGCTGCATGGTATACTGCTTCCAGTCCAGACTTT